>NW_020438879.1:779779-911816 GCF_000699045.2 Agrilus planipennis | reverse complement strand
ATATATATATAAAAAACAAATTCAACAATTATCCGCGCAAGGACAGCTTCTACAATCAAACAATTATTCAATTCTAAGTCTGCAAAAATTGTAAAGGGAAGTTGATTTCATATCTTGTTATTTTTATGTACCTATTAGATTACCTTATGTGTATGTAAATTATGTACAGAGCCCGATCTAGGGGGGGGGGTTAGGAAGTCGACCAAATGCCCAGAGCAGCAAAAGTGATGGGTGGCAAATTGAGGGCGTCGGGCGGTTACATGAAGTGCTCAGCAGACCTATAACTGTAGCCTAACAAAAAAGTGTTTTAATTACTATTTTAATTATCGACCGTAAATTTTTAGACGGAACAACATATTTTAAAGTGCTGTCTTATAATTTTCTCAGTGGTGTCTTTTAATAAGCAATCCAGCAGGATGAAAAATAAGAAAAAAGGAATCAGCTATTTCTTTGAGTTTTGGGAATACAAGGAAATTCTCCCGAATGTTTTACCGATTTCACATTTATGAATTGGTAACCCTTTTCGTTTCATTTATGTTTCACAAGGATTCCCCACCCGCGTAGAGAGAATTCGGATAGCTTGTATATATAGGTATTATAATATTTTTTGGAAAATATCCTTTTATTCTAGATCGTGACCTTTCAGGGAAATCGCCAGGTGATTCGTTTGTCAATACGACCAAAAATTCGAATATTACTTTTTTTAGTTTAGCACAGTTTTCTCGAGACTCCTATTAATAATGTTCTGTGCTGGAGACTCATATCCGTCACATACATTCAGTCATGAAATTTGTATGATCGTTCAGAAGCTTCAGTAGATTAACATATGTGAATATTATACAATTTCAACAATATTACAGTCATATATACGTCGGTGAATTAAAAGTTGCACCATCCCGTCTCTGGAATAACATCATCAGAATTATGGTTAAGCACCCACCGAAGTGATCTGGCCCGTGATTAGCAAGTGGCGTGCATCTAGGTCTAGGATGCTACTTCAAATTGAAACAATGCTACCAAATGAATCAGTCAATCACTGAACGAACGTAGCAAACAACATGCCAGTTGCAGTTTGTGGCACGCCATGCCACAGCAATTAGAATAGAGCTTTCTCTATTTCTACCAAAAATGAAAGATGATCCGAATTTGTTTCAACGATTCAAACAAATCCCTGCATTTATGATCAGGTATCTGGCGATGTTCTAGCTTTAGGGAAATGCGAAGATTAGCTCAGGATAGGAAAATGTAGACTTGTATGTCCAACTAGTCGTAGGATTGATGACCTTGTGCCTTTATGATGACGATGATGTGGCGAATATTTAAATAGCAATGTGTAAGATAAAATCTGGGAAAGGACATTACATAGACTCTGTGTTTGTTTGGTTTTCCACTACGAATGTATTGAGTGTCTCCCATTTGGACGGTTTTCATTCATATTGAGTAAATTATCGAATAACATAATAATTACTACTGTCACGCTATACCTGTATGCGTTGAAAAAAGTTATGCCACGTCATACCAAAATCATGCTACGCTTCTTTGGTGGGTGCTTCCCCTAAGGTGTCGTCATAAATGATGGCAAATATTACAATTGTCCGAAGCAGCTAAATTGCTAGATAGGGTCTACGTATAAATAGCATTGCTTATGTCCCGCATTACTCAAGAATTTTTAAAATTTAGTTTCGTAGTTCCAGAGATTACTACCTACACATAAACAACTGATTTTACTTCTTTGTATATTGTTACGATTAGGAACACAAATAAAAGCGCTGATAAGCATCAAGAAAATTTAACTGACAGGTACGAAAGAACGTAAAAAAATATTTGATTAAAAACGAAAATTTAACATCAAGATTCCAAAAAGAATGTAACGAATAGAATAAAATGCTGTTTATATGTCGAATAAGAAGGATACAGTAAAGATTTTACATGCCTAGCGAACTGCATGTAATAGGGAGAGAGACAAAAGGATACTACTAATAAATATTATTAACAATATAGTTAATATAAGAATCCGACTACTATTCGCAATTGTTTTAATTATGTTTACTTTCTAGTTAAATTTCTTTGCAATCTATTTTGTGAGAAACTAGTTCAAAACACTATTATTAATTATTGTTGTTTTTGTGCTTTGCACTTTCATACCTACACGATTACCTTTTTTAGTTATGAAAGTACTAATTGAATCACTTCTAAGAAAAAAGGTAGTTACATCTTACGTTGTTGGACCTTTCATGGGTCGTTAAACTTTCATCAAAACCAAAAGATGACATTTCCATTTCTTTAATATTGGTGAATGGATTATCACTTTCAAACATGCTACATTTAACTGGCATTAAGATAACTGTTTCGGTTTTACAATGCTACAAATTCGTTTTTTATGATTCTTCTAAACGTCATATTGCTGCTATTTGTTGAACCATTTTAAGCATATTGAAATGATATTCCATTGATTAGACTTATTTTATGATAATTTAAACAAATTAATACAGAATAAAAATAATATAATGGGTTCCTTACATGTGATAAGCAGTAAAAAATAATCATAATAATGTTAACGATTCAATTGTTTAAATAATGAAATTCATACATAAACTTTCGCTCATCAATAATAAATAGTGAATGTTACGGTTTTGTTTCAAGAAAGTCTGCCTACATATCTCCATTTTTGAGTTCAATATTGAACTTTTAAATTTACGTTATATTATGCAACAAGTGAATTACACTAATCTTTATACCACAGGAAGCATATTTTCAATAATAGTTGTCGAGAAGTCTTGAAAATTTAAATTCTTACGTATGAAAGCCCAAAGCTTAACATTTTTCAGTACCTACATTGTTGTATTTTTTTTTTTCTTTAATTTCGCTATTTCTTAAGGTTAAGGGTCTTGATATCAGTCTTTAAGTTGTTCATCGTTGACCTCAAGCGAATATACAGCCTTTCTTTTTGGTTGAGGGAATTAAAAACAAAAAAGAAACGTAGATCAAGCCAATGAAAAACAATTCTCTTTTAGTCAGTAGTTTATCAAAATTACCAAACATGGATCATAATGTCGTACTATTACTTCTCATCTGCACGCCAAAAGAAATCCGTATCAGGCGTTTTGATCACCCGACAAAATGTCCCCGGACAAAATATCCCTGACAAAATATCCCTGGACAAAATATCCCCGTGACAAAATATCCCTGGACAAAATATCCCCGTGACAAAATATCTCCAGACTAAATATCACCGAACAAAAGCTCCGATAATAAATTATCGAACCGATACTCCAATAAATAATATAAAATTCATATACTTCATTTCATATATTTATTTGTATTTATTTAATAATAATAACGTTTGATTGTCAGTAATATATAAGTCATTAAATCGATAATCAAATAAATATAATAGCATATATATTGGTTCCATGATTTTTCCATGGTTCCAATAGTTATTATAAACTAGTTAAATTTACTTTATATTCTTTGATACAATAACAATTATTTGGTGTCATTTTTTTAGCACATTGATATTCAATATTAGAGCTTATAAAAATATAATATTTATAGTTACTACATTGACGACTAACAAACAAAAACCGTCACTTTTAATTATTAAATGATATCATTTTGGCAATACTTCGCAAATAGTTCAATTTATTATTCGAATCATAATTAATTCCCACTCGTTCGCGTATCGTGCACCGTTTCTGCACGGCACCACATTGCCATCGACGACGAGTACCACATTATTTGTTTAGAATAAGTACATTATAAGAAAAAGAATGAACGATCGGCTAAATCCGCCGGGGATATGCCGATGAGGGACGAGGAACGTTTTTTGGGTCGCGTTAGGCTACTGTAAGGAATGGAATGTACGATAAGATGGCATGGCGCAAGTTTGACAGGGTTAGGTTAGGTTAGGTTAGGTTAGGTTAGGTTAGGTTAGGTTAGGTTAGGTTAGGTTAGGTTAGCATAGATTGCGCTGGATTGACTTGGGTTGGATTGTATTATGTTTTATCATGTTAGATTGGTTTATTAAGGAAGGGAAAGTACGAAAAGGTGGCATGGCGCAAGTTTGACCTGGTTAGGTTTGGTTAGGTTAGGTTAGGTTAGGTTAGGTTAGGTTAGGTTAGGTTAGGTTAGGTTAGGTTAGGTTAGGTTAGGTTAGGTTAGGTTAGGTTAGGTTAGGTTGCGCTGGATTGACTTGGGTTGGATTGTATTATGTTTGATCATGTGAGGTGTGGTTGGTAAGGAAGGGAACGTACGGCAAGGTAGCATGGCGCAAGTTTGACAGGGTTAGGTTAGGTTGAATAAAATATTGGAAAAAATTTCTTATAGCGATTTTTAGGGCGGGGGGGATATTGTGTCTAGGGATATTAGTCTGGAGATATATTGTCACGGGGACATTTTGTCCGGTGATATTATATCGGGGAATGAAAAATCATGGAACCAAGAAATCAAAACCGCATCCAAACGAACTGAATAGATAAATATCAAAAATATTTGGAAAGTAAAGTATAACGCCTGAGAATGTACATTTTTTGTTTTCATTTCTCTTCCTTTCAATTTCTAATGGCATATCATGTCAGTTTAGTAGTGCATAAATAATAGTTTTAAGTATTATTTATTAATTCTATTTTTCTGTTGCTGGTTTAGAAGAAGTCACTAATCTAGTACCTAATATCCTCGTATAATGGAAATATTTTCGTTAGTTCATTTTAACTGGTTTACGGTGTGTTATCTTGAGCAACCATCATTTAATGGAATGTACGTATTCATTTCAGAAAACATAAATCTATTAAATATTTTTGCAGACGTGAGGATGAGTGTACAGAAAACCGACACTGTAGTGACAGCTAATAAATCCCTTCGTATAGAGCTACATATATTGTAAAAATTCATTTGAATTTGTGAGACAATTCAACAGGTACCTACTAGCAAATCAAAAGGGAAACAGGGAGCATTTGTTCCTGAAATCGGTGCAACTGTGGGATAGCAGATGATTGGACATTCTAGAATAAGCTGATAATTAAAATGTCTAAAGAAAGAATGGAACTGGAAATGGAATGGAAGATTTATTCAGTCAAAGTTTATAACTTTAAAGTTGATTTTCACGTCTGAAGCAAATTATATGTGAAATTTCACGTTGTTGGGTCATTTCTTGTAGATGTTAGAGGCTTCAGAGAACGCATGAACAATATTGAACCCTTCGGATACGAAAACCTAACAATTCCTTTTTACAGGTCAATAAAATAGGTTGCCTCTAAATTCGTATATACTATTAACAAAATCAGCATATATCTTTACAAATAACCAAAATACAAAATTAGCCAATATTTCCACTTTCTACAACAGTTTCTGCTTTTCTTTCTACGTTTTTATTAACTCCTATTTCATTGTAATTTTTTTACGTATAATAGTTAGTAAACTACATTCACCGAAACTACTCGTTTTGTTGTGTGTAATTTAATATTTAAATATGCAATTAATTCCGATTAATAAAAGTGTTGCGACCTTTAAAAGCTTTCTTTTCAATAATCACTTTCGAGCAGCACCAATTCCAATATTTGTCATTAACAAGAAATTTATTTTCTAAAAAAACAACTAATGTTTCTGAACTGTGCTACATCTGAAAAGCAGTAATTCGCAGTAGCGATTTGTCATTATTAACTCTGTGACTACAATTTGGGCCACGAGGATAAAATTGAAAATTGACTGTAAATAACCAATAGGAAACTAATATTTTTCGGACTTCGCCAGTACTTTCGTAAATAGAATTTACTTCCATAATCTTAACACATAATGAGTTTTACCTCTACATGTTGATACCGGATCATAATCTGATCTACAGACAGATCATACATGAATTGTTCATTCATGAAAAGATTGACATTGAATTTCCGAAAAAATGTATGTCGTAACAGTTCTACTTATTTACCAGGTTAACCACTCTGTTTTCTAGCCCGTGTTACATAGTTTTTGGATGTGTTAGCAGCGTTAAATAATATGTGAGATCTTAGGCCTAATTTGGAAGAAACAAAACTGAATTGCTCCAGAATCTCCAGAGAATCAATTTTTTCATTAATACACTTATAGAAAACAGTCAGATCCGCAAATTTTCATCGACTTGAAAGGTCACTGGTCCTCTGTGCTCATGCACAGTCCTCTGTTTCGCATAGAATTCCTTAAATGTTTACAAAATTTTTTACAGAACTTTTTCTACCCTTTCATTGAGGAGGTCTGCGTAACGTGACCATATAAAATGTTCTAACGTCGGGAGAACCAAAGCAGAGTATAGTTTAATTCTTTCCTTTATCTTAGTATAAATCCAAGCGTCCTATCTTATCAATATGTCTAGTTAAATTTAATTTATTGTCGATGATCACACCCAATCCTTTATCGATGGAACTTCTATTAGTCTATGGTTATCAAGTAGATATGTTGCTAGTCGGCAATGTAGTGAGCAATTCTCAATTTTCTTCTGTCTTCATTTCGATTGTCTCATCATTCTCTATTAAATCGCCATCCACCCATTCTCTCAGGAATTCTAGCCTTAGGTATAGAGCCAATCGCCCTCCAACAGCGATCCTTAATTTTTTAACTCTTGTTATTCCTATAACCTATTATGAACAGAAAACAATAAGTAGAACTGTGCACTCATCAAAACAGAAGAAAATATCGTTTCTGAAGTATTTTTCTACCCTTCTGCGATTGATGCAAACCGTTTTTCTTTGCCTATCTCTGTTCTCGAGTTATGCAAACTCATCGGACTCGGAAATGTTTTACTACTATTACATGTTAGTCTAAAAAATACAATTTGAACAATGATTTTTATTTCTAGCCAGCCGTACTGCACCCGTAGAGTAGCAGGTTAACCTCCGCAAGGGTAATTACAAAAAGGCCCTACACTATAGCGTAAGTCGAAGACGCTGCCTACCCATCAGCGTTAAGTAGTTGAAGGACATGGCACCCCAATTCTTTTTTTAAACTCTTTCAATTCTTTATTCGGTAGTGAATATACAGGTTTTAAAATATTAACTTATAGTGATTGTTTAGAACACTTAAGCCATTATCGGAAGCGATCATAGAGTTAGAATTATCATCATCATCATCATCATCATCATCATAGGGTCATCGGTCCTAAGACTGGTTGAACACGCACTTTCACTCCTTATCCTGAGCTAATCTTCGCATATTCCTAAAACTAGAACAACCCACCTCCTTAATTAATTGCAAACAGTAATCTAATCTAGGTCTACCTCTACCCCTCCTAAGTCCTGTTTCTGCCTCTAATATGTCTCTGACTAGACCTATGTATATATATTTGGGAAGGTGTCCTACCAACCCATCTCGCCTATTTCTTATTGACTTCCATAGAGTCCTCTGTTCTCCTATTCTTTCTAATATCTCTTCATTTTTAATCTTCTCTATCCACGGTATCCTCATCATTCGCCTGTAACACCACATTTCGAACGCTTCTAACCTTTTCTTTTCCGCCGCGCCCACTGTCCATGTTTCGCACCCGTACAGCCGCTGCTCCAAACATACACCTTTAACAACTCTTTTCGATTTTGAATACAGAATTTAAAATCATTATCATCATCATAAGATCGTTAGTCCTAAGACTGGTTGGACACGCGCCTCCACTCTTTCCTATCTTGAGCTAACCATCGCAATTTCCTAAAACTTTTGATTTGAATATTATACGAATTTTACTGAAATAATCAAAACTAATGAGTTTTGATTACAGCAACAGAATGGAAAAGTATTTAGGTATTACAACTTTGTCCGTTCTGTTCTATTTAAACCGTTGTTTAATATTATTCTACAACATTATGCTCAAGATAGCATTTTCCATTACGAAAATCTCAACAATAACCTATTGATTTTTATTGAGAAGTGTAACAGATTGTTTACCAATGTTATAACGCCTGTTGTTTGGAGAGATCTACTCGAGATAGTAGCAAAGCTTAATTCTTTTGTGCTTGTTGTCTATCACAACAGCTTCTTGCTTGTAATCCTACCGTTCACTTTTCGGTACTTGTGTCACCTGAGCACCTATTTACTTAATTTATGCATTCTAATAACGACGATGTAATCACCAGCTGTCACTTTCGAGAATGCCGGATATAGATCAACATCTGGGTATAGCCGTTCATTAAAGTGACGAAATTAAGAAATGATTTCAATAAAATCTTATTATTTACTGATGGCAATTACTTCAAAACGAATTCGGAAGTATACAAATTCCATAAAAATGATTAGAATCGCATTTCATTAGACATTTTTATCGTCTAAATACCACAAAATTAATAGATCACGTAAAAGTTGGATATCATTTCTAGAATATCTAACCGACATAACGATATTGACAGATATTTCACATTGGTTGGCTTTAATAAAATGCAAAATGAAAATGAAAACTCGAAGCGAATGGATCTAAAAAGTGTCAGGAACAATATGGAATAGAAGGTGCAAGAGGCGCTGCGCGATAAGCGACTGCGCATCAATTTTAGTAAGTCAGTTGTCAAACATAAAACGTAAACAAAAGGTTCTTTTTATTGTCACGAAGTAAATTGTTCCCTTAAGTTTTTTATTAATTATTTTTTAATTAACTGATTATAATGTCCTTTTGTTATTTTGTCGTGACTGGGGTAAGGTATTAAAGTGATAAGAAAGGCAAGATTGGGAAACAATAATAACTTTATTATACAGTAAAATAGATACGAAATTCAAAAAGGTACAAATTAGATTTAGAGTTAGTTGTAAAGTAATTTACATAAATAACATCACAAATGAAAATTGGATAAAAACGTTTATAAAACGGATCTTCCCCTCAATGCAGAGCAACACACCTTAAAAGTTAACAAAACCACTTACATCGATAGGAGCGTTACAATCATGTTGACCAGAAGGTAATGGTCACCAACACTTAGGTTTTCTTACTGGTTATTCGTTAAGGGTAGAATCTTTTTGTTAACTCATTCCCGAGTCGACTGCCCGTGACTAGACCATCGATCCCCGTTCACGCGCTAAACTTATCGATGAATCAGTGATTATTTGTACATAGTTAAACATGCTTCATCCACTGGTTCTAGAAATTTCTTTGATTTAGCTGATTTAGTGAAAATTGATAAAATTTCCGATACTAACTAGACTAGAAATTTTCTTTGTCTTTTTCGATGACTTGGTGAAGTTTTATAATTTTCACAATAACGAGAACTATTGAACTTGCATTAATTTCTACTTGTACGTAGATAATTCTTTGAAAAACTTCCTTTCGGTTACTGTTTCGTTGCTGCAGAATGCCAATGCGCTTATTTTGCAAGTAAATGAACTCGATATCTGTTTTATGAATTTTGAAAGAATAGCAACTTTATAACTATTAAATATTTAATTAATTTTGAAATATGTGTTAAAGTCTAAAATAGTTTTTGAGTTTCCTTAAACTTAAAACTGTTGAAAGTGGTTATGAAGTTCTTCAGCAACCTACATACGTATTATCCAGATTTCGTTCCAATTGTTCTCAAATATGAAGAAATCAGACAGTTGGGCCTCCTTTACGGAAACTAATAAAAACCGAGTGTGTTATGATTTACTAAAACGCTACCTAAATTTTTTTCAACCATTTTCCTAAGTAAGTTTCTCTACAAAGCCTTGTTCCTGAATTTTTTATTGTGAATTTTTTTTTATTTCACATCATTGTCATCATAAGGTCGTCAATTCTAAAACTGTTTGGACACGCACCTCCACTCTTTCCTATCCTGAGCAAATCTACGCGTTTCCCGAAGACTCTAGTTGTTCTAATGTTCTAACATCTCACATCCTTAACTATTTGCGAGCAGTAATCCAATTGAAGTCTACCTCTACTCCTCTCAACGCGTATTTCTGTTTCTAATATCTCTGACTAGCCCTTCATGTCTGAGAAGGTGTCCCATCAATCTCCCCTTATTTCTTACCTAGCGGCTTCTATAGAGTCCCCTGTTCATCTGTCCTTTCTAATACCCCTTTATTTCTAACCTTCTCTATCTACGGTATCCTAATCATTCGTCTATAACACTACTTTTGAAACGCTTCTAACCTTTTATTTTCCGCCGCTCCCACCGTCCATGTTTCGCACACGGACAGCGCCGCATTCTAAACATACACCTTTAATGATCTTTTTCGGATTTCTAAATTATCCGTTCGCGAGTATAGAAGTGACTTCTTTTTATCCTCTGCTTTATATCCCTACTACTCCTTCGATCCTGACTTATCTAACTTCCTAAATGCCGGAAGTAAGCCGCTTCTTTTAATTTTTCGTCTTTATATTCGCTCTTTCCCTACTTTTCTACCCTTGCATACTAGTATCTTTGTTTTACTTTTATCTATTTTAATACAATACTGTTTTGTCAATACCGCTCCATATAATTTACAGTTATATCTAGCTCCTCCGTGCTAGATCCTGATACTGCTATATCATCTTAAAATCTAAGCATACTAATCTTTTGCCCCCTGTATATCTATCCCTACAGTTGTAGTGTCTTAAATGATGTCGATCGCGTCTTCGATGTATAGATTAAAAGGTAGCGGTGACAGTGTGTGTCCTTGTCTGAATCCCTTCCTAATATTTATTTCTCTACGTTGCAGCCCCAGCTCTACAACTGCCTCTTGCTCTTTATACGAACTAAGTGTCACTCTTCTGTATTTGTAACTCATCCTTACATGTTTAAATATATTTAACATCTTTTCCCATCTAACATTTTCAAAAGCTTTTTCTAAATCGAATCCTATGTACGTACTCTTTCTATTTCTATCGTTTTCCTTCCTTCCGCGTTCCTCTATTTCTTCTAAACCCAAATTGATCTTCCCCTAATAGTTATTCCGCCTTTTTTTCCGTCCTTCTCTATGCAATTCTAGGTAAGATTTTTGACGGATGTTAAGCTAAACTGATTCTTCTAAATGCCTAGGACATATCCGCGCCTCTCTTTTTAGGTATACCATGTTCCGTTTATAATCCTCCTTCATATAATTAAATGGTTGCACAGCTTCTTATGAACTTACTTCTATCTTCTCGTTATTTTTATTACTTTTTTAAAGGTGCCATCATCACTTAACGCATTTTCTACACTCTTTATAATATCGCTTTTTTGAGAGAATGCCATCATTTTTCGTTTCTTACTTTCCTTTTATGAACCAAAAAAGTATCTAACAACAATCACTAACAGATGCTTAGTTAGTCGCAATATAAGTGTATAACCTACTATAAACTAATGAATATTAAATTCCAATAAAATTTTAATGACGATTTTTTAGAGGAAATACTGCAAAATCCTGATAAAAGCCGTTCATTTAGTTGGAATTACAATCATAAGTTTAACTACAAAAATGAACAGAAATTATTGCACTCATAAGTACATCATGTGACTATCTAGCTATTAAAGCTTTTTCCTCAGCCTCTTGCCTTTTTTACTTTTCATTTCTTTTTTTTGTATTTATCACTCTTTCCGATAACTTTTAGAATATCTTCCATGCAGCTGTATTCGTAGAAATTTAATTTAATTCTAAAACCAGACTACAAATGAACCCCCCCCCGGAGGCTCCCCGGATGCCCTCTAAACTAGCACAAATCCGGGGATACCCGGACGTATGGCAACCCTAGATATACATGGCTTGAAAATTTGAATTTTCTCATTAAGCATTTCAAGTCTCAAATTATTTATGCGATAAATAACATCTATATACGATATATAAAAGAAAGTCGTGTTAGTTACTTCACTTATAACTCAAGAACGGCTGAACCGATTTGGCTGAAAATTGATGGGGAGGTATCTTACAACCGGGAGAAGGACATAGGATACTTTTTATCACTTTCCACGAGAAAAATGTGGTATATGTAAACGCAACTGACATGGAATGACAAAACGAAATTGACAGCAAAACAAAAAATTTATCAGTCAAAACATCAGTCTAGCCTTTCATTTGTTAAAAATGGTATAACAAAACGCAATTGACATGGAATAACAAAACGCAATTGACAGCTACACCTAATGTTGTCTAGGTTAAGTATGGTGTTTTATTTATAGTCAGATTTACCTGAAACTTGGCTTTAATGCTTTTTCATATAAAATTAGTGACGTACATACCTATTTCAACATTTTACAAAATTCTACCTCTTTAGGAAGCTAAAAGGGGTTTGTTAAGATTGCATGTTTGTTTTTGGTTCGATTTACTTGAAATTGATTAAAAAATTCAATCTCTGTTGGGGGGGATGAGTGGTGAAGAGGAGTTGCAATGTTTAAATGGAACATATTATTTGTGATCAGATTTACTTGAAACTTTGTTTTAATGGTCTCTCATTTAATTTCTGAAAGATCTATCTCGACAATTTAAAAAAGGGAAAGGTGTTGCAATTTTTGTTTGGGACATACTTTATTTATGGTTGAATTTACTTGAAACTTGGTATATATGCTGTTTGATATTATTAATCAAATGAAAAGAGGTTGCAACGTTTCCATGGGCTACATTTTATTTGTACTCGGATTTACTCGACGGATGCTCATTGCTGAAATTAAGCAAATACGTGTTTTGGCAATTTTTAAAAATCAACCCTTAAGGATGAAATGTTGTTGCTACGTTTGTATTTGAAAGATGGCGACATTACACAAAATTAAAACGTTGTAAGGGTGAATTGGGAGATAAAAGGTTTTATGGAAAAAGAATATTAATTTCTGGGAGCGAAGCCGCGGGGAAAAGCTAGTTAATAATAATTGCGACAGGTGCCACACAGTATAACAAATAAGAATAAGTTACATTCAGACTTCACATAACTTTAAAATCCAACCACAAAATACACATTTTTCTTTGCATTCTGTTCTTCGCATTAGTTATCGTACTTACAATAGATTAGTTCTCGATGGTGTAGTTACCAGCATTTATTTTTGCATAACGCACGAACAGACGGGCAGATGGAAAGCAAGCATTCTAGAAGTTTTCTCTAAAGCGAAAGCTTTATCGGTTTCAATTTTTGCATCAAATATGTAAACTAAAGAATATTTTTACTCGCTTTGTATTGGATTCCACACACGTTTTCTTTCTTCTTAACTTTCCTGTTTTATTGTATCGCGTTTACCATTTATTACTAACAATTGCTGTAAATTGCATACCATTCAAGCGTATTTGTGTGTGTAGATGTTTATAAATAAATTGTATACATTAATGTGTCTGGCAAAGCTACATAAGGGAATGTAATAATGGAGTTTGCAAGTATTTGATGTAATTAGTCAGTACAACTTACTAAAGCATCGTATAAAGCACAGAAATATTCGCTAAAAGTATTTATTATTTCAGAAAAATTGTCAGTTCACGTTCTTGTTCCAATTTATTATGGTTAGGTAAGTATACAAATTTTTGTCGGTTGTCTGAAGAAGATACTGTGTGCAAAAATAGTGAGAGTGAAATCGTTAAAATAACTTTCATTATCAAAGCTTGTTGTTTCATTCGTGTTGCCTTTTCCAAAAAAAAATAAAGTATAATCTATAGTACAACAGCGGCGTCATAAATTTTACATCTGTCATTTTTATCTTCAATACTTGAATTTTAGAAAATACTACAAATGGCACAGTAAACGCCATCTGTAGCACGATGCTACATTTTAGGATTACGTATGCTCCAACAAGGTCCACTTGTGTGGATATCTACTTGCTGAAACGAATCCCGGCGTAGCTAACCTCAACGTGATAGGCACGTTAGCTTAATAAAATAATTCGAAGTGGTCTGTATTCTATCGAAACTGCCAGACGCGGATCGCGATTTCGATCTTTTTGGATCTCATCAGCACGTCGCAGATTCGCACTTTGACGTATATAAATCATGTTTGTTACCTTTCAACAGAATAATTTAATCCCTCATTAACAAGAGCAGTTCTACATTATGATTTTATTAGTAGAAGTACCTAAATAAATGTGCAAATTCTGCCCAACTCTAAAGTTTAAAGAAGTACACTTGTATAACGTTCATACGATTCACACTTTTGCGAAACAGTTGTTAATTTCAATAAAAAAGTACTTGAAATATAAACATTACCGTCAGTTGTATGTATTACCAGAAATTTAAGAAATCTAGGAATTGTATAGAATTCCTAGGAAATATATAAATTATTGTTTGATGATTAGATGAGTGGGTCTTTCTTACGACACATTACGTAACATTGTTTTTTTTTAATAAAAAATTAGAGAATTAAAATTACCAAGTTGGCAACCGTTTTCGTTTATATTTTACAGGGAATCCCTGAAATATTATTGTACGTCATTTAATGTTGTTTTCGTTGTCAGTATTCGTTAGTTTTTATGCAGAAGCACATTGCTATAGTCGGTGTTATTAAAGTGAGTTCATAGTGTTCATACTGTAATGTATTCAAAAGAGGGAGATTTGTATCATCACTGTTCTTGGCCTATAAAGGCTCTCATGCTGACTTGCCAGCGAAACTGTGTCAAAAAAATGTCAACGAAATTTGGAAAAAATAAAAAAAAAAGAAAAGTTTATAGAACATATAAATCATGCTATACGATTTGCACAACATATCTTTTGGGTAAAAATGCTCACTTGAGTGTTACGTAACGTTTAGAGAGGGGAAGGGGGGGTACATAAAAACACGGCGCCTTACAAGGGGGGAGGGAGGGTCAAAAATCTTCAAACACTGCGTTACCTAATACTTGAACGCTCCCTAACTTAGTCATATTACTCTAACATTTAAGATATCAGCCCGCCTCCAACGGGAAACTCTAGTCTGTCATAAATCTCCCAAACAATGAGGTCACCAAATGATATCAGTACACCTCCAAACAGCCTGCCGTATTATTGCCTATTTAATTTTTAAAATTTCCGATTGTAATTTAGGAAATGTGTCTAATGTAATTTATTTTACACATTTCCAGGCGATTTTAGGAATTATATACATTTCCTAAGAATGACGGATTTCATACATTTCCGATAACATATGACTGACTGATATTAAACCTGACATATTATTACATAATTTTAATTAATTATTCATCCCCTCTCCTCCAAGATTATTTTGAGCAAATTCTTTGTAGATGAAGGCAATCGCGGACCAAAACGTTTGAAAAACACTGGTATTAAACCCAAATATCATAATGTTCCTTCTTTTTATTTTCGAGGTTTTACTGTAACCGCAAGGAGGTTGAATTCGCAAAACTGTTCCAACCACGCCACGCCTTGCTTGAATAAATCTCCAAGCATTAAAGATAAATGTAAGGAAGATTAACAAAAAATCTATGCAATGTTATTTAATGAGGAACTGTTAACTGACCACATAGAAAAAGCATCAGACATCAACACCCGTAAGTAGCGTTTGATGTAAATTAATTGAGCCTTTCACAAACCAAAGAAGTCTGTAATTTTATACTTTTTTAATTTATGGAACAAGGTTGTGCAAATAAATTCTAGTATATACTGCTCACTATTTGATCGTGAAGAATCACATAAAACTATTCATCCAGAAATTTGTGATACTCCATTAGCCATTCTTTTTTATAATTTTTTTTACCGTTTGTATTTATTATTTCATAACAAGTTGGATAATATTTAAATTTCGTTAACTGAAACGTTTCAACAATAATAAAGTAAATCCTGATGCAATATAATAATAAATATAATATTTCCGTCTTCCTCACGTACTTTCTATGCAAATGTACGGATAACAACCAACAACACAGAGGCATCATAAAGTTGTGTTACACTAAAAAAAAAACAAATTGATAGCATGTCTACCTCTCATAAAGGATTAGTCTGCCTCATAAAAAAAGGAAATCTAAGGCATACATCAGTTGGCAAGCGGCGTTTAAGACATAAATAGACATCCATTAGACTTAATAATTAATTCTTAAATCTGAAATACCTATGTCTTATTGGTTATCACTCTTTCTCTTTTTAATTCACACACGTTCTCTTTTCAATCCATGTTATCGACAGGTAAATACATGCATGTACCTATGACTTTTCTCGTACATATGGATAAATCCTTAATTGTGGGTTTTCCATGCATCTAGTTGGCTATTAATATTTATTAGTGAATTATTTGCTAATGTGCTTATCTCTGCACTGTTGTTATCAGTTAACACAAAATTAATTAGCATACAATAGTCATTTATCAAGCGTTAAGGAGTAATATCTACCGAGACTAATCGTGTGAGAAAAAATATTGAATTTCAAGTACCCAAGTGTTTAAATATATATTTTTTATTTGATTTTAATTGTCCTAATAATAATAATAAAGAATTAATTTTTAATTAAATAGTTTTTACTTGTTCTTGTACAGTTAGGTAGGTACTTCAAATAAGTACCTATTTTTTTTTAATTCTAAATCTTATAGTACAATTTACAGCTATTTATAAATATTATTGATAGGAATCTTATAGATTTATAAATTAATGAATTTTTGATTAAAGTAAGAAAAAATTCTTATTAATTTACAAAAAATACTTGATTAAAGAATTTAATTAAAAAGCTAGAGTCACCGATTAAGTTGGCGATTTACAATTTTTTTTTATTTGAGAAACAGCTTTTTTCATTTAATCAAATTTTTTCGTACATTCTTTCTTTCAAGTTTAACAAAATATTAGTGTCCCATTTTTAGTTATGTTATATCGCAAACTATCAAATGTAAGAATAAACTACGCATCGACCTAAAATGAAAGTTTCGCGTCGTGGTACAAAAACACATGTTTTGTCTTAACGAGACGCTTTCAAGTTAACGACATTGAAAGGAAACGTGAAAATAAGTCACGACAAATCCGGTGTTTATGTGAGTTCTGGTAAATGAAGAAAATGCGGTGGCATCTTTCAATTTCTCATTCAAGATGTGGTGTTTGTTTCTGAATGAATTGTTTAGAATGCAATACCTCATGATTGTACCATAATACAGATAACTGCTTCTTAGAGTGACATAGTATTATTTTCTAAAAGTAGCACTAATGTGTCAATATCTGCTTAAAAACGCTCAAGCATTTTGTGAAATTTCTAATATACTTTTCGGTTTTATTCCACTGAAAATTAATTACAGTTTTGTGAAATTGAACTGATTAACACCTTAAGTCAAAATTCCACATATATAAACCTATAAGGATTTCGAAACCTAAGTGGTCCTCCTCAATAATCTCAATTCTGATGCCCAGCTGATGACAACCCAATTCGATGGGTATTGATTCTTACTTATCCTAAGTGGGTGTTTTGTGGTGGACTTGCTACTTGCAAACCCAAACATACACCAGACTAGAGAAATCTCGATTGTTGCAGATTTCAAATTTCAAACATTTTTTAGGAGAGTGATCGATATACATATATGAAAACGCTCTAGCGTAATAGTCTCAGTTGCCAGCTCCGCCAGTTCCACATGACTCGAATATTCCACAACATTTTCGATTCTTTTACACCAATCCACTCTACAGCATTCTACCTCAGCACAATTCCAGAAACTTGAGAGTATTCTGGCTAAGGACTACGCTATAAGCATTTAGTGCATTTATTTATTTATTTGGATGTACCAAACATATTTTAGAAGACTGGCCGAAATATGACAATAATGCTTTAGGTCGACCAATTTTAATCATCACATCTGCCACACCACTACAGCTACCAACATGTAACCACCGTAGTGCACGAGGAAGGCTTGAGAAGGCTACTGCCACACATACACATCAATGGTTTGCGTTGAATAGTTGTAGCTTTACAGTGAAATATATTGATTATATTCGGCCTCGTCTCATAAATAAACGTGTATTGTAGTACCTCCGCCACTGGCTAAATATTCACAACTTTAAAGAAACTACTATGACTCCCTTCCACTCTTTATCGCGTCCGTTGCCTCAGTCTTCGTTTTTGTGCGAAAGTATTCACACGTTGGTCGCGTCCGTTTACGAAAACGTTTGCTAAACGTTGACATTATGCCTCGAAAAATCACCAAAAGGAAAAGGAGTCCGAATAGTTCTAAGGATCAGCATGGAGTTTTTAAAATTCTAAAGACTCGAGTTCAGACTGGAAAAAATGGAAAAACGCCATAAAAACATGGCGGAACGCCGAGTTACGGGTCGAGTTCGAGTTCTATCATCAGACAGTTCGAGCGAGGGAGAAGGAGGCAGCGAAAATGTTTGTGCAAGAAAGAGACGCTACAGCTCCTCGCCATCGTCGCTTTCTTCGCAAATGTCAGCTCACAGTGCTGCGTTGTCAGAGTTACCCGAAGCGGAGTCTTTTGATGCTATTTATAGACACAGAGACGGTGTGAGCGACCGTACCACACCAAATCGTAGCAACGTCCAAGAGAGTGGACCCAGCGGTGTTGCTACCGTTGTCAGTTCTAGTTTACCTGGTAAGGGCTTTTTATTTTTCTTAAGGAAATGAATGTTTTGAGGGAAACATTCCAAAGATTGTCTGCTTGGGTTACAGACAAATAAAACCAAGAGAGTTTTTTCTCTCTCTCCGTTTGTGATAACGGAATTAAACGCATAACTTCCGATTGGGACATCGGAAAGAGATGCCTCCGTTTGTGATAACGGAATTAAATGCATAACTTCCGATTGGGACATCGGAAAGAGATGCCTCCGTTTGTGATAACGGAATTAAACGCATAACTTCCGATTGGGACATCGGAAAGAGATGCCTCCGTTTGTGATAACGGAATTAAACGCATAACTTCCGATTGGGACATCGGAAAGAGATGCCTCCGTTTGTGATAACGGAATTAAACGCATAACTTCCGATTGGGACATCGGAAAGAGATGCCTCCGTTTGTGATAACGGAATTAAACGCATAACTTCCGATTGGGACATCGGAAAGAGATGCCTCCGTTTGTGATAACGGAATTAAACGCATAACTTCCGATTGGGACATCGGAAAGAGATGCCTCCGTTTGTGATAACGGAATTAAACGCATAACTTCCGATTGGGACATCGGAAAGAGATGCCTCCGTTTGTGATAACGGAATTAAACGCATAACTTCCGATTGGGACATCGGAAAGAGATGCCTCCGTTTGTGATAACGGAATTAAACGCATAACTTCCGATTGGGACATCGGAAAGAGATGCCTCCGTTTGTGATAACGGAATTAAACGCATAACTTCCGATTGGGACATCGGAAAGAGATGCCTCCGTTTGTGATAACGGAATTAAACGCATAACTTCCGATTGGGACATCGGAAAGAGATGCCTCCGTTTGTGATAACGGAATTAAACGCATAACTTCCGATTGGGACATCGGAAAGAGATGCCTCCGTTTGTGATAACGGAATTAAACGCATAACTTCCGATTGGGACATCGGAAAGAGATGCCTCCGTTTGTGATAACGGAATTAAACGCATAACTTCCGATTGGGACATCGGAAAGAGATGCCTCCGTTTGTGATAACGGAATTAAACGCATAACTTCCGATTGGGACATCGGAAAGAGATGCCTCCGTTTGTGATAACGGAATTAAACGCATAACTTCCGATTGGGACATCGGAAAGAGATGCCTCCGTTTGTGATAACGGAATTAAACGCATAACTTCCGATTGGGACATCGGAAAGAGATGCCTCCGTTTGTGATAACGGAATTAAACGCATAACTTCCGATTGGGACATCGGAAAGAGATGCCTCCGTTTGTGATAACGGAATTAAACGCATAACTTCCGATTGGGACATCGGAAAGAGATGCCTCCGTTTGTGATAACGGAATTAAACGCATAACTTCCGATTGGGACATNATCGGAAGTTATGCATTTAATTCCGTTATCACAAACGGAGGCATCTCTTTCCGATGTCCCAATCGGAAGTTATGCGTTTAATTCCGTTATCACAAACGGAGGCATCTCTTTCCGATGTCCCAATCGGAAGTTATGCGTTTAATTCCGTTATCACAAACGGAGAGAGAGAAAAAACTCTCTTGGTTTTATTTGTCTGTAACCCAAGCAGACAATCTTTGGAATGTTTCCCTCAAAACATTCATTTCCTTAAGAAAAATAAAAAGCCCTTACCAGGTAAACTAGAACTGACAACGGTAGCAACACCGCTGGGTCCACTCTCTTGGACGTTGCTACGATTTGGTGTGGTACGGTCGCTCACACCGTCTCTGTGTCTATAAATAGCATCAAAAGACTCCGCTTCGGGTAACTCTGACAACGCAGCACTGTGAGCTGACATTTGCGAAGAAAGCGACGATGGCGAGGAGCTGTAGCGTCTCTTTCTTGCACAAACATTTTCGCTGCCTCCTTCTCCCTCGCTCGAACTGTCTGATGATAGAACTCGAACTCGACCCGTAACTCGGCGTTCCGCCATGTTTTTATGGCGTTTTTCCATTTTTTCCAGTCTGAACTCGAGTCTTTAGAATTTTAAAAACTCCATGCTGATCCTTAGAACTATTCGGACTCCTTTTCCTTTTGGTGATTTTTCGAGGCATAATGTCAACGTTTAGCAAACGTTTTCGTAAACGGACGCGACCAACGTGTGAATACTTTCGCACAAAAACGAAGACTGAGGCAACGGACGCGATAAAGAGTGGAAGGGAGTCATAGTAGTTTCTTTAAAGTTGTGAATATTTAGCCAGTGGCGGAGGTACTACAATACACGTTTATTTATTTCGACGAGGCCTTCATATAATCAAGATCGAACATCACTTAAGGTAAGTTCGTTTGATCTTACGATTATAGTAGGTGCAATATTTCACGAGTCGGAGCGTAGAATGTTAGGACAATGAGGCTAGTAGGAAAATAAGACAATTTAAAAGTAGAGATGGATAGATTAGAATTAGATATAGTAGGTATTAGTGAACGTGGGTAGTAAATGTTAGAAATGAAGAGGTGTTAGAAAGAATAGGAGAACAGAGGTATCTATGGAAGTCAATAAAAAATAGGCGAGATAGGTTGGTAGGACACCTTCTCAGGCATGAAAGTCTAGTCAGAGACATATTAGAGGCAGAAACAGGAGCTAGGAGGGGTAGAGGTAGACCTAGGTTAGATTACTGTTCCCAAATAGTTAAGGATGTGGTTGTTCTAGTTTTAGGGAAATACGAAGTTTAGCTCCCTCTCTTAGATATTCTGAAATATCAAAATTGCGAATGAAAACTCAAAGAAGCTTCTCTAGAGAGAGTGGGGAAGCCACACTAGTGAGTTTAATAATTGTAGGATACGACAGCAATACACTAAATTTCCAATATTAACAGTGAACAGTACATTGTATATGCTTCGTTGAGCCACCTGTAAAGTAAAATTAGTCGCCTTGATTAATGGACCAAGGAAAAAATTGAAAAGATTCGTGTTTAGGAAAGGACTGCTGTTTGAGTTGATTAGCTTTTCTTTGTTTTGGTATAATCCAATACTGTCATAAGTGTCTAGAAAGAAAGGATTAGTCATGCTCCTAATTAAATTTAACTAACTAAAAGACCAGTCTCGCGTTGATAATAATAATATAATAAAATAATACCTACATTTAAAGTGGGCGAAACATATTCTACTTAGCTACTATTCTTAGCGCGTGTGACCACTCATCACACCAGATGTGGGTCACCTATTTTCGACGTTTCCTCCCCCAAATACTTCCATCTCCTCCGCCCACTCAACCGTTTTACCAACTCAATCGTCATCCCACTCCTAACCCTTCCACTTCCTTGCCGGGGTTGTATAACCCCCGGGTAGATCACCCCTCTGAAGGAGGGGTTTTAGTCGGTAAAAATCCGATACTACTTCCCTTCTGGAGATGTCTTTTGAAGATTCCCATCCTCGAGAATAATGTAAAGAAAAAAATTAAAAAAAGATATTATTCTATTTGTATTTAAGCCTCTTCCATAATTATTACCAAATATGTGGGAGTCTATACTATATTTTTTCATTCTATTGTTTCTAAATGAGCCAAATTTATAGCAAATTTTACATTTTACACTGTACACTCCAGCTTTCCCTTGGGTTTTTATATTATCGTTTGGATTACCTAATAGATATTGTAGATTATTTGGCAGACTATAAACTACTGTTAAACCGTACTTGTTAGCCAAAGGGGAATTTAGGATTGAAAAGAATTTTACAGTACCTTTTAATGATAAATACTTTTAATATTTTATTTTTCTCATCTCATCTCATCACCATTTTAAAAGTAATAACAAACAAAATAANCTTGTTAGCCAAAGGGGAATTTAGGATTGAAAAGAATTTTACAGTACCTTTTAATGATAAATACTTTTAATATTTTATTTTTCTCATCTCATCTCATCACCATTTTAAAAGTAATAACAAACAAAATAAGTGTTTAAAGAAGCGTTTTAACCAATTTTTAAACTTTACAGATCTGCTTCGTTATCAATGAGTGCCCACTAATTTCTAAACCGTCGTTACAATTTTTTATGCTTCGCAGTGCATTTATATTTCAAATGGGTGCGAATTCTATTTCAAAATTGAATTTCAGCTCCAACCATATCACCAGCAGTAGTTTACTGTAAAAAAGAAACTAAAATACGTTACGACTGGGTTTTCTTGATAAGCACAGAAAAGCAATTTTATTACTTTCCTGTATAACAATTAACATTTTACTATCGTAAAAGCAAATAAATTACTCACCACAAGCAGTAAATCTACATATCTTTGCACACAACATTCCAATAAATACAATTATCGTACATCTAACTGTAAAACATCATGTAAGGTAGAATTTTACCAAAAACGTTCCGTTTTGCAGATGTGCTTAAGAGGTCCACTTTCAAAAATGGCATCCAAATTTATGCATCTACCTATTAAAATAACTATTTAATTATTACTATTATTATTATTATTGTAAGTTACCAGTAACGTTCTCTTGTTATTAGACAAATGTTAGAGATGGCACTAATAAGTTTCGGTTCTTCACAGATACATTTTTCAAATGTAAGTTTTTGTAAGTACATAACCAAACAAATAAAACAATCGATTTGTATTATTTTGTTTAAATACTTAAATTAGTGCAGCTTGAACTAGTGCAAATAGTTGTTAAGTATTTGTTGTTGCTGTTATTTCTTAATAAAACTGTTTTATCGTTTATTATAAAGCTCGTACAGGGTTTATGTAAGAAAGAGTTAGGTAATTTAGTTTCTAAAATGATAACATTCATGCAGAATAATTCTACATAGATTATGTTATGTAATATAATAACAATCTATTAATATTTTGGAAATTCATTCTTATTTTTAATAACTAGCTAATTCTCAACGGGTGTACAGTGGCCGACCTTCAAACCCAGACGTACACCAGGCTGGAGAAATTTCAAACACTACAAAAATGTTTTTAGGACACTTAAGTCGAATATATAAAAATACCCTAATATACGAGGGTGGATTGATAAGTTTCCGGCCTGACCAAGAAAAACAAGGTTTTTAAAAATTTTTTTTTTTTATTTCTCAACATAATCTCCTCCAAGGCTGATACATTTCTCATAGCGGTGTTCCAGTCTATTAATGCCATCTCTATAGACTGATTCGTCAAGCTCCTCAAAATAACCATTTACAGCTTCGATTACTTCTTCATTGTCCGCAAATCTCTTACCGCCAAGCCATTTTTTGAGATTAGGGAACAGAAAATAGTCACTCGGGGCTAGGTCTGGAGAGTAAGGAGGGTGCGGCATCAATTCAAACTTTAGATCGTTGATTTTAGCCGTCGCAACGATTGACGTGTGCGCTGGTGCGTTATCGTGATGAAACAAGATTTTTTTCTTCGCCAGATGAGGTCGTTTAATTTTCACCTCGTGGCTCAAACGTTGCAATAAGTCTGCGTAGTATTGACCAGTGATAGTATTACCCTTTGCAAGGTAATCAATGTATATAATACCTCTTGCATCCCAAAAAACAGTAGCCATAACCTTGTTCGCCGAAAAAATTGTTTTTGCCTTCTTTGGAGTTGGTTCCCCTGGTCCAATCCACTGTTTAGACTGTTCTTTGGTTTCAGGAGTGTAGTGGTGGACCCACGTTTCGTCAACGGTTACGAATCGACGCAAAAATTCGCTTGGATTACGCTTATACAATGACAAATTTGCGGTAGAAATGTTTTTTCGAATCAATTTTTGGTCGACTGTTAGCAAACGCGGCACCCATCTTGCACAGAGCTTTTCCATATGCAAATGTTGGTGCAAAATATGTTGCACACGTTCATATGACATCTTACAGGTCTCAGCTATCTCACGCACTTTCAATCTGCGGTCTCCCAGCACTATTTGATGAATTTTTTCGATCATATCTGGAGTTGTGACCTCAACGGGGCGTCCTGAGCGAGGCCCATCAGAGGTGCTCACACGACCCTTTTTAAACTCGGAAACCCACTGCTTAACGGTTGAATATGACGGGGAGGATGTCCCCAGTGTTGAGTCCATCTCTTTTTTAATTTCCTTCGGCGTTAACCCCTTCAAATAAAAGTATTTGATGACAGCACGATTTTCCTGCTTTTCCATTTTTACGAAAACCACAGAGGCGTCTTGTTCAGCGTGCTGTCAAACCTACACTAGCAAGGAGATCGGGCTGAAACTATAGCTACAAGCTATCCAAGGATGGTACTATAGAATGTCACCTCAAGGTAGGCCTAGTGGCGTCATCTCTTGGTTAGGCCGGAAACTTATCAATCCACCCTCGTAGTGTGCAGAAATTAGATGAGTACTACATAGAAAACAAACTAAAACCGAACCAGCAAAAAACACAGAGCGACTGTTGCATCTCCGTAATAGGGAAGCTAAACGGGAACTGAAGGTTTACTAGAGAGGCATTAGGCTCCAATACACAGAATATCCAAAGTATCTCGGGGTCACATTTAATAGATCACTGACCTAAAAAACACTGCGAAAAAGATGTAGTGCTCAACGATGCCTGCAGTATAACAACTGGCTGCCTAACATCAACACCGAGCAGCATGACCTACAGGTTTAGACCATTGCTTAGCATTCTGGAGAACGCCAGTTCGATTCCGGGTTCGTCTACCTTAATCCAAGTTTATCTGCTGTTTCCGAAGATCACTTAGGTAAATGCTGGGTCAGTAATATTCCACAGATAATCTTTCGTTCTCTTCTGTCTCCATTTCGTCTGTCTCATCTTTCTCACCCGAACCATCACCCACCCATTCCCATGATTCTTGAAAGGAGGCTGAAGACGACGTTCCGCCCTACCTTCCGGCGTAGTTCGAAGGGACTGCCCGCCCACTAGCATTAGTGGCTGGTGGGAATGAAACACCCAAAAGTTTAAGTTTTTTAACCAGCACCCGTAGAGAAGCTCTACAAACTCATCGGTATTGCGTCCCCAAAAATACAGCGAGAAATTCTGACCAAGAAAGAGAGAACAAGGACGCCAAGCACTCCATGGAGGGCTATAAAAATCTTGCTGAACCCCGTGTAAAGTCAAAAAACCCTCGTAAAACCGGGAGGATATCGAAAGACTGACGGCTTGGAAGGCCATTAGAGGCAGTCAGGTCACCGAAGAGCTCCCAAGCGGGCATCATACCCGCTATGGCGGACCTTAAACTGAATAAAAAACGAACCTGTGCACACGATGAACAATATCCTTAAACAGGGCAAGGCGGATGACAATCTGTACGATTACGGCCAATTAGAGGATTATGGACACCTTTTCGAGTGGTACAATTTAGGAATTTAGGAACAATTCCCAGCACTTTGATGAAGAAACTATCAACTTTTTACAGCACTGGACAGAGGCTGGAACTTAGAACGTCGACCGGATACGATATAATAATAACTGTCAGAAGCCAACTCCATCATTTACACATAACGGTTCTCGAACGTTCTGGAGGACAATTTTAGATATTCGAGAGCATTTTAGGTGAAAATCACCTTAGAAATATTCAAGAACATTCCTAGTACATTTTCACTTATTCTAAACGGATATTTGGTGATCCTTGGTTTACCCGCAAACCCATAAACTCACCAAACTGAACAAATCATGAAAATTATGGAGATTTCAAACATTTTTTAGAGCACTGTCGCCTTCAACTGTTCGACTTGCAGGAAGTTCGATTTAAACAGGAAAAACGGATCACTTTGAACTTTAATATAGTTCGAGTTAAACGTTACTGTCATTTCTAATTTTAAGTCTAAGTAAAGTGAGAAGGGAATTTTGCTGATTTATTGTAATTGAATCCGGCCTAACAATAAGTATGGATGATAAACTACTTTTCTAATTTCCATGAAATTGTCATTAAGTACGCTCAAAACCTGAAAACAGCTCAAAATATGGAGTCGGCCAGTCCAAACGAGGTGGGTGGGGTCCATTTGAATTTTTGAAGAGCAAGATAAAGATGTGGACAGCGTTGTACTTGTAAGTTAACTCTAAATGTAATGATATGAGCTACGTGCGCCAAGAAATGATCAACATTCCCAATTCTAGTCGGAATAATTCGAATTAAAGGGAAATTCAAAGACGAGAGTTAGAAAGTGTGATCAAACAGTAAGGTGCATTTTGAAATTCGCGCTGTATCTTGAAAACACGAGTTTACGAATGGTACAAAAACGCTTTCAGAAAATATGAAACGACAATGAAGATGTCGGAAAGTCAGGGCGTCCATCAGTGACAGAAACTTGGATACAATTAAATAGATTGTACTTGTAATAGAAGAATTATTTATCATTAGAGAGTTTTCTGAAGATTTAGTAATCTCATATGGCTCTTGCGAAGCGATTTTTACCGATGAAACGAGTTGTAGCGAAATAAGCTGTATTTTCAACGAAAACGGCATTGCGTAGCTATCGCTGAGCAATTGCCTAGTGACATTGTTGACTATCCAGAGACTTGCTCAAACGTGTTTGCGGCTGCCATATCAAAACGAAGGCTAAATCGTCTCAATGTAGATTTCCTTAAGAGTCAAGACCAAAAAAAGGTTAAGTGTTAAAGTTCTTCTAACCGTTTTCTTTGACTAGAATGGGATAGTTTATTATGAATATTTACCGACTGTCAATAAAGAGTACTACCTACAAGTTTTATATAATTTTCGTGAGGTAACCAAAAGAAAGACTCGAACTTGAGAGAGACAACTTGTGGATTTTTCACCACTACTTCGCGACTTTCTCCTATTTCCGAAACTGGAAAAGAAAAGAACAACGTTTTTCAAAAATAGATGAGATAAAGGTCACATCACAGAGCGAGCTGAAGACCATCTGTAGACAGGCGTACGAACAGACTGTAACGTACGGTGCCATAAGTGTATATATTAAAAGGGGGAACACTTTGAAGGGGGTACAATAGACACTAATAGTTAAATAAATATTTTTTAAAAAAATAAAGGATTATTCTTATTATTTTATCATATCTCGTATCTCTATATATTAAGGTTATTTCACAAAATGATAAAAATGTCAAGTGGGACAGCCGTGAGCAGACAAGTAGGATATTAACAAAATAATTTGTGAAAATAAAATTTCGTATCATTTTCGTCAATAAAGGTCAAGACTGCAATAATCAAAGACACATTTGAAGACAAGTCCGGTTACTAGCAAAAACTGCGAAGGTTATTAGTTCGTCAAGAATTATACATTTCTCTGGGTGATCGGTTTGATATAATAGGAATCGTAGCAAGCTGTATTTTGGTTAATTATTTCTTTTATATGACTTGATAACATGGCATTAAATCCACGACGACTTTCACAGCAACCAAGGAGTTTTGAAATTCTTTACTGTCTATTAAAGTTGAAAACACTGGTATCTATAGTATAATCAACGGCCTTAACAACAACAGCCTTAATCTGCCGTTAATTTATTGACTAGAAGCGCTTTCTTCCTTCCTTCCGCACATGTTACAGATTATAGCTGCCATCAAATAACGTAAAGGTATCCAGAAGATGACCATAATAGCATTTCATTAGTACATTGGATGATTTTCAACAACCTATATTATAATTATATTTCTAAGTCACATTAGAACTTGATTGAAGATAGTTGAAGTGCTCTCGTAGAAGTTTCCAACTCAATTATTGGTTATATGTAGCCTTAAACCAGTAATTACTGTAATGAAGGTCAATTCCTACATTCTTAGATGATATAGAAAAGATTAAATCCGTTTCAGTTAGAAATCTTCAGTAGTATTAAAATTCATTATGAAGCAGTATTATACTACAAATGAATTTCACTCATTGCGGTGGAGATACCCGATACTTAAGGGAAAAGAACACACTCTTCTTCTATACGTATAAAAGAACATCAATCTTTTGTTCATTTCTAATTGTGTTAAAATTAATAGTGACATGAAGCGTAACCAAAAATAATCCTTTCTATAGGGTAGTAGATTGCATTGAATTAGCATTATCTGCAGTTTATTAGATACTAGCTTTTCCCCGCGGCTTCGCTCCCAGAAATTAATATTCTTTCTCCATAAAACCTTTTAGCTCCCAATTCACCCTTACATCGTTTTAATTTTGTGTAATGTCGCCATCTTTCAAATACAAACGTAGCAACAACATTTCATCCTTAAGGGTTGATTTTTAAAAATTGCCAAAACACGTATTTGCTTAATTTCAGCAATGAGCATCCTTCGAGTAAATCCGAGTACAAATAAAATGTAGCCCATGGAAACGTTGCAACCTCTTTTCATTTGATTAATAATATCAAACAGCATATATACCAAGTTTCAAGTAAATTCAACCATAAATAAAGTATGTCCCAAACAAAAATTGCAACACCTTTCCCTTTTTTAAATTGTCGAGATAGATCTTTCAGAAATTAAATGAGAGACCATTAAAACAAAGTTTCAAGTAAATCTGATCACAAATAATATGTTCCATTTAAACATTGCAACTCCTCTTCACCACTCATCCCCCCCAACAGAGATTGAATTTTTTAATCAATTTCAAGTAAATCGAACCAAAAACAAACATGCAATCTTAACAAATGAAAGGCTAGACTGATGTTTTGACTGATAAATTTTTTGTTTTGCTGTCAATTTCGTTTTGTCATTCCATGTCAGTTGCGTTTACATATACCACATTTTTCTCGTGGAAAGTGATAAAAAGTATCCTATGTCCTTCTCCCGGTTGTAAGATACCTCCCCATCAATTTTCAGCCAAATCGGTTCAGCCGTTCTTGAGTTATAAGTGAAGTAACTAACACAACTTTCTTTTATATATATAGATAGTTAGACCATTAGGCTAGAATGTTATATTTAATACTTGTTCAGCTTCTAAGCAGTGACAGACGTTTTTGCTATTACAAAGCAAAGAATAGAGTCATTATGCAAATGTGCAAAAGATTGCAAATAATGATACTTCTGACTAGGGTTGCCATCCGTCCGGGTTTCCCCGGATTTGTCCTAGTTTAGAGGGCATCCGGGGAGTGTCCGGCGGGGAGCTTCATTTGTAGTCCGGGTTTAAAAATTTAAAGTCTGAGTACTTTTAAAATGTTCGTTTAAAAATTTAATTTATTTTTTTTAGGTTTCATATTTTTATAAGGTTTTGTGTTCATAACAAAGTATATTAATAATTTGAGTTTTATTTTAAGGTTAAAAAATCTAACTGATTATTAAAACAATTTATAACAAACTGTAATAAGATTCTGTTTTGTTAGGTACATTTAAAATGATGATAAAAAATGACTAAATTTAATTTTAGGATGTGAAAATAAATAAAGGCATGATTTATGACATTTTCAACTGTTTTTTATTACACTATGTTTAAAAAAACCTGTTGACATGTCCGGGTTCTGGACTTTAAAATCCGGGGTTTGTTAGGTATATTTAAAATGATGATAAAAAATGACTAAATTTAATTTTAAGATGAGAAAATAAATAAAGAGATGATTTATGACATTTTCAACTGTTTTTTATTACACTGTGTTTAAAAAAGAACCTGTTGACATGTCCGGGTTCTGGACTTTAAAATCCGGGGTTTTCCCGCATCTTGTCCTGGTTTCTAAATTTTAGAGGTGGCAACCCTACTTTTGACGATGAGTGAATTGCCCTGTTAATCACGACAAATCTTATTTATTAATAGCTAAGGCGATTTGAATTTTGTTATACGTATATCTCAGTGAGAAAAGCGCCTACGCTGTATATATACAGGGTGTCTTACGGTGACGGCCCATTAGAATATTTCGGAAACTACTTCGAATTAAGATTTGAAAATTTGTACGATGGCGTTATTGGGTATGGTCTCCCCAATTAAAATAACGGCATCTATGTAGCACTTCCGGTTATATCGGATGTTGACGTAAACTTCGTTATTTCAAATGGAACACCCTATATATTATTACGGTTTCGAATTGTGTACTTACAACTTGCATAAGGCTTTCCTCTTTCTAAAATTTACCGTTTTCGAGATATTAATTCTTTTATAAAGAAAAGGCATGCCTATTTTACAGTAAGAAAGCTGGAGCAACAATATTCATAGGAGAGATAACAATACCCTCAAGTTTCCCGTCGATTTTTCAAAGTGGGTTAATTATATACAGGGTGTTAGTTATTTAATGGCGGATTTGGTTAACTTCAAGCAATGTAAGTCCATTTTTATTTTATTTTCTTTCGAATGGTACTATGGTTTTGTTCTGAATATAAGACACGCAAGTCGAAACAACGGGAATTGGAGAAATGAAATGCATTTGGTAGTAAGTAACAGGTGGAATTCGACACTATATAAATTGGTATGTATCAGCTATTCTCAAAAATCATAAGTTATGCTAAAACGAAAATCAGATTTGTTGGAAAGTTTGGAAGATGCAATTTTGTGCCATATATCATGACTGAAAACTGCAAATATATTCCGCCGTTCGGTATGTTCAACGTATACATTTCTGCGAATATAACAATTAAGAAAAATCGTATCACATAATAAAAGAACTGCTATAAGAAACTCTAGGGATGAAAAATAGTGTTTCATCAAATAACTGTAGGAACATCTTCGTCTTCATGCCAGGAATTGAATAAATCATTTTCGTGTGCAAATACTGAAATAGACATTACTGCATCAATTTTTTCATCTTTAGGTGAAGAACTTTTTAAATTAGTTTCAAGTGTAGAAGAAAATATAGGCAATGCTCTGTTGGAAGGCCTTACATAAGACTAAAGAAAGTGAAAATGAAACATTAGAGTTCAGTGAGAAGTGAATTAATTGTAACAGATTCATCATAATATTGGCCCATTATTGAAAAATAAATATAACGGAGCACGCCTAGGTATATGACGAAAATGAAGCAGTTCAGCTTTTCACAAACCATGCTCCCAATGCTGGTTGTGATACCGGTTTAATTTCACAAATGTTTAGCTCCGCCATTGCGTAACGAAATAGATATTCAAAACTGATTATCTGCGATGAAATACCAATGATTAGCGCTTACTGTTATATTAATAAACTGCTGAAGAGCATAGATTATGGTTCCGATAAAGAAAAACCTTTTGAAAATAAATTTATTTTAGTTAGTGGTGACTTTCGCAAAACACTTCTCCTTGCTGCACATGCCAGTCGTGCGATTACAGTCAAATCATCAATTAATAAGTTCAAATTACAGTTTTTAGTAATTTTAAAAACATGAGAAGCAGAGAAGATGATAGTGCATTTCAAAGTTCTTATTGGCAATGGGAAATATCCATTTTGTCAATACATAAAGGATGATGTAATTCCGGTTCCTGATAAAGAAGAACTTGATCAACTACCTACCTCAACACTGTTGGAATCGTAAGTTTGCTAACAATTGGATTTCAGTAGGTAATACACCAAGTGGGCTAAAGCATTTCTTTCTTGCAACCAGGAACATATCTCCCACCATGTAGTATTTATTTTTAAAAATAATACGCAAAATAGCACGAAATATAGCATAATTTAATAAAAACCCCAGGTAATTAAACACAAATAATCAAATGTACTTGAATAAAGATCTTCTAAATAAAACATATTGTTATTAATGTTAATTTTTTCGATTAACCTCCATCGTTTCATCTAAACCCCACTTTAAATCAGTTCGGCGCATTCCTCGCCAGATGTCTCACTATTCCTTTCGGTTCCTCATGAGCATTTTGGAGGAAATTTTCGACGCTTCTCAACATTGTATTGTAGGAAACACTTAAAACATTTAAAGAACTCTTCAAAAATCGCCTTCACAATGCCGAGGTTATGTCCTGCCGTTTAAGTATTAGGTAACATATGCAATTTCAGCGAGTGGTTTCAAGTATGGCCCCTAATATACAGGATTCCAGTAATGAAAATAAATTTCCGATAAATAAACTACCATACCCACTTTTGATTTTTTGCATAAAGATTGACGTTAATCAAAACGTATAGTTTAATGGTATGAAATTAAAATTGAACTTAGTCTATGTCAGTTATTTATGACGGTATGGAACTCTATAACAATGTGTTTAGTTGACGATCAAAAATAAAAAAAAAAAGAATAAAACCAACTAATGATATCTAGGATGTTGTTGTTTAATCGGAACATTTAATTAATAATTGCCAATATTATGTACTATACCTGAATAGTCATGCAACAAGATTGAAAAAGCAGTTTTGACAATTTATTTAATTTTATTTAATCGCTCCAGTTTCCAATGTTTCACATATTCCTTTTTAGGCTTCTTCTAGGTAAAATCTTTACATTTTTTTTAAGTTGTGATATATATTAAATTTTAACTTACTTAATTATTCATTACTTTCACTATTTACAAACAATTTCTGTATATTACTGTAATATATCTGTTTTATTTATTTTGCGCTGCCGCGCCACTTCTTTCTCCTATGAGGGAGCACACGAATTTTTGGAAGGATTGTAAGTGCAAATAATTTACCTCAGTAACACGAATAACTGCACTTAGTAATATTTATTTACAAATATACAGTTACTACATATATTGAAGACCCTGAACTTGATGATTACACTGATGCTACTAATTCTTGTCTCAATTGTTCTTTTTTGATGTTGTCTGTTCTGAGTGTGTCAGCCTATTTATAACATAATCTCCACCCTGATAGAGGAAGGGGTGAAAGTGCTAACCAACTGGTTTCTAATATTATTTAAGTACTTGAAGATAAAGTATCTTAAAGATATTGTTACCTGCAAAGTTCGATACCCTAAAATTACACCTAAACCACTTACATATAATATTTGTAAAAACCAACAAAATTGAATATTTGAATTTCCAACTTAATGGTTCAAGGAAACGGCAGGTAAATGTACCCTGGTCTGAACAATATCGTTACTTGTAAAAAATATAAAGATCATAGTTCCGTTGTATGCTGTAACATTTAATTTTATTGATACTGCCTTTTGAATCTCGTTGAAAAATCGGCAATATTTTTTTCTGCGATATTGTGCCCCAAATATCTACGTAATATCTATACTACCTCTTTTTTTATGGTTATGTTGGTTGAAGAATGTAGATATTATTTAGCAAATAGTCAAAGATAAGGTTTGAAATGAGTGCTATTATTAGTAATTTAACTGTTTCATTCGATTGTAGACATTAGATTCAAGAAAAAGTAGGATTATGCAGTAATTTTCAAACCTAATTGATTAGTAAATAATTAAAACGAATGCACTATTTCCTTAATGTATTCATCATTGTAATTCTACAAAACTAAACAAGTCGTTGTATAATTTGAATTTTATATCCAGGTATTCACCGTATACTAATTTGTAATTGATTGTTCCTCATGAAAGAATCTCAAACCACAAGAGTGCACCGCCTTTAGATAACTTCCTAGTTTTTTCTGTACGATTCTGCAATCTTTGAACTCCAGGTTTCTTATGTATACGTATCTATACAAATTAAGACTAGCGTAGTAGTTGAAATAAACCTGCTAAATGTTAATTAAAAATAATGACTTCCTTTATTTATACTCATTAGATGGTGCTTCGTCCAAGAAATTAAATTTGTGAAGACGAAAACAAGAATAAGGTGCAGTGTGCTACTAGTAATAACAATGTTCATTTTTCCTCTGAAGGAAGAATGGAATCCTTAAAACATCACTCACGTACCGTTTTCCTTTCAACTTTCGATTTTCAACCAATGCATTTTATCTTGCATAAAAAACGAATTCCACTACGGAAAGCAACCAAAATATTTTTGTGCACGTCTATGGCATAGGTATTTTTTGAATGATATAAATGTCATTTTTCTATCCTTCCTTTTATAATAATTACCAAAAAAATGTATCTAATGTTTCCATGTTCACGTATTACTGATTGTTCTCCATCCATGTGGAATGTGTAAAAAAAGTATTTTTGTTTTAGGTGCTATATGTTCAGAGTATATAATAGTTATTTATTTTACAATTGGTTATCTACATCACTGTAAGTTCAGGCTTTTCGTTCGCACACTATTTATATCAGCTATCCTGTATCAAGATAGGTTAGTAGGACACCTTCTCAGGCATAAAGGTCTAGTCAGAGACATATTAGAGGCAGAAACAGGAGTTAGGAGGGGTAGAGGTAGACCTAGATTAGATTACTGTTCGCAAATAGTTAAGGATAAGAAAGAGTGGAGGTGCGTGTCCAACCAGTCTTAGGACTGACGACCTTATGATGATGATACGTATACGAAGCCGCAAGCTTAGATCTTGATTCAAGAAGAGGAGACATGAAGGCAAAAGTCCATGGGGCTTGTTCGATTCGCGAGAGGATTGTTCCCAGAATGGTGTAACTATGCTAAATTTCAGATAGATAGATAGATTTATTAATAGGCAAGAGTGTAAACTTAATTAAACATTCTTTAAAATTCCATATGGCAATTTTAAGTTAGGTAATATACAATAATATGTAAGTATTTCATAGCATTTTATTTATGTGCGGATAGTTCTCTAAAAGTGGAGCACGATTTCAAAATTTTAAAAGTAAAAGAAGTTCTATTTTTAACTCAGATACGTGTGCCAATTCGCTACAAACGTCTGCTTGTGGTTTATAGTTATAAAAACATTTTGGATATTGTTAATCATTAAATCCATGAAAACGTTATCCGCAGGAATTCTATGGCCAATTAGTGACCAACAAAGCAGGTGTCGTCAAAATTTATCTTCGGAAAATAACCATTAAAAAGCATCACTTTCTATTTCTCTTAGCTGCGTTTCTTCAATATTATGCTATAAATGAATATTACAATATATATAAAAAAAATAATGATTTTAAGAATTAACGTGCAAGAACAATTTATACATACGTTCGGTCCTTATATTTCCAATGTAACAGATGAGAAAAAGCTTACTTCTTCGCCCATTTTTGTAGATTTTGATTAAGAACGGATAAGATCATTAGTTTGAGAAGATAATAAAATTCTTGTACGATTCTTTTATAAAGCATTCTTTAAATGTTTTATCTAATAAACTCTTCCTATTTATACTTACTCCTCTATTGCAGGGATGTTACGGAGCTTCGACTCCGGTTCCGTTAAGTCGGTTCCGATTATTATTACACCTTCGGTTCCGACTTTGGCTCCGACACTTTTAAATCGAAGGTTTCAATCGGAGGTCGAAGCATAACATAGCGACAGCCTGTGTCGACTGTTATGAACAGGTTCATAATATGAACTTCATACATGTCGCGCTGGGAATCCACCCGACTTCCACTACGTGCACTGAGCACTCTATCGTCAATTATTTTTTCATTGTTTGTGTTTTATGAAATGAAAAAAATTTGACTAAATAATGTTTTATTTGTCCTTAAATAAAAATCCTCTCTCATGCCACCACTTCTGACCCTGCCTCCGACTCTGATTCCGACTCCGATTCCGACTTCGATTCTAACTCCGATAAAGCAGATTTAAAAACTCCGACTCCGTCTTCGGTTCCGATAAAACTACCTCCGTTACATCCCTGCCCTATTGTATGTATTTTATTTCAATTTTAAAAAGTGTATCAATTTCGAATCGCTAAATAGTTAGAGCAAAATCACCCTATCGCCACAACACCTTTTAAACAATTTAATCGCACTCTTGTTATTGTTGTTGTCAACTCATGTACATATACACCTTTCATTTTTTAAACCACTCACTACCTAAAAACTTGCTAAATGCTCGCCCCTAAAACTCTAACTTTTTCCCGCAAAATTTTCAATATTTTTATGGCGATCTAAGTTAATGACAATAAGATTTACAAGATAAATTGTAATAATCTCTATTTTCAGTTGATGTTTCAAGTTTTTGAAAGATCAATTTCTTCAGATGGAATCAAGCATTGTAATAATTACCAATTCCGATAGACTTTGTAGTTTTTATCATTTTTGCTTCCAAAGCGACAAGTTACTTTGTTAAATTGTAAATCCGTGGTACTTTATTGAAACTATTCAACTGGTTTTGCCTACATACATTCTCCATCATTTTGAGAAGCATCCGTAATTATACTGCACATTGTTGTAAAAATAAATTTTTGGGTATTTCATTCCTACTAATGCTGGTGAGCGGACAGCCCCTCTGGACTTCGCCGAAGGGTAGGGCAGAAGCCCTCTTCAACCTTCTTTTGAGGAATCGTGGAAATAGGTGGGTGGTGGTTGATATGAGATAAATAAGATGGACGAAATGAAGACAAAAGGGAGTAAAATATTATATGAGAAATATTACTGCCTCAGTATTTGTTTTAGTGATCCAAGGAAACCACAGAATCAAGGCAAAGGACCCGCAATGGAACTGATTCCTCCCGAATGCTCAGCAATGGTCAAAACCTGTAGGCCGTACCGTTCGGTTTTGTCGTAAAGGCTAGTAAATACGTAGATAGTTACTTTAGAATAGTAATTTATCAATTTAATATAATACCACGTTCACTTATTCACAAAATAAGATGTTCGTATTGTGGTATCATTCATCCATTTATTCTCTAAATTATCTTACGATTGATCAGACTCTCGACCCAGTGTTATTAAAATGTATTAGGTAGCAGAAGTTATACAGTTATCAAAAAATCTTGATATCTACGACACAATCTTACAAATTTTCTGAATGAGTTTTATCTCGTATTTGTGACTTCTTTTTATTGAAGGCGACTCGACTCTGCGCTGTCCTATGTTTTATATCTCTACTGCCCCTTTCGACTTATCTGACTTCCGAGATACCTAAAATCACCCACTTCTTCTACTTTCTCCTATCATTGTATTCGCTCTCCTACTTTTTCTTCCCTTGCATACTAGTATTTTTATTTTACATTTATTTATTTCCATGCAATACTGTTTTGTCAATACCGCTTCCATTTTATTTAAAGCTATATCTTTTATATGATTAGTAAATCATCTTTTAAGTAGGGTAAATTACCATCTTTCGCGTCAAACTTCAAAATTCTTAGTCAACGAGAAGCGTATTCCTGTTTCCATGTTGGGTTGATGGTAAATTCAGCCACATTTTTCTGTTCAAGACCGTGAAAACTGTGTCGATTTATTAGTGTCTACCTGTAGGTAGGGGTTTGTTATGTATGTTCCGGAACACCAAACCCGTACGAAATAAATCCTAAATCGACATCGTTCTCTACAGAAAAATGAAGCCACAATACCGTGTTAAATTTGCAAGCAGGGCAGTGTTCAACCCAACCCGAAAACGGGAATACCCCAGCGCCGGAAGTGTAGGTGAAGATTCTCATTATCAGATAAGGGTTCCATTTTCTAATTTCAAGTTGAGGAACCCTAAAAAATCATCATCATTTTCATACAAAATTTAAGAGGAGCTAATAAGTTGAAAATGCATTTTTTATAAGAACTCAATTTATAGCGTGGCGAAAAACGTATGAATTTTATTCATTGCAATACAAACATTTTACAAATGGAAACTTTTGAAGTATTGCTTGGCAAACAACAAAATATATATAGGTACATATGTTATGTTTAATTCCAATCAAATCGTATAGGATTATCCGCTGAATCCCTTTTTTAGTAATTATATTACTTTCAATCTTACTCTTACCAGAGGTACTTATATAAAAATTGTTTATAAATACATAGTTGTGTTGAACGTATGTATTTAGGAATGTATTTAAGCAAATAACCAAAAAAGAATCAAAAAGCAATACATGCAGCCAATGAAGAATCAAAACATCTGGCAAATGTAACTATGAAAACACATCGATATTTATAATAGATTGTGTTCACATCTTCGGTTATTAAACTTTTATAATTTATCCATTACAAACCATATTTTACGTTAATTACAGTTTTAGAAAAAGTAAAAGTACTTTTTTGTCTTTTTTATGCCTTACTGTTAATAATTTTTAGAAAGAAGTGTTTGTATCTATGCACATAATATATAATTGATGTCTACCCTTACTAAATGAAATTCTAATTTCAATGGACCTATTTTAATTTTATTTTAAATTTTATTTTGATAAAATAAAATTAATAAAATAGTGAAATTTGCAGTGTCTTTTATGGTGATATTTTCACCTAATTTATATAAAAGAGGCTTAAATGTCTCTTACATCCATAGTATTAATATTAAATAGCTTTCGGACTTTTACTGGGCTATTGGATATTTGTTTAGGATATTCGAACATTTTCTGAGCGACCTTTAAAAAAGTGGTAAAAAGAGCAATTTTAGGTAACAGAACTTTTAATGTAATAATTTGAACTGATATTTAAATTTTATTACATTAATTATAAGCAAAGGTAAATTTATTTATATGGATAATTACGATTTCTAAATAAAATTATAAATTATAGGAGTGGATCCAAGGTTTCAAGGAGAGAATTCTCAAAAATTGCTACCCTTTTTTCTTGAATTGAGGCAATCTCCAAATGATTTTTAACATTCGTTCACTTTCGTGACCATTTTTAGTGGTAATTTTGAAACAATGATCTTAAGCATATATCTAATACATATCAGTATGAAAATTGATAAATACTAGGAACCCATCTGTCAATAATTTTCAAATTTTTGTTTTTGGCCCGAAACCACCCAATTTATCCACCACTAATAAGACGTCTTTGTATTATATTCATACACGTCTGTACGTTTTCCATAGGCAACTTATTATACACATATGTACAAGAAAATCAAAACAGTACTAAAAATTACCCAATATTCAGAACAATGCCGCAAATTAAAAAAAAGATTTTATGAAGTCTTTAAATGCAGTTTAATAAAATCATTATCTGAGTGGAGTAGTACACACACACATGTTACATAAGATTTTTATTGATATTTTATTTAAAACATGAATGTGTGGCGGGAATAATAATCGTGAGGTAGACAACAACCAATAGTCATCGGTTATGAACCATATGAACACCATATGAACGCAACATAACCAAATTTTCTTGTATCCAGAATTTTACATTGCAAGAATCGTATATGTCTATAAAGTGATATTAAATATAAATAATATGTTGGCAAATAAGGTAAATTATATAAACCGTTTTTAGAATAATGTTACTACTGTTTAAATTTTAGGTTTTAAATTTTTGTTGCAAGCAAAAGAAATTGTTTAAAAGTTTTAATGTGTATGCATCTACATCAACCACTGCTTCCCAAGAACCCTCAAGAATAGAAAAATGTAAGTTAAATGTAATGTTTCATTCGTATTATATTATCTACTTCTACTATATTATTAATTGGATTGTATTTACACATTTCTCAAAGTTAAAAATGCTGTAAAATGGTGTTATATTGGTCATTATGTATAACGTTTAGTTCACACTAAGACGTAGCCTCTTAAAATTAATCTATTACTATGTAAGAGTAGTTTTTAGCTTTGATATTTATAAAGTTAAGCATTAAATCCAATTTGCTATTTGTGCTTTCACAGTATGTGCTGATGGATTGTCAGAAATTGCATCTTGTTTACTACCTCCCCGAATTAAAATAATATTCTTCAGTATCTGTTTGGTGTATGATTAATGCTGCGTTGCTAAGCTATTCTAAAGGGGAGTCTAATGATCAAATCATTTTCTTTAATATAATAAGTAAATAATACCTGTTTTGTAAGAGAAACCTAACATATCAGAAATAAAAAAATAATGGATAAAGCTATAGACAATATAAAAGAATATTTATTAACTGAATTGGGAGTTACAGTATAATAAAGAATAAATTTTTAATAAAATGTAAAACATGAAAACACAATTAAAAATTCAAAGGGACAGGAAAAAATAAAATTGTAAAAGGTAACTCTTGGTAGGCTGATTTTAAGTGAGGGTGTAGTAGAGCGAGGAGACACTTTCATGCATGCAAAAATTTGAGTTGATAGTAAAGGATTGAGTAGATCCTCAAAAACTGCAGTATACATGCATATGATTCCGATTCTACTCTACTCACATTATAATTTATTTGTTTCAAGAGCAATGAGCTTAGCTCAATAATTACAAGAAGTGCTATACATAAGTATATGTACATTGAATTACAATAAACGTTAAACAAAATAAACAAGTGCAATTGGTATCAGGTTAAATAAATAAAAATAAAGTGGAAAAAATTGACAATAAAATATGGAATGGAGTAGCTGTTTTTAGTATGTGAAACTACACTAAGCAGCATATCAACCATTGTTCCAATGTATTTAAAGTTTGCATTATTTCAGCATTAAATCATGTACAACTACTTGGAAGAGTTGGTGCAGATCCACAACGAAAAGGTAGCGATGACCACCCTGTTGTAGTATTTTCTATGGCAACAAATTCAAATTATCGTTACGAAACTGGCGAATTTCTTCAAAGAACAGAGTGGCATAGGGTCGTTTGCTTTAAGCCAGGTTTGAGAGAAACTATTCTGAATTACTTAAAGAAAGGGCAAAGAGTTTTTGTAACAGGAAGAGTAACTTATGGTGAAGTGAAAGGTGATGATGGCAAACCAAGAACCACTGCAGCTATTGCAGCTGATGATGTTATTTTCTTTCAGTCTTAAATAGTAAGTGTAAATATTTTTTATACAAATATTAGTAAGAATTAAATAAGAATTATACATAAAATGATACTAGACTATTATTGTTGATACTCTTAATTGGGTAATATGCCTATTGGAAGCTACCCTTTCATTGTTTTATCTTGCATTTTAAACAATTTCGTTTAAAAAATAGTTAATCTTAGGCAGCAAATACTATGTATGGAGATTTGCTGCTGATTGTGCAACTTCTTTTTACATGACGAGAGCAAACAAAGTTTTTAGTGATTAGAAATCTTTTTTAATACCTTTTGGACATATGTATACGGGGAAAATGATTAGCATGATTAAATAGTGCATAGAAAGAAAATAAATAAAAATAAATTGAAATATCGATAACGAAATTGAAAATAGAGCTACAGCTAATATAAAACTAGAAGTGGCCGATTCTCGATACCTAAGAAGTTCGATGTTAAGTGGGAAAGCGGTTGGAGGCATGAAACAAAAAATAGCGCAGGGTCGGTTGCTATTTAGAAAAGAAATGACGTATGTGTTCACGAACGATTAATTTAGAAGTTCGAAAGATTATTAAAAATGTATGCTTGTTGCAAAACTAAACACTGTTTAAAACACAATCTATATAAAACTGAAATTAAGAAATGTGAGTACTTAAAATAAATTAAATATATTTGTCAATTTATCTGCATTTAATACTTAGATGCAATCTTTACCATGCCATGAAAAATAATAAAACACCAAGTTCGAGTCAGCATTTTCATTATATTTTAAACATAATTATTATTTTAACAATAAAATAATATCTGATTTAATACAGCTTTAACATAAAGCTGTAACAAAAAATGTAAATTAATCTAGATGGAACAATTATACCAATTTGACACAAAAATTCGATTCATATCGTACATAAGTAAAGCTGGTGGCAGAAAACTTCTGCTAAAACCTTAATATCTAATATCTACTCCTCAGTATGAAAAATTACACCTTTTTCTATTTTATTTACAAATACAGGTCACACGCACAACTGTTGATTCAAAGAAAGACACCGCAACCACAATCAAGGTAATTTAACTGCAAAGTTAAAAATGATACACAGAAATAAAAATTGTCAAAAAGTTCCTAGATTTCCATTATTTTGGAAAGCAAATCAGTCTTTGTACTATTTATACACAAGATTGTGGTAGCGAGTTCTTTAATGAACTTCAAAAATTTGAAAAATATTGCACCCTTGTTTTTACTAAACAAAAAAATATGAATTAAACCCTTTCAAAAGCCCATAACGAAAATAAAAGTCAAATGGTGCGATTTTTTTCAAATATTTCAGTCAATATCACACACATCGCTTAATTTGTTGTATTGTTTATAATATACATATAATTCTAAATATATTTTAAAAAGAGATCACAGAAACAGAGCTGGAAATTTCCTACCTCTTAGTATTATATATATATTTCTTTTTTGATAACTGTTTTACAATTTAAATTTGAGGCACTATCACTTTGTAAAGTACACAATTTTTTTTAACTATTATCCCTGACGGCTTAAACACACTCTTAAAAAAAAGTGCAGCCCATTACTATTGTTTTTATGCATAATTCCAGTCCATCTCTTTTGTACATATATCTTTCGTGATATAAATATTATTGTTATTGTCACTTTCTATTAAATGCATCACATAATTATCTTTAAGACAATACGAAACTGGTGAAATGATATATTAATTATTGTAAAATGCTGAAATATGAGGATTAAAAGTACTCGTGTATAAAACCCTGGTAGCCCACGTTATTTAATTTTGTAAAAATATTTATTACTAAATCAAGTATGTAAAATTGCATTTGAAGGAGCAATGACCAGTTAATTACCTCAACATATTCTTGATATATATTAAAATGAAACTGAATAGAATTGGAAGTGTTTAGTTTTCAAAAATTCAAAGAAAAAATATTGCATCGTTTTATCTCAAATAGTTGGCTTCTAGAATTTCATAAATAACTAAGTTAAATTCTTTAAATTTTTTTTACAATTCTAATCGCATTTCAAGCGTTCCTCTCCCAGTTACCCAAGAACAATTTTATACAAATTTTACCCAAATGCATAAAACAGTAGTCTATGGAAATTTAAATTTGCCAATTTGTAAACCTACATTTATTGACCCTATAAATCGTCAGTATGCGGTTTTCCTAACACAAATGACTAATTTCCATGTTTCGTAAGCGACCTTGAATAAAGCACATTGGGCTGATTGCCTTATACAGAACTAATGATATTTGTAAAGTGATAAAACAACAAAAAAACAATTCGAACCCACAAAATTATAAGCATTTTTTAAGTAATGTTGATTAACTAAAAAATTTACCAATACCCTTATCAAATGCCATTTATGAGTTTCAGTTGATGACATTTAAAATGTTGTGAACTATATTTGCATAACCACATTTAAAAAGATGAAGACAAGTAGTGTTCAATAATTTCATGATTATTGTTTTATACTACAAATATCAAGTGCAAATTTCAAGTCAATCTTTTTGACAAAATTGCGCTCTAATTCTAAACATTTTACCCTGTTGTAGATTCACAATAACATTGAGCAATTTACTGTATATATACCTCTTAGGTATATATATATATTACTTGGTTGAAGTTTCATACTGTCTTAAAGTGCAATCAAGCTGCCGCCCCCCCCCCCGCAAACAGACTACTTCACAGGCAAATTCTATCTAGAATTTGGCACGCCAGTTGCGATAACTCGTTGAATTCGGGAAAGTATACAATTAAAAAATAGTTTGCTCTTTGCACATTTCAAAATTGGCACTCTGCAGTCGTAACCCTAAAATATACTTAACATACATTACAAACAATTATCACTTGGCTTCCTCTTTCTTCACATAGTAAGGATGGTCCCGTATTTGTGTCGCGGGATGGTCTGGGGAACAGACCACATTCACATGCCTACTGTTACTATTATAACTTAGATCCGTGGGTGTGTCCATACTTAAATCCGTTGGCTTGTCTTCGAATTCTTGTGACGTTCTTACCTCGTTGTGATGTTCACTATCAACAGGTTCGTGTTTGACCGGCATTTGACTTAACACCTGCGATGGAGCAGTTGTCCTTGTTGGGGACATTTGTTGTCTTAATAATGATATGTTTTTAATGTTCTTAAGTTCAGAAGGATTCCGTAAAAATCTGAAAATAAAAAGCAATATGTCAAAGTAATGATACCCAGTAAATAATAGTGTAAATTCACAGATGAATTACTTACTGGTAACAGTGCCTTTCTCCTTGAACTTTCCTTAAAATATTTACTCTATAATAATATCGTAAGGCTCGAGACATTTTGTCGTAATTCATGGATAAGTGGTTCTTCTGTATGCCCCACAGCTTAGCTAGACCAGCAGGGTCCACAATTTTGAAAACACCAGTAACCATATCTTTCCAGGCAATATAATTGGTGTACCTTTGAGCAGGATCGTTAAGTAATTGCTGAAGGAAATCCCACAATAAACGGCCATCTACAATAATACGAATAGTGAAAATCTAATTCCGAAATAATTGACAAAATAAACATATCTTCGAAAATTAAAAGAAAAGTACTTACTGGTGTTTGGTTCTGAAGATTCACTGGGGAAGAATTCCCGTTTGACCATTTTAAATGCTCCTGGACTGGAAGCAGTTTCTTTAGGGCTTCTGGGTGGTGCGCCACTGCCATTTGTGTGTGGCAAAGAAGGTGGCAGTGAGTAAGCATTGGGAGTATTCGGTGGACTACAATTTTGACCACTCTTCCCTTCCACATAACTATCTTCATCGGAATCAGACTGATTACTTCCACTCCCATTACTGCCATTTCCATTAGAACTGAAAACAGATCGTCCACCAAAAGATGAAGAGGTATGAACGGTCTCAGCATGTTGCGGACTCCCAGCTTGACTGTCGACTGACGGAGCTGGGCTCAACGTAACCGAGTTGCTTTGAGCGATCAGATGGACTGCAAGATTGGCAGCATGAGATGAATGAGAAAAATCTGTTCCATTTTGGGAAAGAATGTTCCAGTTGGGAGTAGGAGGATGAGTTGCATGCGGAGAAAATGGATAGGGTTGACGTGTTGTTGGGGTCACAGGACTTGATGGAAGACACCTTTGGATCAGGTTTGCTTCTCGAACTAATAACTGAAGAACGTTATGTAAAACATCACCAGAACCTGGAGCTCTTTCTGACAAATCAGTTCTTGTGAGCAAACACATTGCTTTGCCTACAAAAATAGTATACCGTCAATTAAACTCAGAAATTAAAACTATTTTTTATAATATTATTTTCTATTCAATTTTCAACTTACCATTAATTTGGAACATATCCAAATCAATCGGTTGCAAATCGAATTCTCTTTCTGACCATTTTAAGAAAGTGATTACGTCTTCTCGAGACCACACTCTAGGATCGGTGGCCAAACTTGTTGGGAGCTGACTTTTGTAATCAAATAAGGGAGAAGGAGGTAATTGCGGAGACTGAACTGATGAAAATCCTAAGGGATATCTCCATAGCAAATCTGGGCTGAAGGGTAGTGGTATTGGAAGACGTTCCATCGTAGTTCCTGTAGGAATAGGGGGTAATGGTCCTGGAGCCAATTTCATTTTTGATTCTAGAACAAAAAAAAAACAATATTTAATGGAAGCGAAATACGTACTGCCGAAATTTTAAGCGTTTATATGCAGCTGAGGAAATTTAAACGTTTAACGGGAACAGACGTTTTAAAAATTGGCAAACCTTCGAGGTCAAATCGTGGCGACAGAAAAATAAAACAAAAATTGTACGTACCTACTTACATAACCCCTCACAAAGCCGTTATTTAAAAGTTAAATGTAAACAAAGGAGCATGTACTTTTTTACAAGTCAAAATATTGAATACTTTGCAATGATGTCATCCGCGTGTTTTAAGATCAGTTCAGGACGATTTAGTCCCAGATTAGCAAGTATGATGTGTGCGCATATTTTTTATCAGTTACATATATTTTTGTAACATCCTTTTTTCACTTTTATATGGTTTTTTAAAATTTAAAGGTAGTTTATTATCTACATTTTCTAGCTAAGAAACAAAAATATTTTATTATTTTTTAATAAATATAACTGCATTTTTTATATTGTGTACCCACTCGGTTATACTCTTCCATAAATCAGGCAGTTTGATTGTTAATTTGTAAGCAATTTAAATATTTCTTATTAATACGTTGTGTTCTTACGTAGGGACTGTTTTAATATCGCTGTAATGTGTGTAGCAGCTCGTATGATTTCACCGCAAAATACAAAAAAAGTATTTCCTACCTACATATACACGTGTGTGTAAGTATTATAATTACATTACAATTCGATGCAGACAGTATACATATACCTATATACACAAATAAATACATCAGCACTATACATAAAGAGAAAAATTTTGTTACTAGGTAAAAAGTAAAAAGTAAAAAGCAAAAAGCACAATATAAAAATAATAGCCCTCTCCGGCAATTGTTAAGTATGTTATTAGATAAGAGATAAACCAGTACGAGTATATTTTTCTTAGAAAAGACGAATGTTATCGGCCACGTTCAACTGCAATGACATATTTGTATGTATGCGTACGTACATTGCAGACTTAAAGCAGGCCGTGCGATAACGCGAACAGCGCTGATCCGATCCGGAAGCTATCGAACTGTATCGAAACGAAAATCAAGCGTGCTGCCAGCACTGCGCGCTACCACTACCCACGCCGCATCGCGTCGCTTCGTTTTGTACCACTACTTGGCCACAACAACGAAGCAACCAGCACATAAACAACAATAATAACAATAATAAACGGCCTACTACTTGTACTAATACTCTACCTGCATATAACGAGGCAAACCATTGCGGAAGTGTTTCGTAACCAAGGACAAGCGGATAATAATGCCGGCTAAAATACATTGCTGTTCTGGCTCGGTTTTCGTTTCCGGGACGAAATGTAATAGTCACGCTTAGAATAGTCCAACATTTGCTATTTTATATTTATCAACGATAATTAGCACTCATATGTACGATATGGGCGTCCGACTTGATATATTATGGGTATGACTAGATGTCTGTATGTATCCAATTTTGTTAAAACTTTGGTTAGCTACTGTTGGATAAATTTATTTTTTTTGTATTTAACGTTCAGTTTTTTTTAAATTTAAAAATACTAATACTACTACAGGGTGTTTCTGAAATAAGTTGTGACTTTGCAGAAGGTGATAGGGTACTACATATACAGTTCATCGTTTCTGAGAAAAACATAGTTAAAAGTACAGACAAATCTAATTCCAACCCTGGAGAGAAATGCGACAACGCAACGACGTTTAATAAATCTAATTCCAACGCTGGAGAGAAATGCGACAACGCAACGTCGTATTCAATCAGCTTAATTAAAAAATGAAAATAAAAATCTCGCGCCGTCAACAACTGTATAGACGTTGTATCTGTAGTGCATTAGATGTTCAAATGTATTATATATATATATATTACTTACCAACCATATCAAAGAATGTATTCTGACCGAAAAGAAACAACGATATCAAACTACTAATAAATTTACAATTCTGCTTCATTATATTAATATTATATTTGCAATCTGTAAACAAAGATTACTTAGAACATAAAGGGCCAAAAATGACGTAAAAGTTATCCTCTAGAAACAATAGAACGTAAATTAATAACATGATTAATTCAACACTTCAGCGAAAACGTTATAAATAAACAAATGCACTTACAACCAATCGGATTTTTTCAAGGATTTGTTAATGAAAACGAGACTCGTTTTTGTCCACTTGAGATAAACACTTTAATGAACACCTATGTATGTAGGTAGTAAATTATGCACCTAAAATTGTGTAGTAAACTTTTTGCACATTTAACAAAAATTCTTGCAATACAGCAATTACAATTATTATACGATTGGTAAAAATAGCAAACGCAACAGGTACAGTTGAAAATCTAAAATATTACATCAAATTGTGAACATAACTTTTAATTAATAACGTTTTAATATTAGTGCCTTATTGTTTTTTTTTTTTCATTTTATTGCTAGTTTATTTTCGAAAACAACCTCTGAAGGTATTTAAATAGCATGGAGCATATTTGTTTTTTATTTATGCAATATACTAATCCTAAGGTATTGTATACGAAGTACGTGAAAGGTCACCCGTTTTCAGTCATTTATTGTTTCTGGGAAGTCCAGTGGTTCCGACTTTGCTCATGTAAACACAATTCGACGAAAAGAATCTCAAGGAACTTAACCAGCCTTCCGACTCACAGTTATTTCTATTGTTTGCGTACAATGCATCCCAATTTGTATTGTTTGTAAACATAAAATTACAACCTGCATGACGATCCCATTAAACATTATTAAATGTAAATCCATATTATCCAAGTAACGACGTTTATTAAAATAACGTATATATACACGTAGAACCCTATGGATTTGTATGTTATTGATCATTAATTTATTTCTTGTAGTTGGATCTACCGATGGGACTCCCTTTATTCCATGAAAATAAGTTTATAGAAGTCTTTAGAAAGGGTAGTACAATATGAGAGGTTGGGGAGGCTGGAAGAGGGGGATAAGAAAGGAATAATGGAGGAAGGTGATGGAAATAAGGGGCAAAAAGTAGATATGATAGCGAGGGAGGGAGCGTTGAAGAATTTAAAAATAAAGTAAGAACAGGTGAAAGGGTGGTATAGGGAACTGGCAAAGGTGGGAGGATTGGTGAGGGATATAGAGGCAGAGAAATAACAGGAGGGGAGGATTTAAAAAACAGAGAGGTCTTGCTATGTGGTGAGTGTAAAAGATACAATACGGAGGAACTGGCAGGGGGATTGGATGCCAAGATATTTAGAAAGAGGGTGGGAAATAAGAGTAACGAAAAAATTCAGGACATGGAATGAGAGTGAAGGATGTAAATATTGGAAGATAAAAAGAAAAGATAGGTGAAAGGGAGGAAGAAAGCTTAAAGCATGTTTAGAAGGATGTGAAAATGGTGAGACATGGGAGGAATGCTAAATGATTGGAAGGGAAGATGGGGTGGACTCAGTTGCCGGAAGAGGACTTTAAGGAATAGGAAGGCAGAGTAGAATATCTGCAAGGAATTAGGTGGGAAAAAATGGTAGAGTAAAAACAGGGTTAAGTGAATAATATATATATATTTTGGTTAAAGAAAAGCTCTAGTTTTAAGTGCATTATTAGTGGTTTATATTTTTTGGACGACATGAAGGATATGGGTATGTAGCATTTGTTGGGATACAGCCGAAATATCACTTAACTGCAACCTTTTATTTTATTAATAAAGGTTTAAAATTTTATAAAAAAAATCTACACCAAATTTCTAAAAACAAGAAGATTGTGTGCAAACGGATATATAAGTCCTCTTTCAGCATTAATCCTTTCAGCGGCTCGATCAATCAAGTCAATCTCCGTTGCAAATCAGAAAATAATTTTTCCATCTATTCATTCATATTTACAAATTCATTCGAATTGAGCGGCAACCCCAAGATGATTACAATATAAATTGAGGTTTATTTGTTAATACTGGATCTGTCTTTCGGTATTTTTACTTTTTCGTTTTGTATTATATAACTATGTGTGTCATCTTGGTTTTTCACGTTGAATTTTCAGATTTAGTGCTTTATTATAGTTCAGTTTCACAAACCGCCATTTGATTGATGGTGCATCTTGTAATGTGGTTTCCCCATCTACATATTTTTTCAACTGTAGTATACTACACACTAGTGACAGGTCTTAGCCGAGCAGGTGATCTATCTACCATTGTGTGTAATCACCACAGGGCGGCATCACCTCTTAAAAGGTACGACGTAATGTAGGAAAATTTGAACACATGTACATTCATCCACTTTTTCATATAAAGAATAAAATAATTCAAGTCCAATAAATGCAATGTAAAACATTCACCAAATTATGCATTTTTGTTCGTACGACATAAAGAAAAAAATGCCGACAAAGAAATGTGTAATTTGTATGTTCCCTAAACGTTTTTCCTTGTCAGTATATTGTTTTAATTACTGTGTTTCCAATAACATAAGCTGTTAATATTTGTTTCTAATGAAAGATACTACACTCAAACTTCCAAGTGACCATCTGTTATAGACAGGAATGAGTTTTGTTTACACGAAAGTCTGTAATAATTTATTTATTTTTCGTGCGTCATAACACGGGCAAACAGACAAATTTTTCTACTTAACATACGTACACGTGTATTTGTGTTAATAAATTAAACTAAACATTTTTTTTTTAAAACAAGTCTAGCAAACTACTACGACGTTACCTGATCCTGGGGACACGTTATTGCTTTAGTTGACAAATTTATTGATAGTAAACATGTACTGATACATACATACATGCCGGTATGTCGTTATGTAACGGAAGTAGGTTTACCCGTAGTTTATGATTAATTTTATCGTCGTTAAACATTGCTACCAATCAAATTAAACATCCTACAATATCAAGACCAAATACAATAATATTTGGAGAAACTTTCATAAATAAAGATAGCACCTACTTGGACAAAAAATATTAAATGTTTTTATTTGCCTAGAAACTTGCAGAATATCGTGGCGTAGTACGCAAAAACGAACAACTGACCACAATTGTAATCAGAAAGTTTCAAGTCTTTCAATTTACTTTCAAACATTTCAAAATTATTTTTTGAGAATTTCATCGGACAACCTGTGCCTCGCGGTTCACCGAGTGACCTTAGTAATTAAACGTGACCGGCTAAACATCCGAAAATAAAGTACCTATAATATAATAAATCAATATATCTCCCTTTACGGAAAAACCTCTCTCTCTCTCTAGCGGACACATTTGCCTGGTCCCAGCCGCTTTCCATAAGGAAAGCATTGCTATGACTCTCTTGTACGAATACTGACAGTAATTTTCAAAAATTTTTCAAGAAAAGTTTCTTTTGAACGAATAACTCAAAAATAAATCAAATTATGTCCTAGTTGAGAGCTACAGATAACAAGATAACATATCAGTCCTATTCAAAACACTAGTTTAGGTGTGTAAGTATTTGCACCTTTGCACAATAAAAGAAATTTTAATTTTATTCGATGCGTTGGAGTATTTTTCTTGGAACCTCTGTTGCGTGTAGAACTGTAGAAAAGGTGTAACATTTACATTTTTGTTCTAATTTAAGAATACCAATATTGTTTAATTGCACGTCGATGATATTAGAATTTTGTTCGCAACTGATTGATGCCATCGTTGGTTCCGTCATTATGAAGAGCCAGGAGTTCGATGATAAAGGTTGCCATAGTTCCAGGTGAGCTTTGACAACTTTTGTGGGGCAATCTTCAGGAACTGTGGACGAAGGGGTAACTCGTAGCAGAGTTTCGCATACGGGTCTTTGTGACGTAAGATGAACAACCATTTGAGAACACAAGTACTCCTCCTCGGCAAGTTTCTTACAAGATGTTAAGTTCTTAAATCGACAGTAATCAGTCTTAGAAGTACTTAGAAGAAGGTAAGGAAAAGAAGGGTCGATATAGGAATAAATAGACGAATTGTCTTTTCGAACGGGAAGTGGTATAAGATTATATAAAGTATATATTTTCTCGTTAACAATCGGAATTTTGATAGCATATATCAAGATTTGACCGTCATATGATACAGTAATATCACAAATAGAGAAATATTTATAAAAATTTTCAATATCAACGGGTGATATCGGGAATTCTATATTTGTATTAAATTTGATTTTAGATAATTCTTCTCTTAAACTAAGTGGAGTAATGACCGATGGGTGAATTATGTTTTGTTTAGCGAAAAGTATGCTAGAAATTTCTGCTTCACATTCTTCTTTTAAATCATTAATGACTTGCGACATTATTTGAATGTTTTCGTCAATAATCTCATTAGATTCCAATTGATTAATTTTATTTGCTATTGACTTACTAAAAAGATTAAATTTATTAATGTTTTCATTTAATTTGTTTTCGTTACTTCTGAAACTTTGAGCTGAAATATTGTAATTTTTTATTGCGTCAGATATAACATTAATCTGTTGTTTCATTAAGATTTTAATGTCGAGATTTTGTTCAGTTAGAGCATGTATTGAATCGCTGTAAAATTGCGCATCCGCAGAATTAGGGGTACCAAAAAGCCATTTAAACGCGTACGATACACCATTGAAGAGTCCACGGCGATTTCGAAATGGTTTATGACTGACAAGCTGGGTAATAGTAAGGAATTTATTTTCTAATTGAATGATTTGCACTTCGATTACTTTCATAGAATCCTTACACGAATTAAATTTTGACGTTTTTGAACAAAGAATTAAGGTTTTGTCGTACATGTTTTTAATAAATAGCAACTTTGCATGAAATAATGAAATGTTGGAGAACGAAAGCAACGTGAAATAATCGTTTGATATTTTTGCGAATCCCAGATTTTGATAGAATATTCCTGAATAAGTAGGGATAGGTTCAATAGAATAAGGGAAGGAAGTAAGAGAGAAATGAAATTTGAAAATTGTTAAGAGTGTTAAAGTTATAAATGGTTTAATTTTCATTGTTTATACCTGAAACAAAAGGCTTCAGTAAGTTTGCATGATAGGTAACTTTCGTATTATTTTTAATTAATATCTCATATGTATTGTTAGGATTTACTTTTACTATTTTAAAAGGACCTTTATAATTTGGAGACAGCTTTTTACTTAGTCCTGGTTTAACATTTTTGTTTAGTATGTAAACTAAATCATTGACATTAAAGGTTAGATTGTTGACCTTTCGATCATAATAAGTTTTTGATTTTTCTTTTGATTTAATAAGCGATTCTCTCGCTATTTCATAGGATTTATTGAATTTTAATTTTAAGTTCGAGTAATAATCGTCGTAGGAGTATCGGAATTCAGGTGTGCTAGTGAGTGAGTTGGGAATAAAAGCTTTGTGACCAAAAATTAATTCATAAGGGGTATAGTTTGTGGATTTATGTGTGTGGGTATTATAAGTAAACATAGCTAGGGGTACATATTCATCCCAATTATTTTGGTATTGATTTATATAGTGCTTCAAGTATTCTTTTAAGGTGTGGTGGCTGCGTTCCAAAGCACCATTCGTTTGGGGATGATATGGGCTGCAGAAAATATGTTTAATTTTGAAAAGTTTATTCAGTTGTTTTAAAATTTCGGAACAGAAATCTTGACCTTGATCAGATAATATACTCTCAGGAATGCCAAATATTGTTAAAAATTCAAGCAAATTATTAGCGATTGTGAGAGCCTCGTGGTTTGGGATCGGCTTTGCAAAAGAATATTTAGTTAGATCGTCCTGCATGGTTAGGATGAATTTATTACCATTTTCTGTCATGGTTAGAGGTCCTACAACATCGATTGCTAGACGTTGGAAAGGGCGTTCGCTTGTTGTAGTTATTTGCATGGGTGCCTTATTAGGTTTGTGATTAGTTTTATTTATTTGGCAAGACTGACACGATTTGATATAGTTTTTAATGTCCTTCTTCATGTTCGGCCATTTATAATTATCTTTTATTCTCTTATAAGTTCTTATAAACCCTGAGTGACCTGATAATGAAGACGAATGGTTATGTTCGAGAATAGATCTAATTTCGTCTTTATTTTGAGGTAGTAACTTAGGTTTATTTACTAAAACAACTGTAATTTTTGATTTTGAAAATATAAAATCAATCATTTCGTTGAGCATGTCTTGTTTTAAATTAGGATTAGTTTCTATTGGATTTTTAAGGTGAATAGTTTCTATTTGATTTTTTACAAGTGATTTTTTTAAATTGATAAGTGAATAAAATAAATCTTTATAAGTTAAATTGTCAAAATAATTTAATTTGGAAATCAAAATAAAGGTTTTTTCTTTTTTCGCATTTTCTAAAAGGTGGGTTGAATAAAGATTTAAGTCGTCTGAAGGAATAGAACTAATATCATGAATTGCAATAAGGTTTTCGAAATTTGGATTGCTCATGTCTAAGTCTTTTGACATTATCAATGCATTTGGAAATTTTTGAAATAAGTTTTCTTTGATTATTTCGATTCGTGGCATTTCCTGATTTGTGTAATGGAATTTAATAAATTCGTCATATGTGACATTTGTATTAGCTTCAAGACTGAGAACAGTATTTCTGGAGAGAGCGTCGACATTAGAATTTATTCTACCAGGTTTGTATCGAATTTCGTAGTCGTATTCCTCTAATTTTAATCTCCAACGAATGAGACGACTCGAAGGATCTTTACAATTAAAGAGCCATGTGAGTGGACGATGATCTGTTAGAATTATGAATTTTCGACCATAAAGATAAGGTCTGAAGTGATGAACTGACCATACTATTGCTAGAAGTTCTTTCTCAGTGGTGGAGTAGTTCGTTTCTGCTTTATTAAGAGTGCGAGATGCGTAGGCAATGGGTAAATCGCGGCCTACGTCACCTTGAGACAATACTGCACCAATGGCATAGTTTGAAGCGTCAGTTGTTAGAATGAAGGGATTTTTGAAATTAGGAAATTGAAGTAAAGGTTCAGACGTTAAAATTTCTTTAAATGAGTCGAAAGATTTTTGACATTCTGTTGACCAGTTAAATGGTACATCCTTTTTTAATAGTGATGTAAGTGGTTTACCAATTTTTGAGAAGTCCTTAATGAATCTCCTATAGTATCCTATCAAACCAAGAAATTGTTTAATCTGCTTTGGATTTTTCGGAGGTGGATAGGTAGAAATCGCGTCGATCTTTTCAGGATTAGGTGAAACTCCTTTATCACTAATAACGTGTCCTAAATAAACAACCTCGTGACGCATGAACTCACATTTATCAGGCTGCAATTGTAAATTATTCGCGCGAAGTCGAGAAAATACAGATTTAAGTTTATTCGTGTGTTCTTGGATAGAACTTGCGTAAATAACGATATCGTCAAGGTAGACGAAACATTGAAGACCCTGTAACCCTGATAAGACGTTATTCATTAAACGCTGGAAAGTAGACGGGGAGTTTTTTAAGCCGAAAGGCATCCTGGTAAATTCATAGTGGCCAGAATGAGTGGAAAAGGCTGTTTTAGGTATGTCATCGGGTTTCATCGGAATTTGGTGGAATCCACTGGCTAAATCTAATATAGTGAAGTATTTGGAGCAACCCAATTGATCTAAAATATCTTCGATAAGAGGGAGAGGAAATGAGTCACCCACTGTGACATTATTCAACTTGCGGTAGTCAACGACTACTCTCCATTTCTTTTGATCAGATGCATCTCGTTTTTTTGGAACTATCCACAGAGGACTGCAATAAGGAGAAACAGAGGGACGAATGATGCCTTGTTTAAGCATTTTTTGGATTTGTTNTGTATATATACTCATTATTATCTTGAACGTTAAGAAGTACAATAATGTAGATAATGTGTAAAAGAAATCAAGCATTCCCACTGGACAATTTTCTCCCAATTTTGAACTCTCAATTAAATTAAAAGTACATATTATCTATTATTAATTGTGATGTCAACGTACAGTTTGCACAGGATACCTGATTAGATAACAAATACTTATATATTAATTATACAGATTAGATTTTTAATCTATTTTATCAATTTATTAGTACAGCATTCCCAAGAATTTCCTCACATTCTTAAACCAACGATAAACGTAATCATTTTACAAATAAAAATATAAAATCACTCGTTTACGTGATGTTCAACAACTTCCTTATCGGCCCCGCACTACATACATTCAAATACACACACAAATCTCCCCCCTGAAGAAGATAACCTCGTTATTGAAGCACGTGTCGAATTTTAGTTGGCAAACAAGTCAACATGAATTCTTTATCGCAATTCCGGTACATTCTATTGTATACACGTCTTTATCTCTGTTAAGAGGCGACCTGTGGAACGCAGTGTCGAGTCCATCAAGCAAGAACATACGTGATATACATGATTTGATTTGAATATGCACTATTCGAATATGAATATGTAGGGTCAAAAATATAAATACAATCATTACATACGTGCATACCATATTTGTGTTAATAAGCGCATACAAATGGGATTAATACATGAATGTGCATTCATCAACGCGCATATTTAATAACATACATTCGGTTAGATACTTAGGAGTAGATTAGAGAGATTAGTAGATTTATAAAAAGTATTTAACAATGTTAAATGGGACAAGATGTTGAATATACTTAAAAATGTAGGGATGAGTTACAGAAGTGGAAGAGTGATAGTTTGTATAAAGAGAGACAGGCAGTAATAGAGCTGGAGCAGAAAGGTAGAGAAGTAAATATTAGGAAAGGAGTCAGATAAGGCTGCACACTGCCATCGCTACTTTTTAATCTATACATCGAAGACGCGATCAACATCATTAAAGACAGTACAACTGTAGATATAAATATAGAGGAGCAAAAGATTAGTATGCTAAGATTTGTAGATGATATAGCAGTATTAGCATCTAGCAAGGAGGAGTTAGAGATAACTTTAAATAAAATGGAAGCTGTATTGTATGAAAATAAATAAAAGTAAAACAAAAATACTGATACGCAAGGGAGAATAAAAAATAGGAAAAGAGCGAATATAAAGATATGAGACGAAAGATTAGAAGTGGCTGATTTTAGATATCTAGGAAGTCAGATAAGTCAGGACGGAAGGAGTAGTAGGGATATAAAGCAAAAGGTAGCACAGGGTCGAGTCGCCTTCAATAAAAAGAAGTCACTTCTATGCTCGCGAACAATTGATGTAGAAATTTGAAAAAGATTGTTCAAGGTGTATGTTTGGAGCGCGGCGCTTGTTTTAGAGAAATGCGAAGATTAACTCAAGATAGGAAGGAGTGGGGGTGCATGACCAACCACGCTTAGGACTGACGATCTTATGATGATGATTCTGTTAGTTACAAACATAACGTCATTGAATCATTGATAAATGCACGTACATGAATGCCCAATTAACATACCTACGTGGATGATTTCTGAAGAAAACAAAAAATATCGCGACGCATGTCTTGACTGCAGAGTCAACAACTTAACGTTACTCGACTAATGCGCTGTCGTTGAAGAATGTATGTGGATACATGTATTATTAAGTCATCTAATACGCTCCACTGTATGGTTCTAAAAACCCGTTAATTCATAAGTGCGGGTTTATATTGCAAACAGCGTTCCGCATACGATGCTGATGACACACCACACCAGACAATCGCAAAATTTTCGAAGATGTTTCTTTAAAATCTGGAACAGTTCTAGAAAGTCTCCCAATCACATTTTTGGTCCACATATTCGGCAATATTTTTGGATACAGGTAGTCCACAAAAAAAATTAAAGAAAGTATTACTTTGGGTTCTTCGTAAAAATAGTCCTTTTAAGGCAAGGAGTTCTTAAAATAATAGCTACGACGGAGAATTGTCATGGAAATTTTAAATTAAAATCGCTAGATGAGTACATTTATGATTTTCAATTTCTAAAATTTTTGACTAGCTTCAGTATTGTAAAAAGTAACTAAACAATGAAAAAATGAAACGAAACTAAAGCTTAGGTTTCGTTCACCGACTGGTAATATTTTGCCAACATGTCGACCTCCATATTTATCGATGGTAGTGGATATTGATTAAGGAAATCCTAACTCAATAAACCGATTTATGATACGTAGTACCTACCCTCATCATATATGAAAACTTTGTACACACTATTTAATACGAACAAAACTTGACTACCCCGTTTGTCTTTACTTCCAAATCATGGACAAAGTGGATCTGCACCTGTCCACACCGTACAGAAGAAACGTGTATTTTTAAAAAGATACATAGCCAGCGTACCTTAATCCGGCCCTAACGTCTCTTTTTCCTTTTTACATTCCTGTCTACAAAAGAACGAACACTTCGATCTTGTTGTCTTTTACTACCGTAACCTTATAATCCCAACATAACCGCTTTTTTACCTGTTATCCGTAATATTGAGCACTGCATCAGTGAAAATTTATGGTGTTTATGCTAAGTAACAATTTTTGGTTCCTCTTTTTGTCTTATCCAAGTTACTGGAACTTCGTCGGTTTATCTGTCACTTACACTGTTAATTCCTGTTGTTTTTATAAATATATCGACCATATATGTATCGTTTAACGATGTAAATTTTTGTAATTCTCAATATTTTAATGTGTTCCTGACAACCACCGTTCCATTAAATTATGCATATTATTTTTCATTAAGTTGCGTGTAAATTTCTGCTTAAGTGATAAGTGTACTGAATCTCTTATTTTATATGATGTAATCCCGCACTTGTTTCTCGTAATTTGCTTCGAAAGTTGTTCCGCTAGCCATACAAAGTTCTTTGAAATGATGAGTTGTAGAGAGGTAACTCATCTAATAGTGCCGTTACGTAAACTAAAATGATCAACGAGTAGAATACTTCTTTTCTACTGGTCTATTATAAAAAAAAACTTGATGACGGTAGTGATTGTCAAATTGTACTAAACTGATTTGTTTGCTTTTTGTTCTTTGGTCCTTGTTTTTATAAGCTGTTGAAACTAAATTATTATTTACCGTCTTAAAAAGCTTAAATACCAGTAATAGGTACAACTTTTTGGAAAGGTTTAAGGGGCCCTTAATAGTTCAAATAGGTACCTATAATTTACTACATTATTTTAATGTAGTGTTTAATCTTATACATACATTATATGATATCAAGATACTTTAATTTAATGAGCAGTTGTTTAAAAATATGCTCAGTGCACTTATACCCACTTGATAGCTCAGAGATGATAAACAATTACAACAATGTAGATTTATTACGTGTAACGTAAATAAATTTAAAACTAGCTTATGTCGGCGATTTCCTAACACAGGCAACCGAAATACAAAAAGCCATTAATTCCGCATATCATCTGACTGAGACGAGATGAAATAAAAACCAAAATCACGGCAAATAGAGAACTAATAGTACATTAGTTTTAGTACTTCATCTTCATAAGGTCGTCGTCAGTCCTAAAACTGGTTGGACACACACCTCCACTCCTTGCTACCATGAACTCATCTTTGCATTTTCGTAAAAGTAGAACATCCGACATCCTTAACTATTTGCGAACGGTAATTTAATCTAGGCCTGGCTCTACTCTTCTTAACTCCTGTTTCTGCCTCTAATACGTCTCTCACTAGACCTTCATGCCTGAGAAGGTGTCCTACCAACTTATCTCGCCTATTTCTGATTGACTTCCATAGAATCCTCTGTTCTACTATTCTTTCCAATACCTCTTAATTTCTAACCTTATCCATGGTATCCTCATCATTCGCCTGTAACACCACATTTCGAATGCTTCTAACCTTTTCTTTTCCGACGCGCCTACCGTCTATGTTTCGCGACCGTACAACGCCGCGCTCCAAATATACTCCTTTAACAATCTTCTTTGAATTTCTAAATTAATCGTTCGCAAGCGTAAAAGTGACTTGTTTTTATTGAAAGCGACTCGACCGTGCGCTATCCTCTGCATATATCCCTGCTACTTCTTCCGTCCTGACTTATCTGACTTCGTGGATACCTAAAATCATCCACTTCTTCTAATCTTTCGTCTCCTATCTTTATATTCGCTTTTTCCTCACCTTTTCTACTTTTGCATACCAGTATTTTTGTTTTAGTACTTCCAATTTTTTTTCCTAAAAACTAGCCGATTATGTCAATAGTGATTATGTGATGTGTACAAAATGACTGCTTTTATCAATTTTCATTTATTTTTTTGCAAATATTTTCAATGTACTACCACGCAAAGTTTACACTTTTATTGATACATATTGAATTGCATCAGAAATACAAAGAAAAATACTTAATTAACAAAAAGTTGCATGTCCCTATACTCCACCGTTTTACCAGAGTTGGTATGTTCAAAAGACAATGTTTTAAAACAGATCTTTCAAACATTGTTTGAAACAACACGCCATGACAAAAAGAATTTTAAAGAAGGTTAAAACGTTTGAAACATGTGAAATGACAATAAACTGTTTAAAGCATATGAAAACATGTTTATAAAATGTTTTTTCCAACCTTGACCCTTACTGATTTTTGAGGGCAAGAAAATAAAACATTTCTACCTCTTTACAATTTATGTCCATCTCTGATTGTATAGCGTGGCTAGGGTTACCAGATTTTCATTAAAAAAAGACAGGATTCCAAATATTTTAAGAAAAATTGTGTAAGCATTAATATATCATTCATTGATTTTAAATATTTGCAAAATTCAATGCAGTTATAATCATAGTTGAAAATGGTCATTTATCCACTCTTGATTATCAAATCTGGATTACATTTGTTGCACTCATCAGTCTATTTCAATGCCATTTGCAAAAAAATCCTTTCCACAAAGCAATCGGAACTAGGGATACTGAAGATACACGACATAATTAGGAAAATGTTAGAAATTCCATTCTTGGACTTCGTAATAATAAATTAAATCAGGTTTAAATACGGGACAGAGTCTGGTCTGGCAAGACGTTTAAAATTATGCCTGAAATGTGGGACATACTTGGATGCCTGGCAACATTAAGAGTGCCACATGATTACAATCAATAGAATAACAGCCGACTCAATGTTTCCTAACAACAATTAAATACATAACATAATTTTTGAATAATTTGTAATTGCAAAATAAACGGTATTAAGTAATTCAAATCACTCAATATTTTAAGGAACATATAATGCTTAATGAATAATAAACGTTATCTTATTATGATTTGTTTAACAAATCTTGCACAATGACGAAAACATCTGACATTATTATACGTATTACTCTGATAGAATGATCCATATACAGACATACATTCATATATTATAAACATATGGTAAATAAAAGCGGTATGTGATTACAACGATTAAAATAGTAATTACATAGATAGTACAAAGACAAAAGACGACAAAAAAGGAAAGTGACCTTGACCACTATCATCATTTAATAGATGTTTCCTATCTAGTCGTTATACGAGTGTGTATGCGATAAAATTACCTGAATAATTTCCATATCATTGAATGTTACGTTTTCTGATTAGCCGTATAATTACAGTTAATTTAACTACAATTAAAAAAAAGTGATTACGGCATAATTGAACGCTAACGTTTTATTTAATTTGATAATTATTTAGAAGGTGACTCGGAACGGACAAAATGACATGGTAATCGATTTAGCGAACACTTACAAAGTCGAAAGTCGTCTCAACATTTTATTCTTTCTCACATTTTTCATCCATTAACTAACTGAAGTAGGGATAAAATTATTACCGCCGTAATTGAACCGGCGAACTTTTCTTTCTTTAAAATAGTTTAGCGGAAGGATTAAAATAAACATTGCAGAACGTTCGTTTACGGCAATGAAATAAACGACGGAAATTACAGCCTCTCGTAAATTGTCGCTCATATACACGAATCCGGCAGATGGGACGGCAGGGAATGAAAAATTTAATATGTAGGTAGGGTGTTCTTCATAAGATACCTTTGCAAAAAGGAGAGGGAGGAGGTGTATTGCTTAGATTGACGAGATATGACAAGGAGGGAGGTGGGGGGTCTAAGATTTTGAGACATTCGTAGTTCTATATTCTTTTTTCTTGACCATCGAAAGTCATTCTCAAGTAATCATCATCATATGGTCGTCAAAACTGGTTGGACATGCACCTACACTCTTTCCTATTCTGAGCTAATCTTCGCATTTCCCGAAGATTCTAACATAACATTCCACATCCTTAACTATTTGCGAACAGTAACCTAATATAGATCTACCTCTACCCCTCCCAACTTTCGTTCTTGCCGCTAATACCTCTCTGACTCATGTCTGAGAAGGTCCTACTGACTTATCTCGCCTATTTCTTATTAACTTCCATAGAGTCCTCTGTTCTCTTATTCTTTCTAATACCTCTTCATTTTTAACCTTCTCTATCCACAGTATCCTCATCATTCGCCTATAACACCACATTTCGCTTCTAACCTTTTCTTTTCCGCCACGTCCACTGTCCATGTTTGGAATTTCTAAATGAATCGTTCGACATCATATAAGTGACTTCTTTTTATTAGAGGCGACATGACCCTGTACATTTTCATACAGTACTGTTTTGTCAGTACTGCTTCCATTGTATATTTATCCCTGCAGTTGTACTACTTTTAATAATGTTGATAGCGTCTTCGATGTATAGTGAAGAAGTAGCGGTGACAGTGTGCATCCCTGTCTGACTCCCTTCCTAATATTTACTTCTCTACGTTGCAGTCCCAACTCTGTAACTGCCTCTTACTCTTTGTACAAATTAAGTATCAGTCTTCTATTTTTGTAACTCATCCCTACATTTTTAAATATATTCAACATCTTGTCCCATTCAACAAAATAAATATTGCCCCCACAATTTTTGTAATCGCCTAATGTTTTGTTTTTTATTTATTCAAAATTATATTTTAGTAACAACTGCTTGTCCCTCTCTTTTGTATTAGCCTCATGCCCCACTACTAAGAGTGTGTAAAACATATTAAAAACCACCGACTTAAATCCTAACATACACATATATTTTGACCTCCCATCCCCACGTAACAGGACCGTAACACGTGACTTGATCCCTCCCTCCTGACCGCTCCATTAGGTAATACGTGCATTCTAAATTTGTTGAGTTTCAATTAAAAAAAGGGTTTTTTAATTTCCAATAATAATTCAATTTTAAATAAACTCTAAAATCAATTAACAACAATTTAAGAAAGAAAAAATAACTTGTCGGCTGCGAATAGAACACGGGCTACCGGTGTAGTAGCTGAGCACCCGTATTAGACAGCTAATGCGGCTTCTTTGATGTTGAATCTATGGATCTACACAATCTATACAAATAACCACCGATCATACTAGCAACTAGCCCATACATTATGGTGCGCTTTTACTCGCATGACTGGAATTAAAATTAATAGTAATTTCCTGGGAACTAGACGCAAATAATAATATTAATTCTGTGAAATAGTCAGTTCCTATAGCTCTTCAATTCTAATAACAGTTATGTATTGAAGTACACCAATGATGTATTACGTGTTGCAAATAAGTTTTTGTAAGTTTAAATATGTAGAAAGGCGGAAACTCTACAATTATGTGTCATGCATGTACATGTTATGTAATTAAAACCAAAGCTGTAGCTTATTGTTAGTCTAGATAACTTTGCTGTAATATAATACACATTTTTAATCGTAAGATTAACCCATATTTTCTATTTACCTACTGTGATGTAAAAGAATAATGAATTACCACCTACATTATAGTACTACATGGAACTACACATTCAATTATCTCGGTTTATTACATCAATATGTATAAAATAGTAGAAGCAATTATTCAGTTTGGCATGTACACACATATAACTGACTACGACATACTACAATTAGCGGTAAATATCTACAGATGGCGACATATTGCCAGTTGCTTGATGTTAATCATCTTTCAAATATGGAGCAACCACAATTTGATAGATATTGAACACTATGATCTCTGCTAATAGTTAATAATTTGAAGATCGCGGTCCTCTTCTGACCATGGTTATTACTTAATAATTATGTTATTTTAATGCCCGAATCGGCAATTAATTAATTTCATTTAGGTATTAAACCGGAATGTAACGCATATTTGTTGAAGAAAGTTACTTAACGATTAGTTGATACGTTCATAATTTCAATTTGTAAGCCTTCTACTAGTTTTGTAATGAGTAACACATAATGTTTACAACAAACCTAATTACCGATTTTTTAACACGTATTTCTAAATGGACAATGGAAACACCAACGTATAATCATAATATGGGTTCTTACTTTAATTAACATACATTGCGGTTTATCATCAACGACAAACTTTCAAGTTTCTTTGACTTTCCTTACAACTAATCAAATGAAATCCGTAATAAGATAAATAAGACTGATACATACAATTTTATTTAGCATAAGTTTAAAAGACATCATTTCATCAGCTTTATAAAGTGTCAGCATTGTAACTTTGACAGTACAACGTTGACAATATCGATAATGAAAAACAATTTTCGGGTTTTTTAGCATCCTCAAGCAAAAACGATAACAATATGTACGCAAATATATATCCAAATTGTGGCTAATTCATTCACAACAAAAGAAGAAAGGCGCTTTCGTTGAACGTTGTTTTTACTAAAACTTTAAAGTAATTCAAACGCGAAATTTTGTTACCAAAAAAAAGCATTATAACTGTTCTGTGATAAGTAGGTATTTTCTATTTCATTAGAAACGCCCCCGCCCTAAAAACCACGTTTTTGTAACTCGTGCTTCTATTTTATGAAATGAAACAAATAACGGAAATGTTTTAAAATTATTATAGAGTAGTTACAAATGATTCACTTCGGAAATCGGATGACTAACAATAAACTTCAGTTCTGTGTCACTTCTGCAAGATGCAGATAAAACTATGACAAAGTAAAAATACCTAACGCATACTAAACAGCTGAATATCCGATATATGTATATGTACATTTTTGTCGATAGCTATATATAAAATATAACAGTAGTACTAAATGACTCATTCTTCGAAGAATAAAACGTTTAGTTAAACACCTACACCTGAATGTATATACACAAAAATGATAAGACAGCAGGGCTGACAATGAAATAAAACAATAACGAAACAAGAACACTTCATTAAACTGTTAAAGTTATTTCAATATTAAGGTTTTATAATTAATAAATAATTTATATGTACCAGGAATTCGAGCGGAACAATTATAATACCAGGTGTATGTTTGGAACACGGCGCTGTACGGGTGCGAAACATGGACAGTGGGCGCGGCGAAAAAGAAAAGGTTAGAAGCTTTCGAAATGTGAGGTAACAGGAAATGAAGAGGTATTAGAAAGAATAGGAGAACAGAGGACCCTATGGAAGTTAATAAAAAATAGGCGAGAAAAGTTGGTAGGACACCTTCTCAGACATGAAGGTCTAATCAGAGACATATTAGAGGCAGAAACAGGAGTTAGGAGGGGTAGAGGTAGACCTAGATTAGATTACTGTTCGCAAATAGTTAAGGCTGTCGGTTGTTCTAGTTTTAGGGAAATGTGAAGTTTAGCTCAGGATAGGAAAGAGTGGAGGTGCGTGTCCAACCAGTCTTAGGACTGACGACCTTATGATGATGATGATGACCAGGAGTTCATAATATCTAAATAATATTGGAAGCGGAGGGATGTCGGTACCCCATAAAAAAAATACTACAGCAGATAGTGAGGTGAAACCAGGTATTTATTGAAAGTTTAATGGTTAGGTTCCCTAACCATATAGCTTCAATCTATCATCCTTTATGTGCTACAATATGTATATGAATCTATACTTTAATGTTATAAAGATGAGGTACTTCCGAATGAATATCGTAAACAAAAAAATTATACAACTCCAATTCTTCTGTTTATGTAGTTCTACTTCCTTTCACATGCTATAAATAATAGATAAGTACCTTTATAAAAGACGGTTTACGTAAAGTGACTTTACAATACGCGCACGCGCCCCACCGACAATTTTGTGTGTTGACGTAACATCTTATAATTATCAGCCGGCAGCGATTTGTTCTCATGGAGCAAACCAGAAAAGGAAGTGCACAATTCCGTTTGTTATAAAAGCCGTAATAAAGCGGCACATAAAATCACAACTGCCGCACCGATGTCCAATCGTTACCTTCGATGTATCTTAGCAGTTGTCGTCCACGACGTTGCTGTCGCTATGACAAAGAAGTGAGCAGCGTAGAGCGTAGTTTACCAGGAAGAAATATGTCAATGCCAAGCTTTAGCAATAAATTCCGGCTTGTCGCTCTCCGTTCTCGTACTTGCGTACGCTTCCGCGATAAAATTAATTCCGTGCACAGCTGAACGCTTCTAGTTACGACGAACGTGACGTCGGCCGGAATTCTTATTACTCATCAACATCTCCCCAATTTCTATTGTTCAACACATTTAATAACTTATTGGTTATTTGGTACATTACAATTCTTTCTTAATTATTAAGTTGACGAATAGTCTCAAAAAGTTATGTATAAAAAGGAATCTAATTTTGTTGGTTGTTGTATAATAAAAAACACCACAAATAGCTCGGTAAATGTAGCATTGTACTATAGATGGCGTTTACCGCGCCATTTGTGGTGTTTTCTAAAACGCGCTGTTAAGACAGCAGGTAAAAGTTGGTCTGTCTTTTGTAAAAAAAAAGTAAAAACAAAACGCAGTAGAACTCCAATTATCCGAAAGTCCAGCTATCCGAATCGCTTTCATAATAAAAATTACTTTGAGGAAGTTCTTCAGCAACGATTTTCATTTATGTATGTATGTATGTACTAATAAAGACGCAAATTATAGAGCCTTCCGACCCTCGGAACTCCTAAAGTATTGTTGCCACGTTCGACAAGACAGGATACGGCCCTAGAGGCGTTCAGACACAATCCCACGGATGGTAGCTTCGCACCACCGACCGCTCGAGAGTGCGTGAACCAAGTGTCCGAACCCCTGGGGTTCCTCTCGTACTGAGCAGGATTACTAAGTTATCCGAATTTTTGATCATCCGAATGGGGTCCAGTTCCAATTAATTTAGATAATTAATAAAAAAAAAATTAAACATGCCAATATATACACATACATTTCTCTTCGATAGAAACCGAAAGCATATGATTATATATATTGCCTAAGTAATACAAGTCTTAAGTCTGGATAAAATGTGAAGGAAATTAATCATTTGGATTTTTTCATATTTAACTGCAGTTACAAACGTCAGGGTACGAAACGCTAATTTTTCATGTAAGGTACGAAACGGGCGCAGATCACTCATAATGATGGGGCACAGAAAAGAACAATTTCACCAAATTTCCGGTCTCAAATCAATTTAAGCATCCGGACGTAAAACAGATTATTTATTAATAAGAGACGAAAAGAAACACTTGCTAAGAGCGGCGACGTTTCATTTGATCGATAGGAGAAAGAAAAACTCAGGTGAGTGGCCGTCTCAAGGCCAATTATCGACACCTTAATGGATATTCCGCAGCCCCGGGCCAAATTCGTTCTTGAGTGTAACCTCGTGGACGCAGAGGCGATTATTCGTATAATAAGGTATGTCTTTCTCTCTCTCCGTTTTTTTTTCTGCTTGTCGACGAGCATTCAAGATCAACTGCAGAAGTGAACACCCATAACAAAGGAAAACGTATTACAAATACGGTAGGTGGTACTTACTCAAAATATAAGTTAAAGATACTCAATATACCTATTACTGGCTGCTGATTTTGAAAGTATAATAAAGAACTAATGTGTAGATATGCTTCGTTTGTTAGTTTGTTACTAATCTTATCTTTTTTACACACAATTACTACAAAATGAAAAGTGGAAAAACAGAATTGGCCTTTTTTGACATTTACAGCATAGGATACATGTTACGATATATCAGTAATTTGTAATTGATTGTTCGATCCTGTTAAATTCATTTTGTGGGAGATGAGTACTACTTGTTCTTGTGTGAACATCTCAAGATGTTTCACGGATCATTTGCAAATATCGTGACTATCTAACATACTTATGTATTTGTAACGTTGAACAGGTTCTACCATATGTTCTTAACTACTACATCTACATATTAAGTATTAATTGGTTATACATAATATAAGTTTGCATGTGTTTAAAACTATTGGTCTTTTATCAGCGATTACATCACCACCATCTGTACCTAATAACTTATTTCTGGAATGACATCGATCATGCTCTCTAACGAGTAACTACAATATACACATATACGTATATATTTATTTGTATTCCAAATTTCCAGAGAACAGCATGATTAATAATCAAAAACAATACATAATTATAGTTACAATAATCGAACTTTGCAGATTGAGACTAAAAAATCTTTTAATTTGATAAAATTACTAAATGAATAAACGGAAAAGAAATTGCTATAAAGTATAAACAATTAGAAAACAACGTTTAAAACCCATAAAGAGGATTTTAAAAATAAATTTTTGAATTAATAGACAACTTTTCTGTAACAATTAGGTGTACACTAATGCGTAAGGTTAAGTACAAACATAATTTAAATACATTCCCCGTAGTTACTTAATTTCTTAACGCCAACGCAGCAACTAATTAAAATTTCGTAAATCATTGAAATAATGACACAAAGGAAGACGTTTTTGAAATGCCATTATTTAAAATATTTACACACTTTCAATAAATTACTAAACTTAATACTGAAAACGATTTGTAGACTATGTAATGGGCTTTCAATTTGCAAATGACATTGGAATTTATTACTACCGTGTGGTACGGATAGGGATATGTATAATGCATATATTATTCGAATAAACAATAAATTGAGGCCGCATGTACGATTAGTCGCCTTGCTAAATTATGAAAGATATTATCATTGTCATTTTTATTTATTCAAAACTTTCTACAATATTAACTGAAGATAAAAGTATTGTTCTGGAATGCGTCACTGAACTGTGTTGTTAACGATACCGTCCACTGTTCATCGAAAAGAAATTCATTAAGTACATGCTACACATGTTATATATCTTGGTCTACGAAATAATTTTTTTATGTTCCTCAAAAACAGTAGTACTTATGGCAATTTAATTAGAGAAACTGATCAATTCGTTTATAATAAGTTTAAATTATTTCCAGTAATATTTACACTTAAAAATTAACGTTACTTCCAACAACTCAAAGATTAAAATTGTCACTTGAATTTTTCATGTCAAACCTTATTCTTATATCTTTTGGTCTACGACTCGATATGTGCTTAAGATTTTTTTGTACTACCTAAATGCAAGGTAAAGCTGTAGACGTGCGTAAATATGTAGATTTTAATTAGCAATAGTTGGTAACTTTAACAAACCATGTTAAACACCCGATGGTAGAAGTACAATCGCAAATGTATGTCTGTATATGTACCTACTGATAAAACGTCGCCGTTTATTGCAAGAATTCTATTATGATCGTCTTATCAATTCCAAGAACAATAATTGTACATTTCACATCAAGATTAATAAGCTACAACCGACGAAAGTTCTTATAATAATAAAATTACTGGACCTCAAAACAGCAAGGAGTTGTTTCTTTAATATCTCAATATTATGTTAAAAACAATGGTCTGGGACTTAATAAAACAGAGTGAAAACTAGCTTTCCCAAAAATGGGACCTTGTTAAATCAAATTTTATCTTCAACAAACCAACCCTGTAGAGCTACAAATTTTTGAATGCTCATTGACGTACAAGAATTGTTATTATGTTGTGGGCCTACAATTTTAGGAATTTATTTTTCTGGTTTTATATAGCAGAAAAACAGAAATGAATTAAGTAGATATGTACTCTTCTACCCTTATAAATAACAAAATATTAATCTCGTTTCCAACTTTTAAAATAGAACATGTCTAATCTTATCGAAAACAAAGTTATTAACTGGGAATTATAGTCTGCAAACAAATAAATTAATAATAATGTTCCTATTGAATTAAATGTCAGGAAAAAATCTGTAATCTTTTTCTTAGTCAATTTTCAAAGGCATTTATACACTAGTAGCGAACTGAGAACCGAACATAGGGTTATTTTATTACATGTAGGGGCTGATATATGGATGCTGCTGGACCGTAGAACTAGCAAAAAAAATTGATATTTGTGTTTTTTACAACATATTACTAAAAATTAATACAAATGTACACACAAATCTCCTTTTACTTGCTGTCCAGCGCTGAAAAGTAGACACAATGAATTCTGTGGATCTAGGGCACGTCGCTGCACTCTTCAATATAATCGAAAATGACCCCACACAAAGCATTTTTGTGAACTACTTGGGGAAATCGTAATCCCTTTTATAACCCTATTTGCTAGCACAATGTGACGAACTTCGACGGTTCGTCGACAGTGAGCTGCAATCAATTCAGCTATTAGCGGGCAAAACACCCGCTCTATTTCATCAAGAGCTACCACTGATTACATGTCGTGAAAATTCGTGAAATAAAATTAAATCAGTTAAACGTAATTTAAAGCTTTCAAGTGTATTTAGGTAATATGCTTTTTCATTCGTGGAACATAAAATAAAAGAAAGTCGTCATAGAAACGTGTAATTTCTATGTTAAGTGAGCATTTTGCCTTACCTGTATAATCCATTTAGATACAAATGCATTTATTGTATTGGTGGGATATCTTAAAATACTCACGATGAATGTATAAATATAACTTGAACATAGATCCGGTCATTATGAGTTAATTTTGGCGTTATTAGAGAAGGATTCGCGAAATTCAAGTATTTCACTATTCCACTGAATATAATTAGGAAGAGAGACGAAAGGAAGAAACCTGACAAGACAATGCTTTGATTGGTTAGGATCATAAGGTCATAGTAAGAAAATACAACACAAACGAAGTGGGTATTGTCGTTAAAGAGTTCTTTTGTGAACCACAGCAAAATCAAAGCTATGGCTTATAGGTTTGGTTGTTCTACGTAAGTTTTTCAAACCTCGAAAACCACATCCTATTTTTTTTCTAGGAATTTGTTAACCTGTTCAAGTCATCAACATTCTCCCTACAGCTAGGGCCGTAATTTTGCAGACATGGTAACAAGAAAGGGCTTATGAAAAGGGAATGCTGATAATTTAGATGTAATTACAAAATTGGAATAAGTATATAAAAACTACGCTATTATTATAACTATACCTATGACTTAGGTATTCTACTACGAAAGAGTCGCCAAAAATTCTTGTATATATCTTAATTCAGTATACATATGTATAGTACAGTGTCTTGACAAAAATTTGAAGTTCCGGTTTTGAGAACTCCAGCAGTAGGTACCACCTATTGTCGCATTTTTTACCAACTTTCAAGCACAGTTGAACAACAATCAGGAATTAGGAACTGACTAAGTCAAACTGATTGGATTACGTTGTATATTTCCATAATAGATATGACAATCACTTTTGCTAAAATGTAAAGAACTACCCACTTTGAGTCTAATTACCCACACGTACCTACAAGTCGCAAAATGGAAATAAACCGGTAGATTATTTTACCATCGACTGTACATTCTAGAGCCTTCCTTGCAGCCAGTTGAGACCATTAATAACAACGTAAAAACAATCGCGCTGGTCTATGTCCCAATCTAAATTTAACCGGCCGGCGCATACACCCATACAAACACGCAGATACACATATTTGGGAACTCGGCTCGCTCTCCTTGAAGTCAATCTTTCCGTTTCATTTTATAAATGGCAGGAAGTGGTTTTCCGGTGTTCGGTACGCTGCGGACTTCCTCAAAGGAAACGGTATCAAGCCAGGACATCTTTCTGCACAGCAACAAGCACCACCATAAAATAAAGCAACATACCCACCACTGGCCGTACCATCATCGTTAAGTCTCTTTCCTGTTTGTCGTTATATGGGAAAGACGCGTAGGTTTCCAACTTGACAAAACAATAACCCGGAAATGGTAATTTCTGCTGTGGAACTGACAATGTTAATCGAGAGTGCCATGCACGCATTCTACACATAGGTATTTGAAACTTGCTCGAGTTACACTTTTTTTAATGAGTACGTGAAAAAATTACGTTGGCAGTTTAAAAGCACCTATACCTAGATGCCTACCTATCCGCAATTACAGCAAAATGTAGGTTAACAATAGGAATCCCTTCTTTAGTACGACCATCTAATTCTAATACCTATATTTATGGGTAGTAATTTTACTATACGGTCCCACAAAAATAATGATTATTTAAATTTATTATCCCCGTGTAGTAGTTTATTACTCCTTTCATTTAAGCTGTTTAAAAGTAAGGAACATATCTCCAATATGCAATAACCGTCCATCTCCAATAGAATAAATTACTGCTTTATAATATTATTTAGGTACTTCTAAAGTCAATATTTTTAACCATTAACAGCAAAGAAAAAACATATTCAAAAAATGCGCAGTTTTTGTCAGAATTTTGTATTATCACAATCATAAAAAAAATTAGTCCTTTAGATAAAATACCTCTTCGCGTTTAAAGAGAAAGACGTCTTATCAGATAAGGCGGTTATGAGATGAGACTAATAAAAGAATCACTTGTCATTTGTTATTACAAAGGTGCCTTTGAAAATTGAGTTTCAAATCACGTAAAATCAAAGATGATGTCATTGCTAACAAAAGTGTGAGAAAACGAAAGACGAACGTGTCTAAGCTTATGAAACAATGACCCGGAAATAAGCCATGTTTTCATATTATGTACATATAAAATCTGATCGACGAGGCCTGCCAGCATACGACGAAGGCATCACATATCAGGAATAACTTTTATTATTCTACGCTTTTAGCGTTTTTTCCCCATATATAATCAATTTACTACAATTAACTATAAAACTATATCAAAATATTTAATCATGTAACTTCTTTAGTGAACATGTATAAAACAATGAAGTACCTATCTACACAAAAACCGGCTTAATAAAGCGGTTAAACGGAAGCGGCATAGGTACACCATTTCATTTCACGCATTTTACAGTAATTCTCAGAATTGCAATTATCAGCGTCCTTGTAATAACTTAAAAGGAATAATTTATCACGTACCTATTCGACCATTTCCAGATAAGTAATTAACTCAGAATGTTTACGTTTTGTAATGTTCACATGTTTGCCTATACGGGAAGTCTATTCAACATATGTGAGACGAAAAAAAAAAAAGAAATTATAATAAACCTACATATAAACTTTTCAAACAATAAGATATATATATATATATATCTACAAAATTGAAATTGCCACAAATCGAATTTCTTTTATTTTAATAAACATAAAAGGGTGTCCAGTCAGTCACTACTAGAAACAAAAATGCAACGCATTTAAACATGCGTGTAGTAAGTGTGTTATAACACGCAAGTAAAATGTCGTAATGACTTACGAGTAATCTTGACGTGTTGATTGGTCCTTATGTAAAGCGAGCACTGTGTGGTTCACGGTATATCCAACATACAGAAATCCTTGTGTAAATTGCGATCGTAAAACCACTGTATCACATATTACAAGTCTCGCTCGTGTGAATCACAAATAATGGTTAATTAATACGTTAACCGCAAAAAAGCACTAGATACGAACGAAGTTCTATCAAATGACAATTCGGGTAACTGCGACAGTGAACAAATAAACGACAGTTTGTTGAAACTACTAAAATACTAAGCAGCTTCCAACAAGCAGTAACTGCGACCAATCAGCTCGACTGCCACCTTACCACTAACAACTTAACGCGGATCTGACTGTGACGCAGCCCGAGTTCCGAATCGCGGTAGGCAGATGCAGGCAGCTATGCGGGAGTAGAGTAGTGGAGGTGCACGCGTTTCCGACGTTGCCACACCGACACCGGATCTACACTTGTACGACACGGTCGGGCGGGGTGGGGGAATGTGTGATCGCAGCTTCCTTCTGGGCAAAAGGTAAACTCCACATATATTCCATATTGTAGATTAGCTTTATAAAAACGGAATTTTTTCTTTAAGATTCAACCTCTAGGTTTAATGATTTTGAAGTAAGTAATTCGTATAAGTGTAGATTCAAAGTTAATAGAAAGATAAAGTTGGAGTACCAGCTATCTAAATCAGTGGCGTTACTACGTTCGAAAAAGTTGGCGAAAATCATTCCTTCACCTACTTGGAAAAAAGTCGAATCAGTCACTCCCCTCCAAGTTCACTTGACTGTTTTTTTGTGGTCATGTCCCTCCTTTTGTGCATATACGAAGGAAATTGGTTGTTTTAGCTATGGACTGGGTTTGGTTGCTTTACTTACATTCCAACCCCCAAAGCTAGCGGAAGAAATGGTATTCGCGCTCAACATAAATATGTATACGTATGGAATTGTCAAAAGCAGACACCAAGCTGTGACAATTTGAAAGAAATTATATTACCTGAGGAGTAATTTATTATGTTAATTTGGAATTTCCATAAAGGAATTCATCTTTTTTCCAAATCATTTTCGAAGCACTCCTTGAAAGACGAATAATGTTGGCCTGAAATTATCTCTGAAACCATCATATTTTGAGCAAAACTCTTCATCCACATTGAACATTCCTTTGGCAGATGAATTTCTTAAAAAAACAGGAGAAAGGATTCTAAAATTTTTCAAACACGTTCTACGTTCATGTAACTGCACAGCCATAATCTTAAGAGTTTGATTAAACCATAGAATCTGATCGTAAAATAATTTTTAACACATCCAGTTTGATGATATTTCCTCAACTCTTCAAAATGTCTTTAGGGGCGCGCGACACTTTCTGTTTCGAGAAAAATATGCTGAACAATCATAATTCATGCCAAATCAACATCACTGCTTTTCAAACTTTGGAAGGTTTCTCCGACTAGGGGGGAGGATATGTTCCAATGAACACATGGAATACCAATGGTTACGCTACCGATTTAAATTAACCCCCGATCCACTGCACAAGGTCGTTGAACTTCTAAGAAAACGCAATATTTATACATTTAAAACCAAAATTATCTACCCAAAATATTGACAGTAAGAGTGAATAAATAATTGACTCTGATTGTGAAATAATATTAATCACTTTCAATGTTATGATGTTTACTCAACTCATCAAATTGTCAAAACAATTATAATTCATTGTCAACTCAACAACACTGGTTTTCAAACTTCCGAAACCCCCAATCAATCCTCCGGATTGATCCACTAGTAACACATATACTTTACCTCCCTACTTTATTTTGCTTTATTTGTTCATTTTAAGGTATCTTTCGCGCTTATAATTTTGAGGTTAGCTCCCCTTTCTACGTAATTGTTGGGTTGTTCCACTTAATCTTGTAAAATTATGTTTCCTTTTCTTTTATCTTCTTAAAATCGTAAACTGTTCACCTATATTCTTCTTGGACTTGGGAACCTTATTTATTATTAAGGGGCATATTAAAATTTTAACGCAATTATACGGGATGACTCAATAAGGTGTGGCGAAAAGCTTCTATGCTCTCCATTTTCAAGAAATTTTGATTTTTATTTTTTTTTATAAAATCATCATTCATTAACACAACAATGTCGTTTTCCAACATCGTTTCAATTAAATTGAACCACCGAAAAAAATTTGTGCGTTGCAGCAGGACCAGGTTTCAAAGAACCAGTGGTTCTGAAATTGTTGGCCCATTCTACGGCTCCATCATGCCAAAAATTAAAGCGATGTCAAAGTTCACGCTGCGTAGCGATCACTGAACCATCTGTATCGTGATAGGTGTCATATACACATACACACGTTGTTCCACCATACGAAGCTCCATTGTAGCCGAAATGGGGGAGAATGAGGAGTGTATATCTGCCATTCCGAAAACATTAGCCCTTCCGAGAAGGGAAGCACGACCATTCTAAAAACGTCAAACTTCCTTGAGTCACCCTGTATTACTAATTAAAAAAAAGCCAATATCTCTACAACATAAATTTACCTATATCATAGACCATCAATCACAACGAGAACAATCGATTTTACGTTACCGTTTTCAGATTAATTAATGTTATTCATTTTAAACGTCTGCTATCAATAGCTACTTTAGAAAAACAACCATTGTCATGGTTTTAGGTTAAGTCCATTTCTTAGCATTCGGGAGGACGCCGGTTCGATTCTGGGTCCGTCTCCTTAGATCACTTAAGCAAACGATAGGGCAGTAATATTCCACAGATAATCTTTCATTCTCTTCTGTCTTCATTTCGTCCGTCTCACCTTTCTCATCCGAACCACCACCCACCCATTTCCACGATTCCTGAAAGGAGGTTGAAGAGGGCCTTCCGCTCTACCTTACGGCGTAGTCCAGAGAGACTGCCCGCCTACCAGCATTAGTGGCTGGTGGGAATGAAACACCCAAGTTTTTTTTTTCATGGTTTTACGTGTACGACTTACCTCCTTCATTATACTTATTACTGATTAGAAGGAAACAAATGTCTCACAATTCTCGAAACTAGGAGTACCTAGCCGCTTGACGGTTATAACTGTCTATGATAATAACAAACCTAAAATAGTAATAGGAGAACAGAGGTCACTATGGAAATCAATAAAAAATAGGCAAAACAGACCAGTAGGACACCTTCCCAAGCATGAAGGACTAGTCAGAAATATATTAGAAATAGAAACAGGAATTATGAGGAGTAGAAGTTGATCTAGATTAGATTACTGTTCACAAATAGTTAAGGATGTGGGATGTTCTATAGTGTTAGGCAAATGCGAAGATTAGCTCAGAGTAGGAAAGAGTGGAGTGCGTGTCCAACCAGTCTTAGAACTGACGATCTTTTGATGATAACTTTTCTAAAGTCTAAAGTAAACTTACCAAGAGATAAAATTCGTTTGTTTATTTGTATCAAAGATGAACTGTTGAACCTATTCTAAAAATTCTTAAACTGATAGAAAGTTGCACTAGCCTTAAGTAATGCATACTGTATCAGCAGTATTTTATTTTGATAAGAGTAAGTTTTCTGTTCGAAATCTCTTTGTAAATTAAATCGGAAGAAAAGAAATAGCTTGGCGCTGGCCAAAAAGTTAGATAATATGTAAGCATGCAGATTACAGAGAGGCCTGGATAGTGTGTCTGTCTGACTGAATGACTAATATTTACATTTAAGGATCTATCACTACCCCACGCCTTCTGGCTGAGCTGGCTCATACTCATATCTATAATGAATACAATGCAAACGGGAATCTGTGCATTTTAAGAAAACTTTAATTTTTGGGTGTTTAATTCCCACCGGTTATTAATGCTGGTGGGCGAGAAATCCTTCCGGGCTACGCCAAAAGGCCCCCTTTAGCCTCCTTTTAGGGGAAAGGGTAGGTAGTGGTTAAGGTAAGAATAACGAAAGTGAAAGAATATCTGCGGAATATTACTGCCCCAGTATTTGCCTAAATAATCCAAGAAAATAACAGAAAATCTTGGACCAAGGCAAACGGACTCGCAATTGAATGCTAAGCAATGGTCTAAACCTTTAGGCCATGCCACTTGGCGTACTAACAAAATCTATTTATTGAAGGAAATTTTAAAAGGAAATAAAAATTGATTTTTAGCGTTAAATGTGCGAAACATTCAGAATATTTTAATTGACTCCGTCAATTATTACGGTTTAGATGCCTTTTCTCTATCTATGTTTTTTAATCTACGGAAGTCGGCATGTTAATGAGGAGTGGAATTAACTGCTGACTTCCATCTTCAAAATCTGTTTTATGTTAAGTCTGGTCGGGCGGGGAAACGAGAGGACAAGTGCACTCGTAGCAAGCTTAGGGGTGAGCAGGTGGTACAAGTCGGGAGAGGAGATGAACAATGCGGGTCGCACGAAAAACGAACTCATCGTTTGTTTGCGGAGTACATCCATACATCCGCACACACACACACACACACACACAATACATGTGCACAAACTAAATGCTAGCGACAGCAACACAAATCAGAAGAACGGCAGCGGTAGATGTAGAAGTGGGACATCAGGAAATATTCGTCTAACGTAATAGGTCGACTATTACAAAACTGTTTCGTAATAATGTATAACCTGGTCGGTCTTATGAGTTGCTGTACTTATGCAGACGACTGGTTATGCGCTTTTCTGCCATCATTCGGTAGAGATACGTTAGTCAAATGGCTGAAGAGTACCTTATAATGGAGGAAATAATTGAAACACGGGTCATTTTACCGGAAATTTCGTGAGGAACACGAATATGTGAATGAAAATTGTTTGCCTGGCATAGGGGAGGAGAAAATCCGCAAAAACAATTGCAAATTCGATTATCTCGCGAAATATGAAACATATGGAAAAAAGTTTCAATAAAAGTTTTTCACAATGCCATTTTGCAAAAAAAATATTGATCCTTTTTTCATATCACATATAACAAAAATTCTGCGTGCCCAATGGCAAACAGGCCTCAAAATTCCCGGAAATTTTTAGAAAATTCAAAATAATTATTAAAAATTTAAAATTGATAATTTAATCGATTCGTAACTTATCTTAATCGGTTAAATTATCTTTTCAAAGAAAAATTTTTTTTTATGTATTCATTGTTTTTTAAAAATTAAATGTTTAAACCACTATAACTCCGTTAAAAATTGTCCAAATTTGTTACTTTTTGCATCAAAATTTACAGCGCATACATCTATTAACGGTAATGAGATACATTTAATTGTTTAAAAAAACAATGTAATAATAGAAAAAAAAGATGCAAGAAAACAAATAAATATACTGAAGGAGACGGCCGAAAAGGCCGGACTGCAAATGTATGAAAAGACAGAAATCATGACCAATAGAAAAGATGCACCAAGGCGAATCATAACGAAATATGGAAAAATTAGGGTAGTTACCAAGTTCAAATACGTAGGAGAAATAATTCAACCAAATGCCCTGGACAAAGAAGTAGTCCTGGCAAGAGCAAGAAAAATGGAACTGGCATTTCAGTTGACAAAAAATCTATATAATAAAAAGTCCATGTCTATAAATGCAAAGCTAAGGCACTACAATATTGTTATTAAGCTAGAGGGCCTCTACGCCTCAGAATGCCTTGCCCTAAACAGTTAGACAAGGTGGAAAAAAAGAAAAATTATACGTAAAATCCTGGGACCAAGTTATGAAGATGGAAATTGGAAACTGAGAAGCAACAAAGAGATCTATGCAAAAACAAAACGAATAACAGACACAATGAGGAGAAGAAGAGTGACGTTCTACGAACACATTAAGAGAATGGATGAAGAAAGACTGACGAAGAGAATTTTCAACTATTTCGACAGAAATCCCAAGACACAGATGGCATGGATCAAGGAGGTCAGAAGAGACATTCTATTATTACATTGTTTTTTTAAACAATTAAATGTATCTCATTACCGTTAATAGATGTATGCGCTGTAAATTTTGATGCAAAAAGTAACAAATTTGGACAATTTTTAACGGAGTTATAGTGGTTTAAACATTTAATTTTTAAAAAACAATGAATACATAAAAAAAAAATTTTCTCTGAAAAGATAATTTAACCGATTAAGATAAGTTATGAATCGATTAAATTATCAATTTTAAATTTTTAATAATTATTTTGAATTTTTTAAAAATTTCCGCGAATTTTGAGGCCTCTGCCATTAGGCGAGCAGAACTTTTGTTCAATGAGAGATATGAAAAAAGTCATCAATACTTTTTTTGCAAAATGGCATTGTGAAAAACTTATTGAAACTGTTTTCCATATCTTTCATATTTCGCGAGATAATCGAATTTGCAATTGTTTTTGCGGATTTTCTCCCCCCCCCCTATGCTGGGTAAATAATTTTCATTTACATATTCGTGTTCCTTACGAAATTTCCGATAAAATAACCCGTGTTTCAATCATTTTCTCCATTATGAAGTACTCTTCAGCCATTTCCCTCATTTGACTGGACGACATCGTCGCCAGGCGTCTACTTTTATTTCTACCGTTTTGTTCTTGTACCGCGCATTAACTGCTTGAATTAAGATAACATTTCTTGTAGGTAGGCAATATTAATTAAATTGTACATTCATTGTAACATAAACCGCTAAATTGATTTTAACTATACAATTTTAACTGCAAATAAGTTATTAAATATGTAAATCTTATATTGGAGCGGTAAACGCTATTATTGTTTGCCTTGTGAGCTGGCCGCAGTTTTTGCAATTATTACATTATTTCTAGTCACCCCATGTTTCGTATTTCTTCTTTGCTGAATATTTAATTCAATTATTTTCGTTTAACCGCATTACCCGGAAATATGCTATTCTGTCGCAAACCGCAAGCGGATAGAATACATTCCGTCTACTACCTCCATGTAAATAGGTATATTTTCACGAGGTATCAGGGACGCCGACTACGTGACTGATGAAGGGCTCCAGCACGCAAGTATCTAATAAACATCAAAACTGATTTCGTATAGGTACCAGGATTTTTGTTCTGATAGAAATTTGTAAAAAGCAACCTTTTTGACTTTAACCGTACGACCGCAATTACCTTCATAGCGAACCCAACAAAAGCTGAAGGTCGAAAGAACAGTTCACACTATATAGGGATGAAGACCGTTATAGTTTAACCTCTCTTATATCAATTAAAACACTAATAGGATACTTAGCACAAACATGTACTATAATAACTGTATAGCTATTATGTATATGTGTTTCCAACTTCTTGTTAGCAATATTTCCGTTCGTAATAATATTTTTCGGAACGTCGAAAGGAATAGCCTCACAATTCCATATTTTTTTCTGGAAGGCAATGAGGGATAAAAAGGTGCCTTCTGATCTACGGTCACAATTGCGTCAAAGCAGAAGAGTACTAAAGAAATCTCTACATAATAATGTTCTACATATGTATCTACGGTTCTGCTTAGGTACAAGTTTGTGGTGATAAGAGGCTATCTTCTGTATATGGGCAACTTTCTGGTATTACCTATGACTGATAAAACACCTAACTGAAGCATGGAACTGCAAGACATCCAGGAATGTATTGACGTATTGGCCACATTTAAATACGAATATTAGGCAAAAAGGTCATACATGGGATGCAGTAGTGGCTGTGGCTAAACATGCGCCGACGGAATCTTTATTCGCATGTGGGTGAAGTGGGGCTTACTTTGATTAGAAGAGAAGATATTCGCTGAATGCCTAGCTTGTGAGAAGTACTTTTCCCAAGGACTAAGATTAAGTGTAAGGGATGACTTCCTGATTGACGTGTGTGAACTGCTATGCTCCAAGGGCTCACATTACGTTGTGGTGGAAAAGTTTTTCCTGATAGAGAAGTATGAAGTAGTATGTACCATGGGTTTAACATAGGCCATGGTGAGAGAGGATGATCTAATTGAGTTGTGTGAAGTTTGTGGGAAAGGGAGTAGTCGTAATTAAAATATGAGTACTGTGTATCATGGATAATGGTACCTACTTATCCATCCGAATTTGGACGGATCCAACTAGTGTAATAACATTTACAGTGAGCATCTTATTAAAAAACACAATTAATATTTAAATTCCTTTATGATTGGGATCTACACATTACAAAACTGTTAATTACCATATTTTACGGTTTCATACTTTTTTGGTAATTAATCATATGTATAAGTAATATACGTGCGTAAAAGTGAAACGGATGTTCAAAATCGTGATATTTCAACTTGTTAGAATGTGACTGCTATTTTCCAAAAATGGACAACTATGCAAAGGCTCGTGCGGTGACGTCAAATATTTTGGTCGAGCCATCAGTTGAGTTGCGTCGGTTGTTATGTCGCTGTGCAATAATTAGAATACAAGCACTTTGTCGACTTGACTGTTCGTCCTTCCATTTGTTGTCGCGATCATCGACGTAGGAAGAACGAAAACTAACACAAAACGCAAAAAATAATCAGAAACACGTGCACAAGGAATTTGTACCAAGTATTTTCACAAATGTGTACATGCAAACTGTACAGAAACGGACTCACAACACTTTTCGAGTTCTTACTATAGTAGCTTCGTTATTACAATCGTTTCGATTCTAGAATTTTTATTATTAAATGTATTGTACCTACCTATGTACTTATAATATTTTGTATAACACTAGTTAAACCCGTTTAAATTTGAAAGAATCGGTACTGTTATTATTAACATATAACTTTTGATGCGTAACACCTAGCATATGTCAAGAAAGAAATTCTCTCCTTATCCACTATGAGTTAACCGTATACCACTTAACCTTAGTATAGCACTTCACCACCACACAATCCAATAACGGAATCTTCTTTCATGAAAACCTAACTTAAGCTTAGGTTAGGTTAGGTCAGATAGCACTTCACGCAATCCAATAACGGAATCCTCTGTTATGATAACCTAACTTAAGCTAAGGTTAGATAGCACTTCACACATTCCAATAACGGAGTCCTCTGTCATGATGACCTAACTTAAGCTTAGGTTATGTTAGGTCAGATAGCACTTCATACAATCCAATAACGGAATCCTCTGTCATGATAACCTAACTTAAGCTTAGGTTAGGTTAGGTTAGATAGCACTTCACACAATCCGATAACGGAATCCTCTGTCATGATAACCTAACTTGAGCTTAAGTTAGGTTAGGTTAGATAGCTCTTCACACAATCCAATAACGGAATCCTGTTATGATAACCTAACTTAAGCTTAGGTGAATAAGAAGACATGCAAAGCCTAGGATGCTCAACATTCAGGAGGACACTGGTTCGATTCCGAGTTCATCTGATCTGATCCAAGTTTTTCTGTAGTTTCCTTAGTTAGTTAGGCAAAAGCTGGGGCAATAACATTCTGCAGATTATCTTTCCACCTCTTCAGTCTTTATTTCGCCTGTCTCATCTTTTTCACGCTAACCACCAACCATCAATCTCCTCCGATTCCTAAAAGGAAAATGAAGAGGGCTTTCCGTCTTACCTTCTTCGTGTAATCCGGAGAGACTTCCCGCCCGCCAGCATTAGTTGTTGGTGGGAATCAAACACCTAAGGCTTGTTTTTGATCTAGGAATACAACTTCTTATTATATTATCCTATTTTAATTCGAAGAATCACGTACAAAGTAAACAAATTTTGTTTATACACTAATAAGCTACTTTCAAATAGTATATGCATGGAATTTTATCTGTACCCGTTTTTTGTCGAAGTATGAATAATGAATATGTAAATAATAAAAGCTGCTTTTTATAGTTTTATTGTCAGTTATGCACAAAAAAAGTTTACTTTTAGAGGGATAGAATTTAAAGCCTGCAATTCCTTAATTTTGACTTTCTAAAACAGTGATTCAACCAAAAGAACGATTTAAAGGAAAAAAATGATAATGACTTGGTATATATTTTTAAAAACAGTAATTTTCTGTTGTTTTGTGTTAAAAAAAGAGACAAATAATACTTATGTACATTTATTTTCAACCTGTCTGTACACTCATTGTTGAAATAATTCATGGATATTTACTACAATAATTTATATGTATTGGTGATGGTAATTATTTATAGTAAAATAATATTTGAATAAAAATGACACTTTATTGTCTTTCGGTCTCACTTTCACTATGCTAACTAAAAGCTATTACACCGAACACGAAATTTCAAAGTAATTTACTATCCTAAATATTTTAAAACCTTAATGGAAAAAAACATTATGAACAACATAATTAAAATCAAACAAGTATTTCTAAAGCAACCCAAAAATCGCATTCGACCATTGTAATAAATTAACCGAATGTACAATAGCTACATCCATTAATATTAGTGCATATTCGATAATAGCTAAAAATAAAAATATTTCGGTAAGATACGCCGACAATAATTTATTTTAAACACTGAATATCTAGATCACTTTTCCATGAAGACGTTGATGAACAGTAGGTTCACAAGTCAATTGTAGAATTTATGAGAATGTATGTTAAGCATTCCAGGGGGTCCTTTTATGTTTAATTTTTGAGTTGTATATCGTGGGCAGGTTGACTACACCTACACAACAGAAGGCACAGTTCAATTGCTGTTGTTATTGTAACTACATATATCAAAATATTATTGTAGATATTTAGGAAAACAACATTTATATACTTAAGAATCAAAAGGATTTTCAACAGGTGAAGAACATACTCAATAAAAAAATGAATGTCTTTATTTAATTACTTAAGATCATAAGGTTACAGTAGGAAAAGACAACATGAATGAAGTAGGTAAGTGTTGTCGTGGTAATGCCCTATTGTTTCATAGTCGTCAGTTGGGCATTTGTCAGTTCCTAAATGAACTATTTGTTATTGCAATAGGTATAAGTACATGATAAAATTAGAAAGAGGAGACTGTAGTAAATATTAATTAAAAATTAAAAGGAATACTCACCCCTAATTACCACAAATCATTTTATTTGAGCGGACACGTGTTTCGCCCACTTCATACGTGGGTATTCCTTTTAATTTTTAAATATTACTACATGCTGTTTCTGCAATAAGTAGCAAGCTCTGGAGTGAGTTAACGAGATGTAGTCAGGAATCGCATGGTGAGTAAGAAATCCAGAAGACGTTATAATCCGAAGGCAGTACTGGACGAGAAATGGCAACATACAAAGAATTTGCGTTAACAACTGAGCTGCTGCATTGATAGAGAATGTAAACCGTGATGGTTGTGGAACGATTAATAAAGTAATTATCAACAACTTACTATTACGCTACTACACATAACAATATTTAGACGTTCATTGAGATAAAAAATAATTAAATAAGTACTTTGTTTATCGCTGATAATACTATTCTGCACTGATATATAACTCTGACACACTGACCTACTGTCATTGACTTTGTCTGACTACATATATATAAACCTACAATGTTAAAAGGACAAAGAACTACTCTAGGCTGACTATAACATAAACATTGTCAATCACATTTAATCTAATCCAGCAAACAGCAAATAATAGAGGAGTACAAATATACAAAAGAAATACAATATTGATGCGGCTAATTACCAGCTGACTGAATGCGGCGTTGCAATGTCGTGTTTCCCTGCGAGATCTCACTAGCTGACCCTTGCTTATAATTTTAAATACGGTTTTCTCGAAGATGTAAACTTTCAAACCACGAAACATTTACTTAATTTTATTCTTCTATAGTACCCTACACTTCTTGCAAGTTTGCTACATATTTCAGAAACATGCTGTATAGGTACCTACCCGCCCGCAATAGAGGGTGGTTAATCCTCTCCATCTTCGTTCAGTGCTCAACAGACTACCTGTATTCGGTGCCTAATTGAGTTCGCCCCTTCAAGAATTTCGTAAAATTATTCCATTTTAAAATTTTTTTAAATTTTGTCACCGTTTCATAAATCTTCAAGTGATTTTGACATACATATTATTCTCATATTTTAGCATTTCAACAAGTATTTAAATGAGTGTAGTAAAAGTATATAAATTATTATCAACTTTTAGGAAAATATAGTGCGTATATCTGTATGTTAATGTTACTAATGACGTCGATATTTACATAATGTGGTATATTTACCATTATCGTGAGTTAGAATGTGACTTTAAATGATGACAAAATTAACTGTTGGTTTGTAGACTGGTATAAAAAGTGTTAATTTAAGTATGTATATGGTAAAGTTGAATAGTTCCATAGCTGTTTTAAGCTCCAGATTTTTGGAATAAGCAGATTTATGGAAATGTTGTCTTTAAATTTGAAAAAAAAAATGAAAAATAAACTGCTTATACAAAATTCGGCACGTGTAATCATTAAATTGTCAAATATTTAAATAAATTTCCGTTAACACGCATAAAAGTTCATACATGATTTATAACTTCTACTTTTTTGCCGAAAACGATTCTGAAAACTGTAATTAATTTAAGCATTTTACGTTATTAATTATTATAGAATGTAATAAGGTAAATTATCATAAAAGAACACAGTAGTTGAATAGATTTTAAATGTTAAAACATCTCTTCATCTTCAATAAACATTTAAATTACTTTTGAATGGCACCTAAAAATTTATTAATGAAAAGTAAAATACTTAGTAGCTGGTGGGAATGAAACACCCAAAAGTATTTTCTCCCATTTATTTTTTCAGTCACAATTGCCATCAAACAAGAAAACTTTGACCGTATTTCTAAAGGAAAAGCTGCCTCCTCTGATATGCTTATAATTTTGCAGTATATTGGGATCCGTCAAATGGGAGGAGCCTAAAAACATGGCGCCGATTAGGGAAAATTTATCGTAGTTCCTGTAGTGTACTGTGCAATTTCTAAGTTTTTAAATTACGCTAAAATGATAAGTATTGACACAATATGTGATTGGGCTGACACAAAGCCTCGGAAAGGAAATTTCGTTGAAGGTGAGCGTGTTTTTAATGCCAATCACATTATAAAATTCGGAAATAACAACTCCGGAAGCTAGCCTTCAAATTCCGTCAAGTTTACTGCCTACTTTTTACAAACTTCGGATTTAAAAAGTGATTCACGTTATATAATTGGTTAGGTGATTCTGGGTGATTTAATTTAGATCTTAATTATTAGGTTCTTTGTTATCCCTACATAATAATTAATTTACCCCAGCGGGAGTAATTACCCCCAGGTTCGGAATCACTGGCCTAGATGAAAACGACAACTGTTATCCTAAACTTACACATTCAATGACGATATATTTGAAGCATTTTATGTACGTTTCTGCAATTTTATCAGGAAGTAAGAAAAATACGAAGGTTACATATTATAAATATTATTGTTGCAGTGTGAGGAAAGTAAATATTTGGTAAAAATATTTGAGACACCTCTTAAATGAAACCATCCACCTAAACCTTGTCTACCTATAGGATGAAATTTACGTACGGCAATAAACATACTCCGAAAGGAAGGAAAGTCATTAGTGTATTTTGGATGGAATTTAGAATTTACACCAAACCCTTGAGTTTTATGAGTATGGTGTTTTGCAGGTCCACCAAACACCAGTTTGAAAGTTCTAGAATGTTCTTCAATGTCTCAGGTACAATATTTTCAAATGTTTACCATTGTCCTTAGGTAGAATGCTAAAGGATCAATAAGATGTAAGTAACGGGACTGGCCTTTGACACGATATTAGGGCACTTTCATATACATATTTCGATCAGTGCTGTGAATCAAAAATGTTTAGATGCTTTGATGGGAATGTGGATCTGCGATCTGGATCTACCATCAGTTACCAAACACTCGCATAGAATAAAATAATGTTCCAGAATTCTCTAGGGTTTGGTGTGAGAATGTAAACCCAGCAGGTTGTCGTTAGCTAATTATTATAGTAAAGCATTTTATTATAAATAAATAATTAATTAGTAAATAATTATTCCAAAACAGCCATAAATTATCTGACGAGTAAGGCGGGTGATAAAAGAAAACCACATATTCCTAAAGGTGTGACAAAAGAAAACTACGAGAATGTTCCAGAATTTTCCAGAAGTTTACACGGTGAAATGTCTCTCGCTTTTAAAATTTTAATATTCCTAAAATTTTTTGGACCCTAAAATTTGACCGCCCTAGACTCGTTATTAGCTATTTAAACAGATCGAAATAAATAAATATATCTACATGTTTATGTGATACACAGAATAAATTTACAGTGTGCTGCGAATGCTGCTAGGTAGCATTAAATTCAACAAATGCACTTAAAAATGTATCGCCGATATACGTTTGATCTGGGAAATGTATTTTCCAGAAAACGAAAATAGTATTGTAAATTCCAGACATGCTTTGCTGAATATGTAGTGCCTACAATATTTACAAACACAGTCAGAAATAGCTGCAACATTTTTTATTATAGGCTAGCACAACGATTACAGAAAAAAGTCGACGATGGGTGTAAGCATTAAAAAACGTACTTATTAATGTGAAAATTCATTTAATGTTTATCCACTATAAACTACTTCAAATTATTAAGGGCAAAAAATTGGTTACTACTGTTACATTCTTCTCCCCGGGAAACGAACTCGGGACTTTTGGCCTTGCGCACCAATGCTCTAACCACTAAAGCTACAAGAAGTGACAGTAACAAGAAGGATGAAATATTTTAAGAAACTTTTAATCGTGGTTCATATTTAACATTACTGTGAAAATTCATTTAATTTTTATACACTGCAGATTGCCTCAGATAATCATTTTTCGGCTAGTGCTAAACATAATTAAAATACGAAACAAACATATAGTAAACAGGAAATACTTTAAGAAACTTTTAATCGTGGTTAATATTTAACATTACTGTGAAAATTCATTTAATTTTTATACACTGCAGATTGCCTCAAATTGTAATTTGTGCGTAAAACCAAATGTTCCGGGTTCAATTCTCGGCGGAGGGTAACTGCAGCAACAATTTTTGTGNAAAATTTTTCCTCAGTAATTTGTGGTGGATAAAAATCAAATAAATTTGCACATTAATATTAAATATAAACCACTATCTATCAATAGTTTCTTAAAGTAAAACATGATGACATACTTTAATTCGACGAACCTAGACCTAATAAACATGTTTCATGGTTATTACTGCTGTCACCTCTGGTAACTTAGTGGTCAGAACGTTCGTGCGTAAGGTCAAAGGTTCCGGGTTCGATTACCGGCGAGTGTGTGACAGCAGCACCAACTTTTTTTCTCAATAATTTGAGGTAATTTGTAGTGGATAAATATTAAATGAATTTTCGCATTAATAAACCTGTTTATTATTTATCACTGTTCAAAGCTTTCTTAAAGTATTAAAAACCGTGATACTTTACTATATTTTATGCAAAATGTTGAATATTGAAAAAGAATTAGATTTAAATACTATAAGTTACAATTATTTATATCACTGTTTTGTTTAACATACATAAATAAATGCAACATATTTCACAGTTCACACCATAAGCATTTAAAAACAGGATTTTAGAATATATTATTAACTTATAATGATTCCATGGTTGGGTAATTATGCATCATTTTATTAAACACAGAAATAAATTACATAAATACCTATGTATACAAATTGCTTTCCTATGTTTGCAATAGTTTAATGTAAAACTCTACAATTACTATTTGAACGGATAACCGAACAACGTATGGTCAAACAAAGTTAATAAATTATTGGATAATAATAGTTCCTTAAAAATTGTTGTTTTNCCGGGAAACGAACTCGGGACTTTTGGCCTTGCGCACCAATGCTCTAACCACTAAAGCTACAAGAAGTGACAGTAACAAGAAGGATGAAATATTTTAAGAAACTTTTAATCGTGGTTCATATTTAATCTTAATGTGAAAATTAATTTATTATTTATTTACTATAAATTACCTCCAATTATTTTTGAAAATTTTTCCTCAGTAATTTGTGGTGGATAAAAATCAAATAAATTTGCACATTAATATTAAATATAAACCACTATCTATCAATAGTTTCTTAAAGTAAAACATGATGACATACTTTAATTCGACGAACCTAGACCTAATAAACATGTTTCATGGTTATTACTGCTGTCACCTCTGGTAACTTAGTGGTCAGAACGTTCGTGCGTAAGGTCAAAGGTTCCGGGTTCGATTACCGGCGAGTGTGTGACAGCAGCACCAACTTTTTTTCTCAATAATTTGAGGTAATTTGTAGTGGATAAATATTAAATGAATTTTCGCATTAATAAACCTGTTTATTATTTATCACTGTTCAAAGCTTTCTTAAAGTATTAAAAACCGTGATACTTTACTATATTTTATGCAAAATGTTGAATATTGAAAAAGAATTAGATTTAAATACTATAAGTTACAATTATTTATATCACTGTTTTGTTTAACATACATAAATAAATGCAACATATTTCACAGTTCACACCATAAGCATTTAAAAACAGGATTTTAGAATATATTATTAACTTATAATGATTCCATGGTTGGGTAATTATGCATCATTTTATTAAACACAGAAATAAATTACATAAATACCTATGTATACAAATTGCTTTCCTATGTTTGCAATAGTTTAATGTAAAACTCTACAATTACTATTTGAACGGATAACCGAACAACGTATGGTCAAACAAAGTTAATAAATTATTGGATAATAATAGTTCCTTAAAAATTGTTGTTTTAATAAATTAATTATTTCATTTTTTTTTATATTTGAAATTGATCAGTAAATACTATGGGGTTCAAAATAGAAGCGATATAAAATTCAGAAATGTAATAACTGTAAGAGTATGTATAAAAAAAATTTCTTTGTGACAGAACAGTCGATTTATTTGAGTAAAAGGTGGATGCATCTCGTATAATATGATTCTATTGAAATAAACTTATATCCGTTGAAAAAACATTTCGTATAAATAACTTTTACGATCTGGTTACTTTGTCATTTTTAGTCACTAACCCGGTCCTGAAACAAAGCTCGCCGCGTTGGTAGCCACTTACAACGTCTGATTTAAAATAGAAATTGGAGTGTTAAGGATCTCGGAATAAACTTGGCATCAGTTTAGGAATGGCAACTTCCTTCCTCTTGGCGTAAAAAGCCAACAAGTTTATTTAGTTTTAGGTGATTCACTCTGTTATTTATTGCTCTGATTTTAGTCGCTGCGGATCGCATGCACTTGCAGACAAATGCCTGATTTATTTAAATCCTGATCGTACGTAACATTCAGACCCCTAGCCAAAGGGGGGGATGCCTCCGTTGACTTTTTCAACTTGTGTTATTAATTATAAAATATGTTAAAAATAGACTTATATATAAGGCAACAGGAAAATGCCAAAATTTTTGCTACAAGAGTTTAAATAATTCAGTAAACGGCTTCCGGCAAAAATTGATAACTGTGAATTCCATGCAGTGAATTTTGATATAAATGTGAATTATAGAAAATATTTTTTAAGCATTTAAGCATTAATTAGAAACTGTTTACAAGATAAACTCAAAATTGTTGTATAACCTTTGAATCCAATATGAAACATTCTCACCAATCATTTAGATAAAAAGAATAGTACAAGTGAAAATACTGAAAAATTGATTCTGATATACCCATCTGATCATATGTCTGAGTCATAATCGCATCTTACGTAGAGATATTTGATATTATTATATAAAAATTCGACCAGGTTCATCATTAAAACAGAGGGACTTGATACCCTAATGACACTAAAAAGGGAAAAAGCCCTTTTGACCTGAACAATATGGTGAATTTATGGACGAAACTTAAAGACAGGCGAATTCGAGTAGACCAATAATATTAACTTATTGTATTAGGTACTTCTTTTATTAATATTAACACTTTAAGAAAATTTTTCGAGTTTGATTCCCGACGAGAGTGACAGAAGCAACAAAAAATTTCTCCTCGTTAACTTGAGGTAATATGTAATCATCATCATCATCATAAGGTCATCAGTCCTAAGACTGGTTGGACACGTACCTCTACTCTTTCCTATCCTGACCTAATCTTCGCATTTCCCTAAAACTAGAACAGCCCACATCCTTAACTATTTGCGAAGAGTAATCTAATCTAGGTCTACCTCTACCCCTCCTAACTCCTGTTTCTGCCTCTAATATGTCTCTGACTAGACCTTCATGCCTGAGAAAGTGTCCTACCAACCTATCTCGCCTATTTTTTATTGACTTCCATAGAGTCCTCTGTTCTCCTATTCTTTCCAATACCTCTTCATTTCTAACCTTTTCTACCCACGATATCCTCATCATCCGCCTATAACACCACATTTCGAACGCTTCTAACCTTTTCCTTTCCGCCGCTCCCACTGTCCATGTTTCACACCCGTACAACGCCGTGCTCCAAACATACACCTTTAACAACCTTTTTCGAATTTCTAAATTAACCGTTCGCGAGCATAGAAGTGACTTCTTTTTATTAAAGGCGACACGACCCTGCGCTATCCTCTGCTTTATATCCCTACTACTCCTTCCATCCTCACTTATCTGATTTCCTAGGTATCTAAAATCAGCCACTTCTTCTAATTTTTCGTCTCCTATCTTTATATTCGCTCTTTCCCTACTTTTTCTTCCCTTGCATATCAGTATTTTAGTTTTACTTTTATTTATTTTCATACAGTACTGATCTGTCAGTACCGCTTCCATTTTATTTAAAGCTATGTCTAAGTCCTCTTTGCTAGATGCTGCTATATCATCTGCAAATCTAAGCATACTAATCTTTTGCCCTTGCACGTCTATCCTTACAGTTGTACTGTCTTTAATGATGTTGATGGTGTCTTCAATGTATAGATTAAAAAGTAGCGGTGATAGTGTGCATCCCTGCCTGACTCCCTTCCTAATATTTACTTCTCTACCTTGCTGCTCCAGCTCTATAACTGCCTGTTGCTCTTTATACAAACTAAGTATCACTCTTCTATCTTTGTAATTCATCCCTAAATTTTTAAGTATACTTAACATCTTGTCCCATTTAACATTGTCAAAGGCTTTCTCTAAATCTACAAATCCTATGTACGCACTCTTTCCTTTTTCTATCGTTTTCTCTATTGCTACCCTTAATGCTAGAATGGCCTCCCGCGTTCCTCTATTTCTTCTAAACTCAAACTGATCTTCCCCTAAACAGAATACTTCGCTAGAGCCCTGGTAACATTCATCCAAACAAATTAAAATGTGCGTGAGGAATAGTAAGTACCATTGTTAATAATAAACTACGAAGAGGTCAGAAACAAACAATAAATACAGTTGTTCATCGGCGTACCCAGCTTCTGCCCTAGGGGGGGGGGGCAAGTCAGATTGTTTTAGGTCAGATTGTCCGCGGCTGTTTTGTCATACACACTATACAAAGGCACCTACATGAAACATTAGATATATGTAGTGCAGTGTGTAGGGCAAACAGTCGCTAATGATCCTGGTTTATATGTAGTTAAATGATTAAAAGTAAATTTGACTATTCATTTTTATTTTATTTTAATTGTTTAATTCGGCTTCCACTTTAAAACTAACTTTCAAGGATCTTCAGCAAAACGGTTTATTCAAAAGTTAACATATAAGACTTCGTTTACAGTTTGATTAGTGATTAGGCGAGTTCATACATTTTTGGCGAGATTTCCAGGGGGGCAGCTGCCCTCCTCTGTCCCCACCTGGGTACGCCCATGCAGTTGTTTCCGAAATTTGGGAAACAATACTGAACAAATTGCTGAACCGGATCTATATGTATTTGGACTTTTCGGGCTGCAGTCCAGGATCCCCGGCTTCCACTGAAGACAATGAAGAATACTGTGAATTTAGAAAATAAAAAAATAGGCTAAATGCTCTACCAATTTATATAACAGAACTACAAACAATTACCCTAAGTTTTTTCCTATCATTAATGAAAATAGTTTTTGGCAAAATGGTAATTAATTTGACTAATTAAGTAAGACCCCCAAGTAGTGTCAGTCCAAAGCACCCCATATTCAGAGTCCTCCCCTGACAAATTATGTTGAATAACTGATAGCAGGAGCGGTTCGTGAATACATTAGAAAAAGAATAGTGAAAAGTCACAATAATAAAAAAGGAATTGCTCTACTACAACAAGTTCCCATAGTCGCCAGATTAACAAAATAGGTGAAAAAGAGGTGGTGGTGTTAGTATGTAGGTACTTTTATCGTGTATGCATACTTGCTGACTTGGGCCGTCGGCGTCGCCCAATTTGCAGGTATACGTAAAAACATTACTCACTTTTCTTAAAGTCTGCGTGACTCACTAAAACTAGCTTTATTTGATAACAGTCTGATAGCTGTCGTCCATAAAATAAGTCACACAGAATTTCATTTTTTTTGGACTCTTCTCCTTCGTTACGCTAAGTCACATTTTCAGCGACCCCCTAACAAATAATACGTCACAAAAACTAGATCTCCCTATAAAAAATTTTTGAAATTAAATTTTCTTACTTCTGCCCGATTTTTTTTCTACGAGAAGTGGTTCTTCTACAAAATAAATTTTGAAGTTAAACGAAATAATTGCAAACCATCAACACATCCAAAAATATATATTTATTTACAGGCTTCAGTTAAGTACTTAAAAATGACTTTTAATTGTAATGAAAAATTTTAAGAACTACCAAGTTACGAAAAAAAAATAAAATAAAACTGATGAACTGCAAACGTCACATTTCCCTACCCCTCCCCTATCATATCCTATCACGCTAAACAATTCTCCCCCTCCTCATATGCGAACGTATATTATGAACAGCCCCATATGCTAAAGGGACAAACGTCGACAGTATTCTTTTTAAATAAACAATTTTTACCCCATTTTAGATTTACATTTCTAACATCTCAGACATATTCTTTAAATTTTCTAATTGCATGAACCTATAAATATTTGCTTCTTTTCACAGTTGCTTTTATAAATTCACCTGACTAATAATAATTTCTGCTGTTCTGTCACATAAAGTGTGTTTGAGGTTTTAACGTAGGCATCGTGTTAAGTAAGGAAACAGGAACGAAACTTACAAAAGGATAAATTTCGGAGTCAGCGTCTTTTTAATTTTCTGCAGACAAACATCAATTTTTACGTTTGTGACTCTAACAGGCAATTTAAATATTAGGTTTACTAAAAATAAACATGTTTTATGCCATTATTTCGCATGTTTAATATTAAATTCGTTGTTTATACGAATTACCATTCAGTGGGCGGAACTGAATATTCTTGAAAATATCTAGATAGTACGTTTCTAGTAAAATATGATTACACTTTTTATCACCACTATAACTCGTCTATTTTACTGCTGTAGTGCTGTTGTTGTGACCTTTAAATTGCGAAATATTTTCGAACCCATTACAATTTCGTCATAACTGGGAAGTCAAAAATCGATAATTTATACTTTTCATTCGGTGTAGAATCAAAACCAAAATAGGAGTTTAAGGTTTTTTATTTTTTAAAAGCAATAGCTGACCTTTTTGTAAAAAACCCGTCAACCTTAGCGAAACTCGGCTGTTGGTTTTAAATAATAAAAATTTTAAATTTTTATTTAGGTTTTATTTTACACCGAATACAAAATCTAAGGTTGGATAATATAATTTATATTGATCATCCAGAATTATGAATTGAATAGAAAAATTCTGAACTTAATTCTGGTTAATACTTTTGTATTTATTTGCAAAAAATGCCGACATTTTGCTCTTGGGTTTGGAACTTTTTCAAGGCTCTGTATGATAAAACCAATCGGACAAATAACAAAAATTTGGTTACGTGTACACAGGAAAACTTAGTAGTAAGTTTTGCTTGGTCTTCATTATAAGCAGTGTCAGAGCGAAACGTCGGCATTTTTTGCAAATACAAAAATATTAACCAGAATTAAATTCATTAAATTTTTAATAGAATTTATAGTTTTCAAATTTTTTCCTTTATATTTAGAAATTCGAAAAATATTGTTGAGGGTGTTTGCAGCGCGGCGCTGTACGGGTGCGAAACATGGACGGTGGGTGCGGGGGAAAACAAAAGGTTAAAAGCGTTCGAAATTTGGTGTTACCGACGAATGATGAGGATACCGTGGATAGACAAGGTTAGAAATGAAAATGTATTAGAAAGAATAGGAGAACAGAGAATAAAAAATAGGCGAGATAGGTTGGTAGGACACCTTCTCAGGCATGAAGGTCTAGTCAGAGACATATTAGAGGCAGAAACAGGAGTTAGGAGGAGTAGAGGTAGACCTAAATTAGATTACTGTTCGCAAATAGTTAAAGATGTGGGATGTTCTGGTTTTAGGAAAATGCGAAGATTAGTTCAGGATAGGAAAGAGCGGAGGTGCGTGTCCAACCAGTCTTAGGACTGACGACGTTATGATGATGATATGTACACCTAATGGTTTAGCTGGATGACAACTAAGTAATTCAAAAGTGTATTTTTTTTATAAAACTAATAAAATAAAACTGGTAATTTTCACAATTTTTGTTCTGACTACGACAATTATTTCGTTAACACAGTAACTTTTTCAAGTGGAGTGTTACATTACTGATCTATATTTGAATTAAATTAATTTCGAAGGGCGCTGGAAAATAATTAATTCTCAAAGTGATCAGTAGACAAAATAAGTTTGAGAACCTCTGTTTTAAACCCTCATCAACATGTCAATACCTGCATGTTTATTGAGAAAATATTAATGATAGTGGATAATAATTCAAGGTTCGTCGTCAGTACACACTCGGAAACATTTCTCTGCGGTTTCTACGGAATAAACTCGGTGTCATTTCTGTCGCGAACATTCTACGAATTCAATTAAAATATGCAAGACGGAAAATACGTTATGGTAACAACCAACTCTTGGTTTGAATAAAAAAAGCAAAGCACATGCAGTAAACAAGCTGACGAAGTTATGTAACAATTGTCTGAATTTGATAGTAGCAAATGGATAGATAAGAAAGTATATGTAGGTACATACAATATAGAGTAATGTGTCTGCATACAAGTATGAATATTAATTAATTGTAAGGGTTTTTTACTACATTCTACATTTATATTATAAATGCTATAAACACAATAGAAGTGTAATAATTTAAATTTAACACATGTGTTTTGCATGTGTATTATGTATACGTACCAAAAGATGCAAAATAATTATAAATTCGGATTCGAGTGAAATGAATTAAGGTAATTTAGTAACTGTTTACGTAGGGATTATTCACTTGTTTATGTTAGTTAGAAGTTTTGAAGATGTTCATCCACAACTAATTTTATTTATACGAGGTCTGTTCAAAAAGTATCGCGAATTTTGAATTTCCGCGGGTTACGTATATTCGATTTTCAATTTTTTTGTGGCGTTGTGTTGGTACTCATGGTTGTCACTTATACCTACAAGTTCGGTCATATTGAATGTTCAGTTAATTTTTAATAGCTCCTTTGTTTGCACGTGTGTTGGTCTCGTCTTTGATTTTTGACTATTCCAAAAAATAGATCAAAGAATCTGTATCAAATTTTGTGTGAAAAACAAAATTAAGTGCGCGAACGCATTGCGAATGTTGACTGTGGCACATGGTGAAACTACCTTGGACCGAAGCAACGTTTATCGGTGGTTCAAAATGTTCTCAGAGAGCCGAGAAGATGTGAATGACGCAGAGCGTGCCGGACCCCCGAGCACGTCAACAACACATGCAAACATTGATGCAGTGGAGAATATAGTATTGGCCAATCGTCGAATCACCGTCAGAGAAGTTGCTAGGGACGTAAAACTGCCATTCGAATTTAACTAATGATTTGGGCATGAGACGAGTCACCGCGAAATTTGTACCAAAATTGCTCAATTTCGACCAAAAACAGCATCGCATTAACATTGCTAAGGAGCTATTGGACTCTGTTCGTGAAAACCCAAATTTGCTCCAGAGGGTCATAACTGGTGACGAATTTTGGGTTTATGATAATGACGTGGAAACCAAAGCTCAATCATCCCAATGGAAGCTGCCGCACGAGACCGAAAAGAGCGCGCCAAGTTAGGTCGAATGTGAAGGTTTTTCTTACAGTTTTCTTCGATTGCAGGGGTGTGGTGCATCATGAATTCTTGCCACAGGGTGGAACGGCCAATAAGGAATATTACCTGCTAATTATGCGCAATTTGCACGAAGCAATCCGCCAGAAAGGCCCGGATTTATGGAAGAACAGAAAATTGGCTTTTGCACCATGATAACCCCCTGCTCTCACGTCGTTGCTTGTGCACAATTTTTTGACCAAAAAACAACACTATAATAATGGAACAGCCACCGTATTCCACAGATTTGACCCCTATGACTTTTTATTGTTCCCGAAACTGAAGAGGCCCATGAAAGAACGACGCTACGCTACGATTGTGATAAAGACGAACAAGGAGCTGAACAAGATCACAAAGAATGATTTTTTGAAGTGTTTCGAGGATTGGAAAAAACGTTGTATAATATCTATGGGGGGGGGGTTACTTTGAAGGGAGCAAAATAGATATTCACGAATAAATAAATAAATCTTTGAAAAAATACAAAATTCGCGATACTTTTTGAACAGACTTCGTATAAGATATTTAATACTTTAAAGTATAATAAAAGGTTGCTTATATTACTGACCAAGAGTTTTATATACTTTGTGAAATAATTGGTGCAAAATAGGATTTCACGAATTTCTTGTTTGTGAGCAATAAAATAATACAAGAGCAAGATTAAAGATAAAAAAAATTAGCAAGAAGCAAGAATTCCATCTTTCTGAGTACAAATCTACAATTTTTTGATGTAGACCATCAAATGAAAAACGTGCTGTATTTAAATGGATTAACGTTTAGTGTAATTATCTTTAAAATATTCTGATATGCAAAAGGAACTACAACACATAACGTGTAAGTTGTGCAAAAATTTACTAAACGTATATATTTATATTATATATTATATATTTAGATTCTACATTCTATCAAAGCTTTTCTTCTATAAATTTAGACAAATCACTTGTGGACTCTCCAAACCAGTAAGAAAAATAAATACCTGACTCTTCCCAGCAAGACAAGAATGAAGCCAGCAAGAAGTTCAAAAGCTAATAAGAACTAAAGCAGCTTCTTGTCTTGTTAAGCAAGTCAAGCAAGAAATTAACAAGCAAGTCAAGAAGTCTTGTTTTGCGTATCACTAGTGTGGAGTAATATATATTAATCTGTTTCAGTCTTTTCGGATATGCTTATATGATATACCTGTGTCTTAACGTCTTAATTATTTTGACACCTTTAACCTAAAATTGTTTATCAATAAACAGACTATGTTTTTTTTAACTTAGTTTTGATAGTACCTCCAGATATGCATATAGGGTGTAACATTTTTTAAAAGAATTGTTAGACAATTATACACAAAAATGAGACTAGAAACAATTCAGACAAAATAAATAAATATTCTTATCTTTTTTAACTGGATATAATATTTAACATCAGTATTGTTTATAACTCGCTATTTGACTAAACGCTGCAAATTAGTCTTATTGTTTTCAATCTTTAGATAAAAGACAGAAGAATGGCTACATCATGAATATTTGCTTTGGTGTCTATTTAACATAGCACATGTCTTTCCCAAAAGTACTCCATAAGTAGTCGGAAATTGGGAACGAAACTTTAACGTCATGGAGAAAGGGCTTCGTAAAATCCTCATGAAAATTGGCTCCGGTCAAATTGGCTGGAATTGCTGTAACATGTTCTTTATGAGTTTCTCATCAAAAGGTTTAATAGGCACGAAGTCGAAAAATAAAAAGTTTCTGAACTACGGATTAAATGTCGTTTTACATAGAGCTGATAGCGGGCGTTTGACTCTTCAGTCAGGAAGGTTTTTTACAAGGGAGTGTTTAGTTAACTGAAGCAACAGAAACAGAATCTCGCTGCGTTGTCAATGTTACCATGACCTTCTCTTTTCTCAGTCAGGAAATTTTTTCGTAATTTTTTTAACAGCATGTTTGGTAAATTTAGTGTCAGTAGGGCAATAATAAACAACAGAAGAAAATCTAGTTGCGTCGCCATCTTTTACGGATCGATGAAGCGCTGCATGTGATGATGATGATGAAACGCCTACATATAATAGCTTTATCTGGCTCTGTCGCTCTGTTCGAACGCGGATGTTTCATACGCATCCGTGTGAAACGATACTCAAGTAGCGCACGAGTTTTAGTCTCTCTAATGTATAACTGGTAAGATATTAGATCAATTATATTTTCAGGTACTCTAGACACAGTATAAAGATTCTACACAGTAGGTTCACTTTATAACCAAGGTCATACTTCCTCGCCTGCCGACGCTTCACCACTTCATCACCGAGTTCACCGCTAAGTAGGGGCTGGGTTGTACAGAGTGTCATTGTGAAGCTACAGTAAATCTAAATACTTCGACAAAATTATTGAATCGTCCTCACAGTTCAGCGCACATAATGTTTATACATGATAGCTTGCAAAAAATGTCGATATTTTAGACAAATCAAAGGAGTGGACCTACTGTAAAGAATCTTAATACTGTATTTTAGATATGGAGAAGTTAATTCTCACAATTATCGTGATCTCCATTAGTATCTCCAAGGTCATTTCAAGATCAAGTACACTTTTGAAATGAATTATTTATTTTACTGTACTGTCGTTAAAACTACGGTAGTTCTAGACAATGTATACTAGATATCATCATCTTAAGGTCGTGAGTGCTAAGACTTGTTGGACACGCACCTCCACTCTTTCCTATCCTGAGCTAATCTTCGCATTTCCATAAAACTAGAACATTCCACATCCTTAAACATTTGCGAAAAATCCAGGTCTTCCTCTGATTCTATTAACCGCTGTTTCTGTTCCTAATATATCTATAACTAGCCTTTCATGCCTGAGAAGGTGTTCTACCAACCTATCTCGCCTATTTCTTATTAACTTCCATGGAGTCCTCTATTCTCCTATTTTTTCTAACACTTCTCTATCCACGATATCCTCAACTTTCGCCTCTAACACCATATTTCGAACGCTTATAACGTTTTCATTTCCGTTGCAATATTTTAGATGTAAAACTAATAAAGAAATGCTACTCAAACGTGATTAGAGAACCTTATGGCATATGTTATGAATAGCTCCTGGATGGGGATGGGTAGTTTTGACCTATCGTTATTGCTGTGATATAATAACGAGGTCTATTAAAATGTAACTAATATGAGTATGACAAGGGGGAAATGGAAATACAGAATGATTTGAAAAATTCGAGATGTTTTCATACAGGTGTGTTTAAAATTCCAACCTAAAAAGAATGTAGGACAAGTAACAATGCAAAATGAAACCGTTAACGGCGAAAGTTATGAAAATATTCTTTATGCACAATTATGTTTATATAAGTGATTATAGAATATGAAAAGCCGGCCGCATCTTACGTACTTTCGATACGCAAGTGTACATAGTTCTTGTTCCTGCGTTTTTACTACATTACGTAAATTAATTAAAGATCTCGACGTTGATCTTATAACCTATATTAAAATATACCTCGTTTTTGTAAATTTCAATTAATTACAGTACCACAACGCTCTTTCGTAGGAGACGTCGCTTGCTCTATTCTGTTGGTTACATTTTATTAGTTTCGGTAATTACGCCTCCGTACCGACCATGTCACAAAGAACGAAAAATAGGTCTGACGTTACATCATGTGGTTTTATTTGTTCTCCTTTTAACTATAATAAGCGTAGTGCAGGTTGTACAACTATTCGAGCATAATGAAAATTTTCGTGGTTTTTTTATCTAGCCTAATTTAACCCGCGATTCCAGTGAAGTCGATTTGGTTTCTTGGAAATATACGTTGTTATGTCACCTGTCAAATTTCACAGTTCACAAATAATCAGTGGCTACAAGACAAAACTGCAAAACCGTAAGAATGTTTTTGCTCATCGCTGGTACTACGGGAGGCTTAGAGGCCCCAGGTGGGAAATTCTCGTACCTGCTGAGTCATCTGAGGTAGGACTCATAGTGGCAGTTATTGTTACATCCCGCATGCTGGAGGAGAGTAGTAGGCAACTCTACGGCTGAATGGCGCATATCTACTCGGGTACTAAGCCTATTAAGCCTGGTACAGATTAGATAGGTATCGCTCGCACCAAAAGAGCGTCTTGCTTACCTCCTGGAGGAAATTGGAAACTGTGGCTTCGGCCACTGTGCGCTAATTGAGTCAGCCGCGGGAGCCAGTGGCTCAAAATAAACCGGAAGTAACCCCTAGACGTCTGAGAAGGATGACGTACTAGGAATGGGGTTTAAAAGGAAGAAGTTTACAGATAATATATAATGGATTTATTATGTCAGTTGCAATGCATGAGTAGTGTGTATGGGTTGAGGGGTTGGGGGTTTGATGTTGGGAAAAATTCGCCTGTTTGTACTACTGTGTGTACAGAAAGGATGCAAGTTATGGCGGGTATCCCGCCTTGTTAGAATAAGAGTTGGTATTTATAAGATAGTAAAGGATAGTAAAGCCTTGGCGGATCGGGGTTTATACATGAACGAAGAATTAAAGGGGTTCAATGCAAATAGGTGTAGGAAGATTGTTAACGGTTGGGTGGCAGCACAGGTGGAATGTGAGAACAAAAGGTAAAATTGTGTACAAGTTTTTGAAGGATGCAAGTTAGGTATGATGAAGTTCGAATCGTTTGAATGGATTTTAAGATTGTTACACCTGGTGGTGATCTGAACAGGATGACTGTAGATGATGTTGAAGTAGCAAGGATGATAGGCATTTATTATTGGAGCATGATAGGTTTAAGAATTGTAAAGTCCGAGAGGGTAATGCATGTTGATAGAAGAGAATGACATGTGACACTCAAGGATGGAATAAGTTTTGAATATAAGGAAATTTGCTGGGTCGGTATTTAATGACAGACAGTAGAATATAAATAAAAGTCAAGCATAAATAAAAGTGTAAGAAGACAAAGGTGTAATAGAATAAGAAAAAATAAAGGCTTAAAGAAAAAATAAATAAAGGCGGTCATTATGGGGGTTTGGGCTTGAAACATACCAAAACGGGCTGACTAGTACTAAGAATTACAAGAAATCTGTAGTGGTTGTTTCGAACATCCAACTAGTGATATTGACTACTACGGGAGGTCAGGAACCCTCAGATGGGTAACCTACAGGCCTGACCCGAGTTAAGGTTGGAGTCGTAGTAGTAGTGGTTGAGCCCAGATGCTAAAAGAAAAACTTTTGGGTGTTTCATTCCCACCAGCCAGTAATGCTGGTGGGCGGGCAGTCCCTCCGGACTACGCCGGAAGGTAGGGCGGAAGGCCCTCTTCAGCCTGCTTTCAGGAATCGTGGGAATGGGTATGTAGGTGGTGGTTCGGGTGAGAAATATGAAGAGAATGAAAGATTATCTGTGGAATATTACTGCCTAAGCATTTGCCTAAGTGATCCAAGGAAACCACAGAAAAACTTGGACCAAGGCAGACGGACCCGGAATCAAACCGGCGTCCTCCCGAATGCTAAGCAATGGTCTAAACCATTAGGGCATGTCGCTCGGTGCCCAGATGCTGTGTTATGTGGAGTTTTATTTCGGAAAATGAGCAGCCACCCAATACTACTCGGTTGGCAGCCTGCGCAGTTAGTAGGTATTAGAAAGGTCCCTTCCATACCAAAGAGGTCTAGAGTTTAGAGGGCTTGCATGTGGAGTAGTAGAAATTGGTAGTGTAGACATACGTCTCCACGCGCTAATTGAATTTATTTCTCGCTCATTTGGAGCCGTGATAGGTAGACGAGAAAATAGACGTTAAATAAATAAATAAAAGGCCTCGAGAGACTGGCATGCATCTGCACATTTCTGAAGGCACGAACCGCCACTGTGTGCGATACAGAGATTCAGTTTGCTTTACTGGTCTAAATTGATTAGACCATTTGTTAGATAACTTTGCAACCTATAATTTAGGTGAAGATAATCGCACTACTAACCGCATTTATTTCGGATGAAAGAACGATACTGATGCAGACACGGTTTCTACATTACTTAATTACTTTGTATGTTAATACGTACTTTTGTTCCGTTTAGGATTTATTAACACATTAATTTGAATCGTCTTCCAAACGTAGTCAATCCAAATTGTCATAACATGTCAAAAGTATGTTCAAGTAATTAAAAATATAACTGATGATTTTGAATAAATTAAAGATGTGCAGTCTTTTTTCCGTTTCAACGAGGATTTGAATGTGAAATATATTTATGAAAAAATATCTGACGTCTTTTATATGTAAAAGAAGGCGGTTGAATATGAAATTGTAACTTTACAAACTGATATAATCACCAAAGCCAAAAATAAAGATTTTTGGAAATATCTCAATATCAGTAAATGCAGCGAATTTTATTCTTGTTTTGGATATGTGAACTTATGTGATTTGACTATTTTATAGTAAAAGTTAACAAAGATCGCACTGCTGACTTCCATATTTATAATTCATTATTTTTCACTCTCTTTATCTCGATATGCACGAAATTATGATTCCTTGGTTAGAAGCAAGCAGCCATAGGATTCTCATTAATGATAGGACAGTAAAATGAAGCATAAATTTACATTTTTTTGTACTCACTCCCTCATTAACCTTTACTTGGTTAAGTGAGCCTTTCACGATCACGATTTGTAAACAATAGTACAGTTTTTTTACAAAATTGCTCATAGATTTGTGATTTTGAGCAATTTTATAAAAGTTCATCAGCTTTAAGTTCTACGTGTCTGTGGTAAACAAGATAATTATCCATCAAAATACGATGAAAAAAATCCCAGAAATTAGTCCCATCTAGATCAATTTTTCTCCCCTATAAGCCCCTAATACATTGTAAATTTCGTTGAAATGATTGAGACCGTTTTCGAGAACGCGATACAAACAAACACGTAGGTAAATATTACTCAAACATTGAAAATCTGTCACGATTTTCTTGTCATGTAGCGATGTACATTATTTCAGGTGAGGAAAGTAGGGCTTAAAAGTTGCTTTCTCACGCACAAGTTGATGATTTGGTGGCGTCATCGTTTCGGTCACGCAGTTGAATATCTACAATAAAAAGGTGCAAGAAAAAAATGCAGCAAATATGAATTGTTACATAGACGTCGTGTTTATATCGTTGGGAAGCAACTCCTCGACGGTGTGGTGGACGAAATGTTGGCGGTGACCGAGGAGATGGCGGTGTACCACGATTGTCACGTTTCGTTATCGGCGTAAAACAGGATTGGGTAAGTCACATTAAAAGAGGTGCGATTTGAAAAAGAGAAAGTGTTACGATACGATAATTTGATGATGATAACAGTGTGCAACAAATGCCGCTTGTTTTTTTGATGTGAACAAAATGTGCGATCAGAAATAATCGATTCCCCACTGGTGTTGGTAACTTTTGTTTTCGTTTTGTAATGTTGATGGTTTTGCTGAAATAAATGCTGCTTATTGCCAGCTCATGCGGAAATCACGTACTTACCTACTGCCTTTTTGTATTCCAAGACTTGCTCTAGATAATAACTGAGTACAACAGAAACTTGCGTATACACACTAAATACCGACTATTGTATGACATCAATAATGCTCTTTTTCGCTTTTTTATCTTAAACGAGAAGCTTAAAATATCTTTTAAAATATATTCTCAAACGGTTCTATCCTTTTTTTTTTCTTTTAGGTAAAGAAAACCTATTAAATTTTAATGTGAAAATTCATTATCAATTTTTTACCCAATATAAACTACCTCAGATTAATGAAGGAAAATTGATAATGAATTTTCACATTAATATTTGATATTAACCACTATTAAATGTCACTGTGTCATATATATAAGGCCTATTGACACTTTTTTCATACTTATATCCAGGCCTGATTTAAGCTAAATTGGGGAACATGACACTTTAGGGAGTTCATTTAGCAGGAATTTGGATTACTAACAAAAATAAATAACATTTTAGCTATAAAAATTATTATTTTTATATTTCAAAAATAAGGAGAGAGAAGTAAGTATGAACATGTGACATCAACGTGTTCAATGGCATTAAAAAATCAAGTGGAAGAAAGTAACAGCATCTCAAAATCAACGAATTAGTATATCAAGAAAGTGATGTTCAAGGACAACAAATTAGTTGCATTAATTGATACTTGTAGCGATATTCCAGTCCAAAACGCCCAGCAGGAACGAGATCCTTGAGAACAAAGCAGACTTAAAGAAGATATTTCGAGAATATTGTAGCGAGTACGAGCGTCTTTGTGTGTTATAGGGGACACGTGTGCGTGAACGGCTTATCGATTCGCCGACTAGCCGTGGGCGCCTTTCTTCATGTGCGCCGTATTTGTAAATGTGTGTGTCGTACCTGCGTTCTGGGAAAGCAGTTAAATAGTTCAAAGAAAAAATAAGCGATCCGGATGTTTCTAGAGGGTTCCAGAAAGTTAACAAAAAAATTACTTAAAGGAAGAGACGATCGCTGAGAGGAGAAATAAATTGACCGTTGCAGAAATGAATCCAGAAATAAATTGACAGTGATAGCAGTGAAATAAATAGCGCAGTGAATAGTGATATATTAACACTAGTAATAATTTAATAGTGTTTTTAAGTTCTTTAATGATTAATGTAAATAAATAGTCTTTGTCGTTAGCAGTTTTAAAAGTTAATTTTGTCAAACCCACGAACATTACAATATGAAGGAATACATAATAAAGAAATAAAGAATGTATTAAAAACGTAACAAAAGGAAGAAGATTACAAAATTCGTGACGAGTTTGATATCAATGCGAAAAAATTGGAACACAAGCATGAAAGAAGTTCCAGCAACTACGAGGGTAACTATAAGTAAAGCACAGAATGGAACTGACAGAATTTAAAGAATGAAAATATACTTAGATCATGCAATACGACGCTTATTAATTTAACCCCAATAAGCAGCTTTAAGTATCAAATGGAATTATTAAAAGGACAAAACAGGTATCCATATTAATAGCCGAAAATAAGGTGAAAGTTTCAAAGAGGCTGTGGCACATATGTTGAAAACCATAAGTTAATACTTCAAAATTGCAAAAAGATTAAAATTGTTTTACCGAATTCAACTGCAAAACTTCAAATGACAAAGCGGGACCTCAACGATTTGCAGTGGTGCAATGAAGCTCTATAAAAGAGAATGGAGAAAGTGAAAACGATTCGGGATGAACAACTTAAAAGGTTCACCAGATCAATATTGGAAGCACAGTGGAAGACAGGATTAAAGAACGATGAAATCAAAGTAGTTAGGTACCTACTTTTAAATTTCATTTGAAATGCGCAGCGTAGACGTAATTAAAAGTTTAAAATTTGTCAACGCTTAAAAGCCTTTTTAGTATGCCAGAAGCTATACACACAAGCAACTACCACACTGCCATACCGACAGACTACGCAACTTTCTCATGCTTGTAGTTTTGTGCGTGGTTATGTCACATCCTATTTCGAAGCAATTGTAAATCAGTTCGATACATTTCCGGCATCACGCATACAACAATTCGTGGGCCAAAGCCAATTTCCATCACTTTATAAGGCACCTCAAGGAATCCCAAATTAGCATTTTAACACAACAGCACTGACTAAGACCTGCTAAACATAGAAACAGGCTCTTTCCTTTTTTTTTACATATTGCACCGTAAGTTGCTCTTTTATGTTTACTTAATCTCCAGCGTAGATTCTTTCGATTCCTTTAATTCTGATTAAAACAAACGCTTACCAGTGTAAACACATTATTTTGATACAAACAAACTTAAATTAAAAGTAGCAAAACGAGTAAGCTAAAGATATATATAAATCAAACCTCGTTATGAGATTAAGACAATCGAGGACTCTTCCGTTGTGGTCGAACTCCTGTGCTGACGAATCTTTTGGATCTGAGGCCTCTTGTCGTTATTCCCGACTAGAAATTGTAATTACGGACCTGATAGGGACAACTTTTATCCTACTAAAGTCCTAACAATGTCCGCCTTATGTGAATATGATTAGGACGGTTATGCTTTTCTGTATAAAGGACATTTCAAGGAAATAAACATTAGAACCTGTTGGGGAGCTTGGCTCGCTTGACGCAAATTTTTTAGTTGTTTCTGTCGGTGTACTGCTGTACTACATAGTTCATACAAAACATAAACCTCGAAGGACCAGTGTACGTATGTCGATTAAAAAGATTTGTACTGTATAGAACGTTTAATAATCCTACATGCAAACTAATGAACTAAAACTAATACTAATTGCTTAAAAAGATACTTGTTACTTGTCTGAATTGATCTTCTGTTTTTATTATCTAAAAGTGTTTTTATATCTTAAAACTAAACATAGCTCGGCCACTACCCCCAAATTTCCCCCGGTCAACACTTACCCAAACAGTCCGTATTCAGGTATATATATAAAAACCTAATAGAGTCCTAACAGAACCTAAAAAGGAAATCAAAAGAAAAACTGGATAATAAATCAGGGTAGAACCCTATTAAAACCCGATTGCAAAATTCATTATAAAAAAATACACGATGTCTAAATTTATTAATAAGATTTTTCTTGGCATACAAACATTATATTACTCATAGATAGTAAAATTAATACAATTAGTATAACTGCCAAAGGTATAAATGGTTACGAGGTTACCAGTTGCACTTGGATAATCTACGTAAATTCACATTATAACTTATTGGGTTTATTCGCTTCAATCCAGATCAGAATTCAGGAATTTATACCTTATAAGCTCCAAGATCCACCTTTAGAAAACCAAATTCAATTAACATTTTATATAAGCTGTGGATATTGTGAGTTGGACCTAAACAGCTTATCCTAATGTAGGACTCCCATATGCATTCCACACTAGCACCTTATATAAGAAATTCCTAAAAATGAACAACCTTGACAGGTCTACACAGTATATTCGGTTAACCTGCTTCCAATTTCTAGTGTGGTTGCAATGGATGTTTTATTAATGAAGGCCTACTGTCGGTGTATCGGCCCTCTTGATTTTGTACTAATAATTTTTTTTGAGTAATTGTGACTGCAGTTACTGTTGACCCAGCAACAAATTAAGGACGAATGACGCTCCCCGTTTCTGTGCCAGATCGTGCCTCAGCGTTATCAGTGCGGACAGGCGCACATGTATGATGCATCGATTTGTACCCCAATAGTCACTAAGCATAAGGTTAAAAACCTTTTTCTCGAGTGTACAATAAGCCCCCACCCCCCGAACATTTAATATCTACATTTCATAAATAAAGTGCTACATTTATCAATCACTTTCTAACTCGCTCATCAAAAATTTGACCACTTCCAAATGATTTATTTAGAAACTTCAAAGTTGACATCAAAGTAGGATCATATTAGGCGCATACAAAGGAGCCAATAGGAAAACTACAAATTATCAATTTTGACAAAATTGTATGTGCGGTTATTAGTATTGTAATGTAAGACTGATAACGACAAAAACTATTTATTTACACTAATTATTAAAGAACTTAGAAACACTATTAAATTATTACTAAACTTAGGTTAAGAATTATTCTATTTATTTACACTACTGTTGATATATCACTATTCACTNCAAAAACTATTTATTTACACTAATTATTAAAGAACTTAGAAACACTATTAAATTATTACTAAACTTAGGTTAAGAATTATTCTATTTATTTACACTACTGTTGATATATCACTATTCACTGGGCTATTTATTTCACTTCTGTCACTGTCAATTTATTTTTCGATTCACTTCTGCAACGGTCAGTTTATTTCTTCTCTTCTAGGCGATCGTCCCTTCCTTTAAATACTGTTTTGGTTACTTTCTTGAACCTTCTGGAAACATCCGGATAGTTTATTTTTTCTTTGAACTGTCTAACTGCTTTGTCAAAACGCAGGTACGACACACACATTTACAAATACGGCGCACATAAAGAAAGGCGCCCGCGGCTAGTCGGCAAATCGATAATCCGTTCACGCACACAAACACACTCGTGATCGCTACAGTATCAAGTAAGCACGAAGTCAATTTAATTTAATACACTGTCCAGATTTCAACTCTGTTATCAGTAAAGATGGCAACCACTACAGTCGTTTATACCGAACTTTTTTGTTTGGATTATATAGTATATCCATATTATTAGTTGCTTTTTCATTTATTAACTAAGAAACAACTAGTAATGGTGCATTTCTTATAATACCATTAAATACGTACATAAACAATACATACCCAAATATTTCGTGCTTTCCGAAAGCCATTAAAAGTAAATTTATGACGTATTAGAAAAGTTTGAATAATTTAGTAAATCTATATAAGCAAATATGTAAGTAATTATATGAGAATGTAGGAATATTTTCATTATTTTATGATTATTGTTTGGAAATTCTTCAAACAAATTTAAGGAGTAGATTCGTATGCAAATTTTTATACACCATACTTGTGAAATGCTCCTCTGCAGGAACCAAACTTTTTCGCTCAAATACACGTCTTTTTCTAACGCAAGTTCTAATCATGTCATGTGACTATCGCCCTAAACCTTTTATTAATAAACGCAAAACGCCGAACCGTTTAATTTGATGTATGATGCTTGTACCTGCACTTCGCAAGCACTTTTTCCGAATTGCTACAATTTTTTAGTGCATAAGTAGATTGTAGTTGTATCAAAGCTTTAATTGCAAGAAATATTACACCTTATGATTAGGTGTGGGGTGAGTAGGAAAAAATACAAACAAAAAAATGTGTACAATTCTAATATGTTCTGTGAATGTTTTTCGTTACCTGGATGCATGTGCTAATAACCTTGGAGTTTCTTTTAACATATTCATCATGTTTAATGACCTACAAAAGTTACGGAACTTACATCTTACATTCTCATGGAACGACGTTTGCTGAAAATCTTCAGATGCTTTAATGTAATACCCGGAAAGCCCTTAATATCCCAACATATAGCTGATTTCACAATATCAAGGTCAATAAAAATTAGAGCAGAGAAACTAGAGAGAATTCGGTGGTATAAGCTGGAACGCGGAGAGGGTAAAAGTCTTTGTCCATATCTGGTAAAATTGATACAAGAAACTGCGGCTATCAAATACGTCAATGGCATGCATGTGAGTCCAATTCTACAGTTTTAGCACTGAATGGATCTCCGTGCACCTAGAAGTTTCAGAAGTAGCACAGGAAAAGATTCAAAGAAAACCCACTCCAAGATCTGACAACAAATAAACAGTAATTAAGAAAAAATGCACACCGAGACAAAAAAGGATGTTAAACAAGCTGTGACACGAGCTGAACCTGTAAATAGAGATCTATACTGAGGTGGAGAACGTAACTAATGAGAAATAGATCAAGATCAAAACAGGGTGACGGCTAGAATGCAAGAGATGATAAAGACATCAAAGATTCTTAGAGACCACTGGCAAGGCAACAGGACCTGATAATATTTCAACTGAACTGTGGAAAAACCTGGAGACGCTGACGTGCATTCCCTACAGATGTTATTCAATTATATTTCTCACGACGGTGACGCTATACATCACGCACGGAAGGAGACCTTTTTATTACAATTATTTAAAAACAAGAGCGACATCACATAAAATTTGTGCGATTTGTCTTAGGGAAGTTGACTGAAGCTCTCCATAGTATCAGACTTCCAGTACTATGAGGAAAGAGCTGCACCTTGAGAAAGTATTTGATTGTATCTTGAGACTACCGATTTGGCAAACCCTGTAATCTCAACTGATTCCCAAATGTTATGCAACACCAGCAAAGATACGATACCTTGCAGGAATTAGCGAGGAGTTTCAGGTAAAGTTTTAATTTATCAATATCAAGTGTCTGCACTAAATCTCCTACTTTGCAACCTCGTGATGAACTATCTAACGGCTGAAGTTCAACAACCTTGTCCCTGAAACATTCTGTACGCCAACAATGTCGTCCTTGTTGAGGAAGATCCGTTTACCGTGCAAGCAATCTTGAAAAAGTGAAGAGAGAAAACCTCGTAAAAATCGTAAGATTAGCAAAAACACTGTAATTTCTTTTCTATAAAAACGCTTGCTTGGTGTTCTGCAAAGCTACAATCACCCTACCTCCCCCATGAGCCCCATATTGCATAGTTACAATTAAGTACCAAAATTAATTTTTATTAAATACTAGCCGAAGAGCACCTCATTTGCTAGGTACCTATAACATTCAACCCCCATGTCTCTAGTCTATGAATTTATGTCACTTCACCAACAGCTGACCATGTCTCACCCGTTTCAATAATTTGGTCGATCTTTCAGGAACCATTTTAGAATTCTTTAAACGTATGGGAATGAAACTGATAGACATGGACACTCTGATCACCCATATCCCACACACCCCTACGCACATATTCAAACTTACGAATATAAGGTTTTTTCTCTTTTTTTATTGATGTATAGATATCTACTGACGTAAAAGATTTTTCATTTTGTGTTATATAGATAATTTTTCTTTTTCGAGTTGATAAATTTCAACATACCTAATAATCCATCACATTTTTGAATTTTATCATCAAGGTCTCCTTATTGGATTGCTTGTTAAAAGAACCCTGCAGCATTTGCAGAAAATATTGTTGCATTGAGATATGAAGGGGTATTAGAAAGAATAGGAGAACAGAGGAAGTCAATAAAAAACAGGCGAGATAGGTTGGTAGAACATCTTCTCAGACATGAAGGTCTAGTCAGAGACATATTAGAGGTAGAAACAAGAGTTAGGAGGGGTAGAGGTAGACCTAGATTAGATTACTGTTCGAAATTTGTTAGGGATGTGGGTTGTTCTAGTTTTAGGGAAATGCGATGTTTAGGTCAGGATAGGAAGGAGTGGATATGCTTGTCCAACCAGTCTTGGGACTGATGACCTTATAATGATGATGATGATGATGAGACACTGTAAATTTTACAGTGCGACAATTTATTCCATAGAATATTTTATAATTCAATGAATTTTACGATGAAATATATTCCGCCATGTAGTAATTAAATTGTATTTTTGTAGTATGCTTAACAGTACACTGTACAGATAGTACATATGTACGTACATACTCGAGCATATCTGTCGATACAACTTCCTCATCTTATTTTAAGTGTTAGTATAAATAGCATATTTTTTTCCGGCCACAAGGCTTCATATCTACCGTTACATCCGTTCTAACAACATCGTGTAGCATATCATATTTACTTACATTCCTTCGAAAGTTGTTACGCGTGTATCTAACTGGCTGTCAATAATGTCATGTATTTAAGATTGATAAGTTGCGTTTCCGATCACAAGAAAAACTGTTATTTTTGAATGCTTTTATACACTCTTCTACCTGCTTCACACACATTCTAATATTATATGTATAAATTAACACCGCACATAGTTCAATTAAACTGAAATTGTTTTTAATATCTAATTGTGTCTTGTTATGATCGTCTAATTTAACATAAGGGTATTTTGTAATAAAGATAGTAGCGAATCATAGATATCAGATCAGGGGTGGCTTGATTTATGAAGCGGGTGAGGCAGTTCTTCACCAATAAATTTGGGAAGTTGCACGTTTTAATTAATAATACTGTTTCATCGTTATGACTTTAATCACATTGTTTTGTCACTACTTCCGTTGATGATCATCATACTCCAATAAAACCGGACTATGGCTTTCTATTTTAATACTGTACGTTTTTCATATCCAATCAGCTCTGTTTCATTTCTCCTTTATCAGCTAAATGTATAGGGGCTGGCTTCTATACATATAACATTAATTTTGGTTAGGTAATGGTTTGGTTAGGTTGCGTGTATTCTTTTGTTAAATTTCGATGTTTCACCTTACCACTTTCATCTTCACACTCTGCCCCCACAAAATAATAGTTTTATGAGGTTTTTCAAGATCATTTTTGCCTATAACAAAAGAAAAGATGTTTCAACAAAACTGTTTATTCCTCGACAATTGCTTAGACCTCTAAAAGGTCATTTTCAAGACTACAATAGTAACTAAGGCTAAGATGTTAAACATGAGTTTTTATACATAAATAGATTATAAAGTGGAGGTAAAACAGAAACAATTAGAGTTGTGTGATTATTAATGGAGTGTTGTATATATTTATTTAGTTTTGATTATTAACTAAATTTTTACAATTTAGGATGGCATTTAGTATTTCCAGATTTTCTAGTAACGTGAGTTTTTTATCTTTTGATTGATTGAAACATTTTAATATACACGCCATCGAAATAAATAAAAATAGCCTTAAATCAATATTGGTTAACAACAAACTAGAAAGAGACAAACAAAAAAGAAGTGGGATCTACCAAATAAATTGTGAACATTGTAATGCTATTTACATAGGCCAGACTGGTCGTTCTATTAAAACACGCTCAAAAGAACATTTAGATGGTGTAAAAAACAAAAAATACACAATAGGCCTAGCAGAACATTGTACCACAAATAACCATAACATAGATACTAATAACGTAATAATACTACATAAGTACTCAATCAAAAGGTAAAAAACTCACGCTACTAGAAAATCTGAAATACAAAATGCCATCCTAAATTGTAAAAATTAATTAATTAATAATCACACAACTCTAATTGTTTCTGTTTTACCCCCACTTTATAATCTGTTTATGTATAAAAGCTCATGTTCAACATATTAGCCTTATACCGAGCGGCATGGCCTAGAGGTCTAGACCATTGCTTAGCATTCGGGAGGACGCCGGTTCGATTCCGGGTCTGTCCGTCTGCCTTGGTCCAAGTTTTTCTGTGGTTTCCTTGGATCACTTAGGCAAATGCTGAGGCAGTAATATTCCACAGATAATCTTTCATTCTCTTCTGTCTTCATGTCGTCCGTCTCAACATTCTCACCTGAACCACCACCCACCCATTCCCACGATTCCTGAAAGCAGGCTGAAGAGGGCCTTCCGCCCTACCTTCCGGCATAGCCCGAAGGGACTGCCCGCCCACCAGCATTACTGGCTGGTGGGAATTAAACACCCAAAAGTTTTTTTTTTATCTTAGCCTTAGTTACTATTGTACTCTTGAAAATGACTTTTAGAGGTCGAAACAATTGTCGAGTTTTGTTGAAACATCTTTTCCTTTCTTTTCCTTTATTATTGAAAATGTCTCATCGAGAATACACCTTTGAAAGATTAAATGTCATTCTTGCCTTTTCCACCCACTTTTCGCTTTCTTAGATAGTACATGAGCGTCCCACATCTATATCTCTTGTTGTACGCGAGGATGCCGTATTCATAATAATTTAATAATCGCCACAAGGTTTTACACATAAGTATACATATATATACACTATGTCTGATCAGTACTTCGAAAAAATTAAGGGAGAAGAAAGAATATAAAAAAATAGAATGACAAAGCTCGCACTACTCAATGATGTACTTAAACATGATGGTAGTGACAATAGCCGTGCCCGGGTGTTACAAAATAATAAGAAATTCCGTTGTGGTTATGGTTCCCAAGGTAACCGATTCTTTTTTTTTATTTCTGTGACGTAATTGTATTTTATATACTTAATACATAAATTTTGTCTGCTAATAAGTAAGACAAAGACACACCTTAACGACGACAATTCCGACACGCCGTATACCTGATAACCTGCGGCTCGACAATGAAGCTAGCACCCTAGGGATTAGCCGATCGAAATAGTCATGGTTGAGTGGGTATGGGCTTATTGGTGATACGATTTATGATGATTTAGTTTTATTCAGTTTCACTTACAATACTTGAAAAAAGCGGTCTAGGCGTAATAATTTATTATTTTATAAGAAACTTCTGCAACCCCAAACATGTAAAGTTATCAATTGGTATACTAATTGTTTTAGTCATAGATTAGGAAATTAATCACCTCATACATTCAATTTTTAAAATCTCCGAGCTATGTAGAATACTGGGTCCATACAGAATATTATGATTGTGTTAGGTTAGTTGAAGTCTGTCGAACGTGGGAAATCACATTGGTAAATGACGAATGAGATGGATTTAAATGTGTTGTAAGTTAGGAAAAAAGATATAAAATCGTCGCCACCCCTGATATTGTTTGTAAGCTTCGGCAAACGGTTGAAAGGCGAGGTGGCCCACCTACTTCGACGGTTTCCCTCCCCAAATTCTCCCTTCTCCCCCCACACTCAACCCTTTTCGCAACTCAATCCTCTTCCCAATCCCAACCATTCCATTTCCTTCTGAGCAGGTTTATCTTCCCACTCGAGGAGGGGTTTTAGTCGGTAAAAATCCGACACAACCCCCCGTCAGGAAGTGTCTTTTGAAGATTTCCCCTCCTCGAGAATAGTATAAACAAAAAAAACATGGAAAGGCAGTCTTCGACATTCCACCTACCCTAGCAAGGAAGAGTGGGACTAACCCTTGGAAGTTATACATTGTTGCTCTCTACCTTTTGCTTGATTGGATATGGTCATAGTATACTGGCCTTCGAGATAGCGTACTTTCCTTGTTTGATTGGATTGGTGCCGCCTGCCCAGAGTACCGAGGTTTTTCGTGCTGCATACACTGGTGAAGTCCCCCATCGTTATACCTGGTGTAACTGATTTTTCCCTAACCGTGATTCCTGTGGTGCCGTCCACACCGTCGTCTTCGTAGACCCCAGAACCTTCAAGGCTCCATCGCCCACTGTCTTGTTGATGGTCCACCGGTGCTTCTGGTTACCGTGAGCGAAGCGCGGCGTCCAACCCTACAGCCCGCTTCTGTTCGTACAACGTACAGTCGTAGTCTCGCATCTTTACGTTTAAAGACGAGCCCCCAGTCCCCAGTTAACATCATGATGTTGACAAACCCAGCTGTTCCAGAAGTAAATGCCACTCTGAGCGACGGTAAAAGCCACTGGCACACAATTTCGCTTATTTTGGTAACTTGATACATTACTCATTATTCGAATTCCGAACTAATTTTCTCCCTCGAGACGAATTTGTATAGCTACCAACGCATTCACATTTACTTTAATGATTTCTTTGATTTTCTTTGATAGTACTAGATAATGTACCTATGTATACATGATACATTGTGACTATATATAAAATATATATTGGACCAATCGGGAAAACAAATATTGATTGGCTGTATTTTTAAAATAAATATTGCACACTTATTATTTCCTAACATTGGAACAATATTTAATTTCAATATTGAGTTAATATTAAAAATCTACATTGGGCCAATAAAAAAAATCTGACGTTTCCATCATTGAACCAATATGTAAGTATAATATTTTACCAATATTATTGTGCTACTGGGGACGTCTTTTGGTATATTTAATTAATTTTATTATCTTAGTCTTAGGGTTGTTTATGGTATAATGTTTTATCTAAACTCTGGTAAATATTTCTTATTGACCACTGTACTATGCAGCAGTAACTTACACAATCGAATAGTAGCTACGTGCATGCTACTACTAAATGTCACACGTTTTATTGGCCTGTCTGTGTACCAGCTGTTGCGAAGGTCACGAGTAGGTATGAGTGTTTCGTCACTACTTTCAATCACTGACAGCTCGTTTACTTTTTACACCCCCTACGTTCGAAATGCACTCTACACTGCCTCCAGATGTTTAAATATTCCGGATCACCGATTGGACTTAGTCTGCATAGATGCAGTTTTTATTACGCTTTTCTACATAGAAATTGGGGCAACTTATTTTCCACGCATTAAATAGAAATGTTCACATTCTTCCATGCTGATTTTAATATTGGTGTTATCTATACAGTATTTTGGGCCAGACCTGAAGAAAAATAACAGAAAAACTATTTATATTGCAAATAAACAATACACAACAACAAAAACAACATACATTCGGAAACAAGTTGTACGTGTTTGCATTTATCCACGAACAACGAGAAAGTTTGTGCCTGTTACTGCCGGGTATTGCCTCTCTTGCCTGTACCACCCACCAATTAATCCCGAAATGAGTTTTTGGGGTATCCGTTCTACAACGGCGTTTCGCAGAGCCCATAGTGTTTCTGGAACAGGATATTCATGGCGAATGCATTTTTTTATAACGCCACCCACATGTTCTATTAGATTCAGGTCCGGACTGCCACAAAAATCGTATACCGGCCTATCCAGGGTATTCCATGACGATTCCCCTACATGTGACCATACATGGTCTTGCATTAGCACGAAATCTGGACCTATAAATAGGACATGTGACACAACATGACTTTCTAAGCAATCCCTATGTTTTAGAAAATACCACAAATGGCGCGGTAAACGTCATCTCTAGTACGATGCTACATTTTAGGATTACGTATGCTCCAACAGTTGGTCTGTGTTCGGTCGGAGCTGTCTGTGATGCGCTGATGAGATCCAAAAAGATCGAAATCGCGATCCGTGTCTGGCAGTTTCGACAGAATACAGACCACTTCGAATTATTTTATTCGATTATTGTAACGTGCTTATCACGTTGAGGTTAGCTACGCCGGGATTCGTTTTCAGCAAGTAGATATCCACACAAGTGGACCTTGTTGGAGCATTCGTAATCCTAAAATGTAGCATCGTACTACACATGACGTTTACCGCGCCATTTGTGGTATTTTCTAAAACGCACTGTTAAGACAGCAAGTAAAAGTTGTTCTGTGTTCTGTCGGAGCTGTCTGCGACGCGCTGATGAGATCCAAAAAGATCGAAATCGCGATCCGCGTCTGGCAGTTTCGACAGAATACAGACCACTTCGAATTATTTTATTCGATTATGGTAACGTGCCTATCACGTTGAGGTTAGCTACGCCGGGATTCGTTTCAGCAAGTAGATATCCATATATTTAAATGGACCTTGTTGGAGCATACGTAATCCTAAAATGTAGCATCGTACTACAGATGGCGTTTACCGCGCCATTTGTGGTATTTTCTAAAACGCGCTGTTAAGACAGCAAGTAAAAGTTGTTCTGTGTTCTGTCGGAGCTGTCTGCGACGCGCTGATGAGATCCAAAAAGATCGAAATCGCGATCCGCGTCTGGCAGTTTCGACAGAATACAGACCACTTCGAATTATTTTAATCCCTAAGTTATCGGTCAGCTGTTCGTTCTAACACTACCAATTCTGTGCAAGCCTCGGCAGGTTATAATACTACCCCCGCTGAATGAAGTCTGTGGTGAAACGCAGCAATCCAGGCTCTCTATACTCGTTCATGCCCATCTGGTGATCATAAGATGACTCTTTATGACAAATGTTACAGATACATACAGTCGAACGGTATGTTGCTGAATTATAGAAATTCTCTGCATGTCTAGAGTCGATAATGTTTCAGGGTTTATTGTGTTTTCCAAGTCCTTATTCTTCTGCTAGCGGTAAATGCCCATCAGTTTTTTCTGAAAGGCTAAATTAAAGCTCATTAGCTTCACTTGTTGAATTGCATCACGCCATTACTGAGGTACACACTACACATGCTTGTTTTTGTTATCGTACAAGGAAAGTAAAACAACTAATGATTTCATGTAGGACTTTGTTACACTGAATCAATTAACATCCGAAATAAGACGCCTTGTAGTTACCTGGAACATAAACGTATTACATACAACCAAGTATTTGTTTTAATGCCCATTGTGTTTCCAATAAATTGCGCCAATATGTATCTTGAAGGGACCGTAAATAAAACGAAAACAACACGCTCTACGGGTAAATAAGCAGCTTATTAGATTTGTTGTAAGCATTAGTGCTTTTACTTTTTGGCTTAATTTCAGCTTTAATGTGATTCTCCTGTGGATGAAATTAACAAAAACAATAATTACCTACAAATAAACCTTGATACAAAGAATTTAACATTACTCATTATACATAAGTACAGTAATGTTCTACGTTATGTATGGTACTGCGTAGGTATAGGTTCGTAATGATAATTATAAAGCAAAAGCAGAATTAAGACAAAGGCATACCTATACCTCGGGATAATTAGCTTTATTAACTGATTTTTGTATACATTTTTTTTGTCTAACTCTAAAATTTCTTTCTATCTATGCAGACTTCATTTATGCCTTCGTGTTCTTTGTTTTTCTACTTCTCTGGGTACTGACATTTCTTTATCCTTTTTCTTTCCACATTCGCTCTAAACTTTTTTTGCTAATAGCATTTGTTGCTTCCTAGTCTCACAACTTTGAAATACTTATATGTATATGTTGGATAGTTTCTTTTCATTCTTCACAGTCTGCATAGTCTGTTCCGGAACCTAGTCTGATTTTTGCGTTGTTTTCCAATTCATTTCGTTTGTTTTGGCATTCCTTCAAATAATCTTGAGTCTCTGTAATTTCTGGCGCAACTATCCTGTATTCTTCCGCATATTTTAAGTTTCTTAGTAATCTTACTTGCTCCTGCCTTTCTAGATTTTTATTTATTTCTTCAAACCCTTTCTATAGGCGTATTTCACTTTCTGTTATAATAATCGAAAGAACATCCTCTTCTAAATGCATCTTTCTTGTTGTTTCTCATTTCCTTTTCGTCTTCTCAGCTACGGTCCATACCTGCTATTGCTTTTTTCTTTAAATTGCATTAATTTCCATTATTTATATCCATCCATAAAATATATCTTAAGTAGTTGAATATATTTACGGTAGGTACCAATTTGATTACAAATGGTTTAGCATCAGCGTATTTCACAAATTAGGATGTCAGACGATTTAGGTATGTAAGTACAAAAGAAACGTGTATTCTTAAAAAAAATTCAAAGGTAGCGTTTCTTGCTATTTTTATAGAATAATATTGAAAATCGCAGTGAATATTTATACCTATATTTATATCTATATTTATAGGATAAGAAAAAGTTTTTTGACTCTAATTGATGTTAATTTAATAGTAAAACATCAAAAAAAACATAATATTCTGATATTAACCTTTTTGGAAGCTTTTACACACTTAATCAATGATTTTTGCTTATTTGAGGAACAATAACAAAGTGATCTTACGAAAGTTCCTTTTTTTCATTTTGAGGTATAAAAATCCTAAAAAGCTCCCAAAAAAATAAAATCCATACCTTGATATAATAATAATAATATATTTTTTTAGTTACTCCCTGTTACGATAGCATTGTCCGGGAGCATGAGATTTACAACAGTTTTTGAACATTTTTATTAAAAACAAGTAGCTGCTGAATTACTGATTGTTAGATATACATACAAACAGATTAACGGATTGAACTGACTGATAGACCAAAACTGGAAGAGTTTCTAGTTATGGAAATCTAAATGTGAGGTATCACTACCTTTTGCATAGGAAGAATAATTGTTGATATTTTGTATACGTGATATACCTTGAAAAACCAACAACTGTGAGACATAACCCTATGAAACTACTACTTTTTCAATAAAAAATATATCAGATCATCATCATCATAAGATTGTTAGTCCTAAGACTGGTTGAACACTAACTTCAGCATAGGAGATAATTTTCGCATTTCTCTGAAGCAAGAACATCCCAGATCCTTAACCATTTGTGAACAGTAATCTAATCTATGTCTACCTCTACCCCTCTTAACTTCCTGTTTCCAATGTGTCTCCAACCAGTCCTTCATCCTACCGGTTTATCTCGCCTATTTCTTGTTGACTTGCATAGCGCCCTCTGCTCTTCCACTATTTCAGTCACCTCCTTATTTCTAACCTTCTCTATCCACGGTATCCTTATCATTCGTACCCGTACAGAGCCGTGCTCCAAACATATACCATTAACAATCTTTTTAGAATTTTAAAATTAACTGTTCACGAGCATAGAGATAACTTCTTTATCCTGAGTTACCTAACATTGCACATACCATAAATCAGCCACTAATTTTTATCTCCTATCCTACTTTTTGATTGAATGAAGAGGTAATAGAAATAATAGAAAAACAAAAGACTCTACGGAAAAAAATAGCCGAGATAGGTTGGTTGGACACTTTCATAGGCGTGAAGAGCTAAAGACAATATTAGAAGCAGAATTAAAAGGAGTAGAGGTAGACTTATTGTTAGATTAGATTACTGTTCACAAATAGTTAAAGATGTGGGATGTTCTAGTTTTAGGGAGATGCGAAGCTTAGCTCAGGAAAGAGTAGAGGTGCATGTCCAACCAGTCTTAGGACTGACGACCGTATATGATGATGATAATTATCCTACTTTTTCTTCCCTTCATACCAGTATTTTTGCTTTACTCTTAGTTATTTTCATACAAGACTGTTTTGTCAATACCGCTTCCATTTCATCTAACTCCTCCTTGTTAGATGTTATTACTGTTACATATATCATCTGCAAATCTAGGCATACTAATCTTTTGCCCCTATGTATTTATCACACGTCTAATTTAGAATTAGGAAGCTGCATAATGTATGTACATAAATACATTTCTTTCTTCTTAATTGTCCTTTGCCTTTCAAACAATTCCTCATCATAAATGGCAGATGATGTCATACTTGCGTCCATTAAACAAGGCAAATAAAAACTTTATGTTAATATTTGTTATGCGTTCGAAGCGCCGATAGTTGCCATCTCTACTAGTCGGTAGGAATGAAACAGACGGGCATCGTAAATTAAGTATTGTAGTTGGATTACTGATCGCGATAACCTTAGAACCTATAGGATATCCGGAACTGATAGCCTTTGTAATGTCGCATACATATACAAGCGTCGTGTGTTTACATACATAATGTGCTTTTATATTGACTATTCATCATCGTTTAAATTAGAATTGAATCTTTACATTTTATGACCTTTTTCACTAATCGTAAGGCATGCCGTTACTGATATATGTATATAGGTGTACGTGATAATTACGTCTTTCTTATACGTTCTTTTACAAATAGTACCACACTTTCTGACAAATTTGGTTTTTTGATCATCGATTAGAGTACGATACGCTACTTCGATTCGTTGAGATTTTAGCAGTGTTTGATTTGCTATGTCGCCGAAGACTCTTTTGGTTACACACATCGATGTTAAAACTGCTTTTCTATTTACACTATTTACACGAACTGACTGGGTTTGTACTATACACAGATAAACACAAAGTGACTTGTTCTAAATTAAATTGAAAAAATACTTGAACATGAAGACAGAAGAGAATGAAATATTATCTGTTGAAAATTACTGCCCCGGCATTTGACTAAGTGATCCAAGGAAACCACAGAAGAACTTGGACCAAGGCAGACAGACCCGGAATCAAACCGGCGCCCTCCCGAATGCTAAGCAATGGACCAAACCTCTAGGCCATACCGCAAGGTCTCGTGAATTTTTCTTTTTTTTAGTTTTTTATCGAGGAGGGGAAATACTCAAAAGACACTCCCTGAATGGGGGTAGTGTTGGATTCCCCGAAGCGCCTACCGATTAAAACCCCACCTCGAGTAGGGAGATTAACCCGGAAGTTATACATCCCAGGTAAGGTTCTTTGGGAAAAGGTTAGGGTCGGGAAGGAGAATAGGTGTAGGAAGGAGGCATTGATCGATGGCCCACCTCGGATGAGTTGGGTGGGCCCTTGTACTAGAAAAGCGAAAGGGAAGCAGCTCAGAGTAGAAGGTGGTAGGGCCTTCGGAAACGGCCATTTGATTTGGAGGTGAAAACGGAAAGTGTCGGGATGACCTATTTGGGTGACCTGACACTGAGGCCCGGAGATTAGCCGCGAACCTAACTGCAGCTTCGGGGAGTGAAGGTAGACCAGTTTCTTTCAGAATTTGTATGTTTCTGATGAACCAGGGATAGTTGAGTGCAGAAGAGAGAAAAGAGGAAGAATCTGTAGGCGGCGGGAATCGACACAGCCCAAGATGGGGAAAGATTTATTTTAGATGGGGGGGGAGTAAAGGAAAATGATTCTGAGGGGGCCGAAAGTTAGCGAGACTTCAATGCCAATGAATTAATGGCCAAAGAGATGGGCCTGTGTTTTAAAGAGTTCCTGACCAGGATGGCTACGCCACCGCCTCGGGAGTTTTCACGGCCCCTGCTATAGGATGTGAAGGTTGGGACAAAATTTTTGACGTTTGACGCGATAAGTGAGTTTCGGTGATGCAGGCAAAACCGATTGACTGTTCCTCGAGGAAGTGTTCTAGTTCAGTCAATTTACCTTTAATGCTTTGAGCATTCCAGGTAATTACGCGAAGATTGTTTGGGTGGGCGTTTTTATCCATGGGTAGGTGTTTGGAGAGCGGCAACTGTGCTGGCTATTATCGTTTGCACGAATACCTGGATTTTCTGTTCCAAAGTTGGTGAAGCAACTTAATTTCATGAAGAGTTGTGTTGTCATGGATCTTCTGAGTTTCTTCCCCCTTAAGAACTCAAGTCAGGAATTTTAGCCTTTTGTGAATTATATCCCATTCTCTCCCGCTAAGTTTTTTTTCTTATTACTATTTTTACCGGGCATATCAACGAATACAACTAGATATTTGTATTGACAAAAATTTGACACATCCGATGGACACTTTCTCCCTCACTTATACATTTCTGACCACGGGGTGTCGCTACTAGAGATGCTTACTTATTGTTAGTTTAGTGTCGACAAGGTCTTCATATGGGAAGACATTTGATAGTTTTTAAAGAATGCTTGATAAATTAATGTGGTCTTGAATTTTAAATTTACTTGATAAGATTTTGTAATGCGGTGTAGATTGATATCTATTTATCTACATCAGATAATTATATGCATTTAATTTGTTTGTTTAGGTGCGTCTTTTTGTGTATTTATTGTTATCAAATATTTCTACAAATTCAATTTCCATGCAGTATTGGGCTTTATTATACTAACCTTACTTATTAGAGTTGGTTGACGTCATAAACAAATAAAATACAGTACCTATCATTTGCAGATACAAGCTTTTCCTGATGAGATATAAATTGGAGGGGTTTTGTTTATAGTCCTTATCATCGAATGTAAGTACATATTTATTATTGACATGTTATTTTGAAAAATTAAATAATTCTCCGGACAAAACGGACGCGTCCGGTGTCGATAGGTTATCTTAACTTTGTGGCTTCTTCAACTTATTAATTTGTCGAAAGATATGTTTAAAGTCCGCTGTTTGCAAACGTATCATTATTTGTTATACTCGGATGACGGCGCTAAATTTTTACATAACTATATAATAATAAATAATAACCATATATTGATAGTGATAACAGAAATGTTTTATATTTATATAACAAATAACGTATTCAAGAAATAATAAATTAATTTAAATGACGAATACAAAAGTCACAATGTGCCTAATGGCTTCGTTTTGGCGGGTATAGTTGGGACGATGAAAATTGACAAAATCTGCAATAAATTATCTCTGAGAATAGATGTACTTTTTTTCTCGTTTCCGCTTGGGTGTGTAATCATTTGCTGCGTTTTGAGCACGCCCTTGTTAAGTTAGCTAATGCTTCATGAATAGTACAGACAGTGAAGAGATATCGAATAATAATAACCCTGCTTTCACACAGACGGTTTTTTGCCGTGGCCGTGCACGGCAACCGTGCCGTGTATAATAGTAACACATTGGTTTATATGCAAGCTTTCATACAGCACGGTTTGCTGCCGTAACCGTACACGGCTGCCGTCGCAGCACGGCATGGGGACTGCAACGGCACGGCGCCGTAGCCGTGCACGGCAACAGTGAGACAAGCAAGTGTACAGAAGTATTCACACGTGCCGTCTGTTCACACGGCAAAAATTGTTTTCAGGATCGTTTTTCTCTCTGAATTGTGCAGTTAACAGAAGAAATTATACAGTGTGGCGGATAATAACACCGCTATATTTAATTTAAAACATATATTTGACTAAACATTATATTACACCCTTTTGTAAATATTTCTACTCGAATTCTTTTGTATCTGTCTTTCTATTATTATTATTCTCTGTGAAAATATTTGGAACAGTGTATTCAAATTGTTTTGTATTCAATTCTATCGCTATCAATAACTTTTATTACTTGTACTTTCCAGTAATCCCTATTAATATTTCAGCTTCGCGTACTAACTGCAAAATCTTCTTGTTTTTTGTGTTTTTCTGCGATTAGTAACAACATGCGTTTTTTTCTTTCGTCCATTTTGGTCACGTATCAAACCAAAACTAAACGCGAAGTGAAAAACCGTGTGCAGTGTGAACGCAAAGCAAAATGAAATTACGGCACGGCACGGCACGGTTGCCGTTAGAAAACCGTCTGTGTGAAAACAGGGTAAGCGATGCAGCGTTTAGAGGTACCCAAAAGATCAGGTCGACTTAGTTGGAATTATATCTTTAAACAAGCGTCTTCGCTTTCCTAAATTCCTGAGAATGTTGATGCTGACAATATGTTTAGGTTCTGCTTGTCTGCCTCTTTTTCCGTTACGCATTAATTGATGTAATGTTTTTCCTTTTTCTTTATAAGTGTCCGCTGCAATTGCTACCTGACATCTCTTTTCTATGTTTACGATATTCTCTAAAACCTTTGTCGTTAGTAAAAGTAGGCGTTCTGTCAACAACCGCTCTAGTCTAGTTAGTAAGTTAAAAGAAGAAAGTAAATGCGACAGTTTGTTGCAGACTATATACTTCATTTACTTTTTCTAGCGATGTGCCCCTTCCAATGTTTTGGATGCGCGATGGCAAAATCGTAGGTAGGGAGAAAAAAGCTCATTATACTCTCGACTCTTGTTCATTAACATACTTTTTCATACACTACCTGCTCAATCATGAATAGTAGTGCGAGTTGAAAACAAGCGTCAAAGCCTTTAATATGTCTTCAAATATAAATAAACATCTCGTTGATATTTTCAGTAGTAAATGGTACCAATAACAGCACATTTGAGCAATGCAATTGTAGTGGATGTACGTATTATACGCTCCTCACCGGTTAAAAGTTTGGCCGAGAGTTGTCTCCTTCCTTTTCTGGCCTAGTGCTGTTCTTTTCTACTTTGCGCCGTTCAAACTGAAGGTCACATTGGTACAGAAAGTAAACGAAGTATACCATTTTGAAGCTATAGTGGTTTCATAGTATATTAAGTATCCCTTACTAGTAATCGATTACTGGTGAGGATTACTTGCGGTGAAAAGTATTCGTTATTCTGACAAGAGGCGTACGCTATACAATCACTCATCTGTTCTATATACGTATAATCTACAATGAAGGTATTTTCTCACTTTACAATGTGTTTCCATTTCCTCTTAAATATACTTAAAAATGTAAGGATGAGTTATAAAGACAGAAGAGCGATACTTAGTTTGTACAAAGAGCAACAGGATGTTATAGAGCTGGGGTGCAACGTAGAGAAGTAAATTTTAAAAATGGAGTCAGATAGGGATGCACACTGTTACCTGTTACCGCTATTTTTTAACCTATACATCGAAGACGCGATCAGCATCATTAAAGACAGTACAACTGTAGGGTTAGTTACACAGGGGAAAAAGATCAGTATGCTTAGATTTGCAGATCATATAGCAGTATTAGCGTCTAACAAGGAGAAATTAGAGATAGCTCTAAATAAAATGGAAGCGGCATTATCAGAGCAGTACTTCATGAAAATAAGTAAAAGTAAAACATAAATTAGAGTTAGAAGAGGTAGAGGTAGGCCTAGATTAGATTACTGTTCACAAACAGTTTAGGATGTGGGTTGTTCTAGTTTTAGGGAAATGCGAAGAGTAGCTCAGGGTAGGAAAAAATCATGATGGCGTTTAACAAATTTTTGCTTGTACCACATAGGAAGAAATGTATAATTTCTTATAAAATTCTATTATGATTAAAAAATTTTTTTTTCCCATTTTTAAAATTATAAGCGACCTCTAAAAAATATTTAATCGCGCTGAATGTTTTTCATGTGATATCCAGTAATAAAGTTACTGTCATAAGNCATTCATTCTATTTATATTAAAATTAATATAATTAAAGGATTTTATTAATTTTGTTTGATTTATGAATAACCTAATCTAAAAAATTAACATTAAATTATAAATCTTAGTCATTACAAATGAAAAAACACAAGGACATACTTTGAGTTTTATTATTTCAGCGAATTTTACGTCTCAAAGTCATTGCACAGGTATAAAAGATTAAAAGTATTTTCAGTTGATTTTGTAAACAAAATGCCTATATAAATGAAATAAATTGATTTCAGATTTATAAAAAGAAACTGTTTCTAAGAATAATGCTAATTTTTTGTGAGACTCCTGTCAAATGGGTTGGATTGTGTAGAAGTTAAGTAAAAATTAATTATATGTCTAAACGAAGAATTTTTAAACAATTAGAGCTAAAATAAAGTGCCAAACCGATTCAAATTAAATTTTTTAATGACAAAGTAACTACTAAATTTAAAACTTACTTTGCATTTAATAAAGAATGCAAATTGAACATCTGAGATTATTGTAAAGATACAAAGGGTTAATTTAAAATTCCAAAAAGGTTGTTAAAAGGGTGTTTGGACCGCGGTGCTGTACGGGTGCGAAACATGGACAGTGGGCGCGGCAGAAAAGAAAACGTTTAAAGCGTTCAAAATGTGATGTTACAGGCGAATGATGAGGATACCGTGGATAGAGAAGGTTAGAAATGAAGAGGTATTAGAAAGAATAAGAGAACAGAGGATTCTATGGAAGTAAATAAGAAGTAGACAAGATAGTAAGTAGGACACCTTCTCAGGCATGAAGGTCCTGGTCAAAGACATGTTAGAAGCAAAAAAGGGAGTTAGGAGGGGTAGAGGTAAACCAAGATTAGATTACTGTTCGCAAATAGTTAAGGATGTGGGTTGTTCTAGTTTTAGAAAAATGCACAGATTTGGTCAGGATAGGAAAGAGTGGAGGTGCGTGTCCAACCAGTCTTAGGAGTGACGACCTTCTGATGATGACAAAGGGTGTCTTTGAAAAGTGCGATTCCAGGGACGACAAAATTGATCAGTATTGATTTGGCTGCCTATTATGACCAATTCTTGACAGATTTTGATGACTGAGAAGTAGGTTATGGGAACCTAATTATAACATGCTTAATGTAAATGTATTCATTTGAATTTTGAAAGATAGAAGGAGTAATACCAAAAAATAAATATTAATTAAAGTGGCATAAGGAATGAAAACCAATCACCTACAAGACGTCAATGAGCAGTTTGACTGTTTCAACTTCACTACAATCACGCGCCTCATTTGGAACACAATCACATTTAAAGAGCAATGAATTGCAGCAATTTGTCCGCTCGTAAACGGTTCAATCTACTCCAAATACTTCGAGGCTGATCTGTTGAATCGCTTATTAATTCCTTGCTTAAAAATACTTAATTACGACAGACATCTCTCCATTTATCTTTAATACTTAAGGATTTATATAAATACGACTCATTCCCAACTGGCCTGGGAGATTCTTCTTCTGCTGGGTGGAAGTGATTCTAAATTTTCAAAGGGGTAATGAGTTGGTATGTAATTCTATTTTATCCCATTAGCGATTTAGAACAAATTCATGACAATGATTAGGTGGTGAGATGTTTGCTAAAATAACTGCATGAACTCGAGAATTAATTTTAGTAATATGGGCACTAAGTGATCTTACAGAAGGACAATATTCTACTGGAAAAAATTCCAAAGCTAAACAATTTTATATGTGATCGTAAATAGGCAAAAAATGCATGCAATGATTTTATGCAATAATCAATGTACATAGGGAATCAAGTATCTAAATCGCATTCCACTAATATGAGAAATTGAGATCTATTTTTGCGGAGCAATAATTGGAAATGAAAAATAAAGTAAGAAAAATTGATTGATTAAACTGAAACCTACCCACAAATTAATAAATGGTCGCCACCTGCATAAATTAATTTTAAAAAGGTGATGATTAAACTGAAGCGGTTCATTAGTCGTGTAAAATTCGATGCATGTAACAATTACGTATATCATTATTTTTTGCTGCTTTTTATTATTGTGTGTTTCGGGAAGCCCCCGTCCTTGATTTTAATAATAAAAATCTTGGGTATTTTTTATATGCAGTGGCCTTCGCAGTATTCACCTTGTATGATATTTCCTTAATTCTCAGAATTTTGGAGAAATATTTTCATTAAATATAACCTTAGGTACCTATCTATACAATCAATAATTGCTTTGGGACTTTTGATGCTAATATTCCCAAATACTTGTTTTCATATTTATTGTTGCTTATAAACAACCTTAATGTCACACTTAAAAAAAAATTAAATATCGTGGTTTTACCTGGATATTACTTTGAATTCAACAATTGTTCAACCTTGGAATGTGCAGCACACAGTAGTCAGAAACATTTTAAAATTAAGAGATACCACTACACCAACCAGTCTTAGGACTGACGACCTTATGATGATGACCACTACATCACTTTCTTGAAATGTCTTAAACATATACACATATTTATCATCATTAGCATAGGGTTGAGAGGCACCTTCACTTTTTTCTATCTCGCGTTTATCTTCACTTATCCCTAAAACTAAAACAGCTTATATCTATCTTACTGTTTGCGAATACCAATTTAATCTCCCACTTCTGTTTCTAATAACCAACTCTAACTAACATTTTATAAGTTAGAAGGTGCCCTACCATCTTATCTCTGCTTTTTTTGTTAATCTCATCAATAGCGTCCGGTTTTGCCCTAATTTTTCTAATTCCTCCTCATATATAATCTTTTCTATCCACAATACTTTCATCATCCGCATATAACACCCCATCTCAAATGCTACTTAAATTTCCTTTTGCGCCGCGTCCACTTTTCCCTTTTCGTACATGCACAGTGATATTTGCTATTTTATAATGTTTGATAAGGCCGTAAAAAGGTATATTTGCGTGAGAAGTACATAACATAATTAATAAAAAGCGTTTAATTTTTAGTCAATAATTTACTGCAACTGTCGGATGTGGATCACGATTTCGAACTTATTGGTTCTTATCGGCCCCCATGGTTTTCGGCAGTTTTCCATAATTACTAGAATCTACGAATATCCTGAATGTTAATTAATAACGTAGGTTTATAGCGAATTACAATAATAACTAAGTAGATACATTGATGGAGAATGTAAACGGTACCGATTGTCGAACAAACTAATAATACTGGATGTAACAGAAATAAGTGCCGAGCTTGCAGAAGGTGATAGAGTACTATAAGACATGAAAATCAAGTAAATGCTTGTATATCCGAAACTTCACCGTTTTCGAGAAAAATGCAGTTGAAAGTACAGGTAAATTCGATTCCGGTCCTGTATATCAATACGACAACACAACATCGCTTTCGATCAGCTGGGATTTAGCAGCATCGATGTTGTATTTCTTTTGTACTTTCTTTTTTTGCTCATAGTTTGTTTGTTATTTGTCAGATTAGATTAAGTGTGATTCACGATGTTACGGTCAGGCAGTAAAAGTTGTCCATTTAACATTGTCAATCGCTCATGTGTTCCTTATTGTTATTACAATAACGTTTAATACGACAGAACTTTGTAATGTAATCCTGGTGTACAGAGAATTTGAACACAACATAATTGCAACAATTGAGTTGTACACCTATCAACATCCTCAGCGAAGACTTCCACATCCGCGAACCGTGCGGTACGGAGATTGCGAGAAACCGGCAGTGTACACCCTACATTTGAGGGTCGTAAGCGTCAACATTCGAAACATGTCGCCGCTGTAAAAGACGAAATTCTGGATAAGAAATTCTGTCATAAGAGACAACTCCCAAAGTAGTACACGAGAAATAGCAGCGAACGTTAACTCTTCTCATATGACAGTATGACGAATTTTAAAAGAGTTGCTGCATCCTTATCATTTACAGTGAAACTTACTGAAAAGTGATTTTTAACCGCGAGTTAATTTTTATCAGTAGTTTCGACAGACAAGTACTGTAAAGTGTCATTTTTTTCCATATGGTGTTGTTTACAGACAAATTTGCTTCATGCGGGACGGAATTTGAAATTTTCAGAAAAATCACTGTTGGTGCGACGCAAATTCGCATGTTGTACATCCTTCGCGATTCCGGTAAATGTGTGGTATGAAATTTTTGGAGACTCATTTGACTTTCTTGGTAAGTTTCCATTAATGAACTTACAATTATTCAGATTATGCTCATTTTCCGATTAATGCTTACGTAACTTACATTGTTCTTTCTGTTGGTTTTGTACATTTACAGACTGCTGCCTGTAGTGTGTAGTGTACTTATTTATTTAGTCTAAACGTCATGAGTTGTACTAAATTGTTTACGTTTATTTTACGATTAAACGTTCGATAATTGGCAATGCTCGGTCTATTTACCTGAAGAGTTTTTATCACACTAGATTTGTCATGTTATGTTGTCAAGTCGTGTAAAGGACCGGCTTCAGTACTTAAATTACAGTAGATTTCGGGTATAACGACAACGAAGGGACCACTGTATTTTCGTCCTTATATCCGGAAGTCGTTAGAGGCAAAGGTAGAGAGATACAGACACGTATAAATCTGCCATACTTGTTCAAAAGTTTACTAAACACAGTTGCTACTCAGAATATCACTTTGTAACTGAACCATTTTAACCTACACGCTTACCTACCTACCTGGCTAACGTCTATGAACAAACGGTAAAGGTCAGTACACTTGCTGACAGGCGATTCCGGTCACAATATCTACATGGGATTACTAGGGATTTGTTACAAATGATTCATTAAAAACAGTCGCTACAGCCGAACTCTGCGTTACATCCGAAGTCACTATAGCCACATGAATTTGTACTAAAGTATGCTTTAAATTCAAGGGACTTAGGTTTGATGTCGTTATANAACCAACAGCAAGGGTTCATGACGATTATGCCCTTTAACTGTAACTTATTTTTAATACATGTCATCTAATTACCGTTTTATGGCACTAGGAAATAATATACTTTTAATGTTTGGGAAAAGTCGTATATCCACTCCACTTATACAAAAAAGTACAGGTAATCTGCGTTACATCCGAAGTCACTATAGCCACATGAATTTGTACTAAAGTATGCTTTAAATTCAAGGGACTTAGGTTTGATGTCGTTATAACAAAATGGTCGCTATAACTTTATTGTTTATTGCATCTAGTTTACACCCTCCAAATTTCGACACTTATTTCTGTTACACCCTGCATCAACAGAATGCTATTACTCTACTATACATAAAGACCATGTTACACGGCGCGTGTAGCGTGGATTGGTATTCCACGCGTCCGCCTCCGGCGTGCAAGAAAAAATCAAAGAAGCCGCCAGGACGCGCCTGTCTGCTCCAGACCGCACCGAACCTGTTACACGGAGCCTGGGTTGACAATTCACGCGCCGTGTAACAGGAGTTTAATGCTTGGACGCCAATCACAATAAAAATGAATAAATAACAACATTCGTTCATCGCTGATTATATGCTCCACCACTGAAATTAAACTTCAATGTGTAAGTCAGTGGTTTCCAACCTGTGGGGCGCGCCCCCGTAGGGGGGCGCAAGACTGTTGCAAGGGGGCATGCAGCTGTTTCCAAAATATCATTTTCGAATACGAATAGGTGTCAAAAAATGAGTCAGCAAAATAGGTATACGTAATCCACAATCCTCGCCGCGAATTTTTCGGGTGCAAATGCTAAAACATCCAACAACATTTGTTTTTATTACATTTAAAATTATTAT
>NW_020438879.1:754986-779755 GCF_000699045.2 Agrilus planipennis | reverse complement strand
GCGAATTTTTCGGGTACAAATGCTAAAACATCCATCCTTTTTATGTATATTTTTACATAATATTGTATGTTATTTTCTAGGCCATTAAATAAATTATAATATCAGTTGTGAATGTATTAATGAAATTAGATTGTTAGAAAAATTAAGGGGGCGCAACGGTTTTTTTTTTAAGGGGGGCGCAGGTACAAAAAGGTTGGAAACCACTGGTATAAGTATTATGAACACAAAAAGAAGATTTACTAAAAATCCTGTTGAAATCGTGAAAGATGCGCGAGAAGCGAATTTGAATGGCATGCACTTGCTTCAAATGATAACGATGCTGCAATTGCTCTTTTAAAATTTACGGAATTGTCACTTGAGAGGATATCCAACGTTCCTTGCTTTTAGCGGGTTGTTGTCTATGAAATCAAGGTTTTATATTATGCAGCGGTGATACGATTCGGATAGATATCATGTCGCATCAATGAACAACGATTGTTTTACAGTGACACATTGACTGACTCCAATCACCGATATTGTATTGTTTAAATAGTTTATTAAGCTGCACATCAATGGACTAAAATGGTTAAAACGTGAAAAGTACAAATAGCTAAGTAGTGTAGATTGGCTGTAGCATAAACATTTTGAATCACATTTAATGTAATTTAACAAATAATAAACAAGGCATAAGTAAAATAACTAATAATTATTATCAGCTGATTGAATACGGTGTTGCATTATGGTATTTCTGTATGTGGTTTACCAGAGCTGGAATGACATTTTTTTGTACACACTTCCAAATGCGTTTTCTCTTTGAAAACTGTGAACATTCGGACGTGCAAATATTTACTCAATTTTCTTGGTTTATAGTCTACAAGTTTGCCACATATTTGACAAACACCCAGTAGATATATATATGGTAGGTATACAAAAATTATTTTTACTTTATTAGCTTTCCCTTTTAAGTTGATAAGCGATTGCGAAAAATATTCTCTAATTATCCTAATGTAAAGTTAATTTTCATAAATTGCATTGCTAATTTCTTGCCTGCTAATTAATTCGTTATGTAATATCTTTGATGCTATGAAATTGACAAACTATTAATTTTTTTAATAGGAATACATATATACAAATATGTATACAATACATAATCATTAATTATTACATTTATCAAATAAGATAATCTTGTAATCCAGACAAACAATATATTTACAATTAGTAAAAGTTATTAACCTTTTAGTATTCGCCACTCTGGCGGTCATATATTTTGCAAAATACTTTTTTTTTATGAGGTACTTCCTTATTTTTTCTTTTTAGTTTTAAAAACTTCCGCGCGCGCCCCTTTTTAACCTTGCGCCCTAGGCATATGTCTACTTTGCCTTATGGATAATCCGCCACTGGCCACAACCTTTGTCATAGTAAGTATGTACAAAAAACTTATGGATACTTAACTAGTAGACCGGGCAAAACCGACATAAGTTGAAACATTCCTTTGCACTTTTTTTCTTGGTAACTTTATCATCATAAGGTCGTTAGTCCTAAGACTGGTTGGACACGCACCTCCACTCTTTCTATCCTGAGCTAATCTTCGCATTTTCCTAAAACTAGAACAACCCAAATCCTTAACTATTTGCGAACAGTAATCTGATCTAGGCCTACCTCTATCCCTCCTAAATCTCGTTTCTGCCTCTAATATGTCTCTGACTAGACCTTCATGCCTGAGAAGGTGTCCTACCAATCTATCTCGCCCATTTTTGATTGATTTCCATAGAGTCCTCTGCTCTCCTATTCTTCCTAATACCTCTTCATTTCCAACCTTCTCTATTCACGGTATCCTCATCATTCGCCGGCAACACCACATTTCGAACGCTTCTAACATTTTCTTTTCCGTCGAGCCCACTGTCCCTGTTTCGCACTCGTACAGCGCCGCGCTCCAAACATACACCTTTAACAATCTTTTTCGAATTTCTAAATTAACCGTTTGCGAGCACAGAAGTGACTTATTTTTAACACCAAATATAGAAAAAATGAAACTTTATAACTGTTGAGAAAAAGGAATCAAGAAGAATGTCTTCGGAAAAAGTGTTCGCTGTTCCTGTGTCTGGATAACACATAACTGAAATATAGAGACAAACTATTTTTTTTCTGTATGTTTTACTTGTTTCATGTACTTTTTGTACTATTTCATTCGCTAAAAGGTCAATTTATGCATTGGATGAAGGGTAATTTCTCGAATACTCAAAAACAAAAATTTTTGGGTGTTTCATTCCCACCAGCCGTTAATGCTGGTGGGCGGGCAGTCCCTCTGGACTACGCCGGAAGGTAAGGCGGAAGGCCCTCTTCAGTCTCCTATCAAGAATCGTGGGAATGTGTGGTTGGTGGTTCGGGTGAGAAAGATGAGACGGACGAAATGAAGACAGAAGGGAGTGAAAAAGATTATCTGTGGAATATTACTGCCCCAGCGTTGGTCTAAACTATCCATGAAAAACTTGGACCAAGGCAGTCGGTCCCGGATTCGAACCGGCGTCTTCCCAAGTGCTCAACAATGTTCTAAACCTCTAGATTGTGGCGCTCGGTAGAATATTCATAACTCTCGCAACTATCAGCAGTGTTTTCTTTAAAAGTGATTATAAGTTCGCATGTATTTGTATGACAGAAAATGTCAGCATTTAACACAATTTATTATTGTGTCGGTAAATAGAAAAAAATAAGTATTAAATTAGATAAGCAAAACTAAGACTTAATACGTAAGGCCAAGATCGAAATCATATAAAGAAGAGCAAAATCAAATCTACAAGTATTTAAGTAAAACTGGGACATATATTATTGTACATAGGGTTATGTTACCTATATCAATATTCATTAAGTCCATGGGCATTTGGAGAACGCTATAAAATATTACCTACTGTTATTAACAATGTCTCAGTGCTGAGAGCCAACAACCAACAGCAAGGGTTCATGACGATTATGCCCTTTAACTGTAACTTATTTTTAATACATGTCATCTAATTACCGTTTTATGGCACTAGGAAATAATATACTTTTAATGTTTGGGAAAAGTCGTATATCCACTCCACTTATACAAAAAAGTACAGGTAATAATATTGAATTGGACAGGAACCAGTTTCACGATTTAAACGCCAGACGGTAATTATTTGTAATTTATTATACATATTACAATTAGGTACTCTGGCTATTTTTAATTTACGCGACGGGACAGTGACGCCGACAGTTCGGCTACTAGTGAAATGTGCATCAGTGAACATGCATTTTTAAGGTCGGATAAAATTTGTTTTGCATTCCAGACAGCTTTATGACGTCAGTAACTTTTTGATCGACCAAATCGAAAATTGGCAAAGTGACCCTGAAATATTAATTTTTTGAAAAGTACATAAACGTTCACGTAATGGTAGTGTTGACTTTTACGAGGCAATGTACATTAGCATTAACTGGATACGTAATCCGCGGGTTTAATGTTGTAATTTCTTGTTTTATCAAGATTCAAAAATTCACAAACGCAAGTATATCTTCGGCGTATTGAAAAAGTTGTCAAAAAAATGATCTTTTCTGTTTTTATAATAGTATCATTGTATTATGATTTGTATCAACTTTTGTGATTAGTGAGTCAGGAAAAAACAAGCAATCGTAAAATAAAATAACATTACATACCTACGTAAAGTATTTATGATGATCTGAAACTGCCAGAGAAAATAATTTCAGACAGTTGAAATTCATCGTATATAAAGGATTATTTTCGGTCGGGCTTTCTCTTTTATTTACAATTATAAATAACTATAAACTATCACGTTGTTCGGAAAGTCATTTCGTTTTTTCCCGACAGAGGATTTAATTGTATTCTTTTGCACCCAACTTCACATTTAAGCCGTATAATTTTTATATGCTTTGAGGGCTCATATAGCAAGGCTTGTGTGTGAAAAATTCCAATTAATTCTACGCAGTAGTTTTTGGTTGGTGCCCTTTTAAATATGGAGAGCGATAAGCAGCATTTTCGACATATCTTACTGTTTTACTACAGAAAGGGTAAAAATGCTGTTCAAGCCAGAAAGAAATTGACTGATGTGTATGGAGAAGGTGTGTTGACAGTACGCCAGTGCCAGAACTGGTTCGCTAAATTTCGATCCGGCAATTTTGATGTCGAAGATGCACCACGTTCGGGAAGGCCGGTTGAAGCTGATAAAGACGCGATAAAGGCATTAGTTGATGTGAACCGGCGAATAACAACACGTGAGATCGGATTGAGGTTAAATTTATCAAATTCAACAGTTTATGACCACTTGAAAGGCCTGGGATTATCCTCGAAGCTCGATGTATGGGTTCCCCATGTTCTCACAGAGAGAAATCTGTGTCGCCGCATTGACGTCTGCGATTCGCTTCTCAAACGTCACGAAAATGATCCGTTTTTGAAGCGCATCATCACTGGGGACGAAAAATGGGTTGTATACAACAACGTCAAACGCAAGAGGTCATGGAGCAAAAAAGATGAACCGGCTCAAACCATTTCCAAAGCCGATATTCACCAAAAAAAGGTGATGCTGTCTGTTTGGTGGGATTTTAAAGGAATCGTTTTTTTTGAGCTTTTACCGGATAACACAACGATTAATTCGGAAGTCTACTGTCATCAGCTGGACAAACTGAATGATGCACTTCAACAGAAAAGGTCAGAACTAATCAACAGGAAAGGTGTAGTGTTTCACCAAGACAACGCGAGACCTCACACAAGTTTGGTCACTCGCCAAAAGCTTTTACAGCTTGAATGGGATACAATGCTACACCCACCATATTCTCCAGACCTGGCACCATCGGATTATTATTTGTTCCGGTCACTCCAAAATTTTTTAGACGGTAAAACCTTCACCTCAAATGAGGAGGTCAAAAACCTCCTCGATCAGTTTTTTGCCAGCAAAGACCAAAAATTTTATGAGCGTGGAATTATGCTACTACCAGAAAGATGGCAAAAGGTGTTGGACCAGAACGGTCAATATATAATTTAATAAAGTATTTGTTTATTATACGAAAACTGTCTTTCATTTCCACAAAAAAAAACGAAATGACTTTCCGAACAACCCTATATTATAGATGCATGATAACGGCAATAGCTCAAAAAATTTTGATCTCCACACCCGGAGTTTTCAGCAACCCTCCTCCACCTAAAGGTACATGTTCAGTGTTCTACAATGTTGTTCCCAATTGCTTCCTCTAGACATATGAGAGCGTCATCCAGAATAGGAAATAACATAGCTATTTATTTCTAAAATCTGGATTGTGTTGCAATAAGATGAAGAGTCCTTACACGTTTTGTAAAACGCTTAGGTTTTGGTACTAAATTGCACATTTTATAACTTGTTATTTTCTAGAAACCTCAGTGTTTAAAAAATTATCTAATATACCTATGTCATAAATAATTGAAGTGTTTGTATCCTTCTATACAGTGATGTACAAGATACGTTGAATAAAGTATCTGTAATACAAAATACAAAATACTTTTAAATTAAGTATTTCAGATAGCAGCTGCAAATAACTTTCTGGAATGGTATCTGAAATACTAAATATAAAATACGTATCCTTTGAATACTTTTTCTAAATAAAATACAACAGTTTTTTTAATGAAAGTTTATTTTTTTACATGTAAAACGTGACACAACATAATATTATATTTTTAAGGCTTTAATTGAGACTTAAGTAAAACCAGTTCTTCAAACAGTTTATCACTCATTTTTCCTTGATGAGGCCTCATGATCATGCTCCCAAATGGGAACAATCGCTCCACAGGGGCATAACTTGGCAAACAGGTGTTTTTTTATTGTAGAATAAGCATTAACCTCTTTCAATTAGTTAATTATCTATTACTAAAAGTATTTTAGCAAACATATATGAATTTTAAAAAGTTTTTTTATAGATATAAGTTGAAAATACGTATTTTATATCTTGTATCTGTATTTCAAGTACTTGTATCTTAGATAAGTTACATCTCTGCCTGTATATATATAATTTGAAATTGCAATGCGAACTTTCTGGTTCTGAAAACGTAATAGGACCGTAATTCTAAACCACTTACGTTAGAAAACGTCCACTAATTACGTGAGATTGAAAGAGGACTGGCAAAATCTCACCAAGGGGGAACAAAAGTTCTAAAAAACATTTCAAGTAAGTATTGGACGTCCCTCCTCAACCATACAGGCTATCTATGGTACCAGTATCTCATGTTCACAACATTGATTTTACCCCAAACAATTTAAAAAAATTCGACACCTGACCGAATATTAATTTTTTAATATTAAGATTCACTAGAATTTTTATTTTCATCTTATTTACATACTTTAATTTTTGTTGTCTTTGAAAAGTAATAAATTGCTACTGTTCGTTTCAAGAAGTTGAAGATATGCCCCTTCCCTTTATTAGGATGCGCCGTAGCATATTTCCAATTTCANCATATTTGTCTGCGGAGCTCATTTCTCCACCGATCATCGAGCGAGAACTAGACAAAAGTGTACAGTACCATTTGCAGAATTATTTAAACTGCCTCGTTAAAATTTAAGAATATGCTTTATTTAAAAGCATATTTTGCCAAAAATAATAACAAGTGAATTAACTTAACATTTTACACATCTATAAAACTTTTGCTTTGTTTTCTATTGTTAATTTATATACATTTTTGTTTTAAGAAATTGCTAAACATTTTCGTCTAATACTGTACAGTTCTAGCCGATCTCGTAAGACCGCCCATCGAGAGCTCTGCTCGTTCAAGCTTGTTCCAACTGTTTCTGTCTTGCTCACGCCTAGTGTGTATTCTTTCTATCTTCGCGCAGATTTCTTCAAGGTCACAATTCTAAGAAATTGAAATAGACTATAAACTCCTATGAATTGCCAGTCGTTCCGATTTCTGACGTAAAAAAATTTGTATTACAATCAAGTAAAATTTACAGTTGGAAATTTGAGGAAATATTTGAAATGTTAAATTCCCACGATAATTATTTATCAAACAATAAATTATAAATAGATTTAGATGTGAAATAGATAAGACGAAACATGTCCGTAATTGTATGGGTTAGAGCGAATAAGTATTATAATACGATGTGTACAACACGTAGTCCATAATACTCACTTATCTCCACGTAGATCCTGAATTAAAATTTTCCTTTCCTGTATGCAAAGACAGCTGCGTCGAACGGAGTTGAATTCAAATCGGTGTATTATTTTGAACTGCTTACTTAGTTACCTTACGGTTTTTGATTAAGTTAATAATAGCAATTGTTGCATTTCAGAACAATTTAATGAATTGTAAATTCATAGGCATTTCCGTACTATCTAACATACCTCTAACTGTTTTCGAACGTTTGGAATAATCAGAAATCATTCGCGTCCGGTTTTGTAATGCAAATAAAACGTTTTCCGACACATTGTACAACTATCCTTGAAGGGGTCGAATGTCACTGCTTTTGTCTCAAAACGCTCAGAATTATTGCTCATTTGACGTCTGACCTACAGCCTTTGTGTCCGTTAACAAGCTCCTTCCTGAAAATACCTACCTGTATAGAGAATGTTTTAGCTCAACACATTTTCTTTATTTCATTGAGTGTCTTATATATCTTGCCTTATTAACTACTAGCCCATTTTAAGCCAAAGAAAGCCTATGGTGATTAATTTTTGAAACTAAAAACGGCGTGAAATATTAAAATTAATAGTATAAGATAACTACAAAATCAAAATTTTAGGTGAGCATTCATTTTCATCTATAAAATAATGGGCCACTATTTTTCGGTTATTGATCCTATTCCCTTGACTTTCTTTTGAAAAGAAAATGTGGCGGAAGCTGTATTACTTATGTATATACAGTGTATACTCTTTATAACGTAAAACTCCATATAGAAATTAGTTCATTTAGTACCAGGTAATGGAGCTGGGTGGTCGGTAATGTCAATACTCTCAAGCATTTTCCCAAGTCTTTATTAATTNACTAAATGATATTATTATGAATTGCAAAAGCGTAATCCGAATTTATTTCGAGGTAAAAGGCTTCACAAAATCTAACAAGGTCTGACGGAGCAAAGATTTTTCTTCTTCACCTAAAATTTCGAGTGATGATGCCCGTAGCGCCGAGATATTACCAGGTAAAGCATTTTCCCAAGTCTTTATTAACTTTAAATTTGTCTAGAATAGTTTTTATTCTTTCATCTCTTTTTTACGTATTCAATTTTTCTTTTCTTTTGCAAATAACTAACTTCAGTAATTTATCTATCTATAAAAGAAAGTCGTCTTAGTTACACTATTTATAACTTAAGAACGGCTGAAGAAGCATTAGGAAGCTAAAAGGGGCTGGCAAAGATTGCATATTTGTTTTTGGTCCGATTTACTGTTTAAAAAATTCAATCTCTGTTGGGGGGAGGAATGGTGAAGAGGAGTTGCAATGTTTAAATGGAACATATATATATTATTCGTGGTCAGATTTACTTGAAACTTGGTCTTAATGGTCTCTTATTTAATTTCTGAAAGACCCATCTCGACATTTTAAAAAATTCAACCTCCAAAGTGAGGGGGGTAAAAAGGTATTGCAATTTTGTTTGGTACATACTTTATTTGTGGTTGAATTTACTTGAAACTTGGTATATATGCTGTTTGATTTTATTATTCAAATGAATGTGATTTGTACACGGAGGTTGCTCATTGTCGAAATTAAGCAAACACGTGTTTTGGCAATTTTTAAAAATCAACCCTTAAGGATGAAATGTTATTGCTACGTTTGTATTTGAAATCTACGATGACGACATTACGTAAAATTAAAACGTTGTAAGAGTGAATTGGGAGTTAAATGTTTTATGGAGAAACAATATTAATTTCTGCGAGCAAAGCCGCGGGGAAAAGCTAGTTATAAATAAAAATGCTTCGCATGATTTTGTTTTGTGTTCTTAATGTCATGTGGAGATGTACTTTAAATAGTACTGCATATTATCAGTGATAAACAAAGTAGTAGTCGTTTACTTAATGTTTATCGTAATGAGCGAAATAATAAGCTGAAGATATTCACATTATTAGTCGTACGACAACCGGTACTGTTTACATTCTCCATCGATGTAGCTGCTTAGTTATTATGACAGTTTTGTGTACAGGAATCGAATTGAACTTTTTCTGATTTTCTTACAAAATTGTTTGACCCTTAATTACACGATTTGGTTTACCATGCGATTGTCTATTCCATCTGAATAACACTCGGCAATGTTTGCTACTTATTTCAGAATCATCCTGTATGTCTGTCCTTAGCATGTCTCTCACACAGAAAATGTATAATAAATAATACAAACCATATTAAATAAAACAATAGTATCAACCATATTGACATTTGCAAATTAGTGGAGACACAAAAAATTAGAATGTGAGCAGGTATGTTTATTGTATTTTAATAGATGTAATTTGGTTTTTGTTAACGTACTAATTAAAAATATGGTGTAAGAAAATAATATGTAAGCGTTTTAGATGTTATACATTGTTATATAATCTTAACTAGAAATCTACCCAAAAATTATCAGTTCATATCGTGCAATTTCCAATAAATTATTATTGGAGGTATTAAAATAACAGAATTGGAACTTTATTGTTATCTAAAACAATATAGAGGTTTAACAGATATTTAGACTTAATTAAAACGTTTAAACATTTAGCATAATGGTTATTTTTTTTTGAGTAGGTAGCAGAATTTTAGTATCTGCCTAGACTTTTCCTGAATTTGTTAATTACACTAGAAGGCTGTGACATATAAACAAGTGTTAGAAAGTAAATATTTTAACTGCATAGCTATTACAGAACCCAGCCGTTCGAATTTCTTTTCTAAACACAACCCAAGTAATCCATTCGGCTAATAAAAATTTTCGCTGTTCGTATAAATATGCAATAAATACCTACTCGTCATTTTAGCTGGTAGAGAGACTTGATATAAAATTAGACAAGGAAAGTTGTTTTCGGATGGTAATTTTTTTCAACCATCTATCACCAATCGATACATTAAATAAAATTTAAGATAAATTAGGTACAGGTCTGACGAAGGAAGCTGGCGAACGGTCGCGCAGGTCCTTGCCCATTTATGACCTATTTGGGTAGGTCACTTGGAACCGATACACAAATAAGAGTTCAGTAGGCGTAAATTACAGTATTAATACAGATAGGACAGTAGCGTACTAGGAAATTATATAGAAACATAACTCACCAAAACAAAAAAATAAATGTAATGCTTTTGTTTTATAGTTAGTTTTCACATTCACTGTCAACATCGAAATCTCTATCACTGTCACCAACATCAACAATTAGTTCTTCTGTTTGTCTGTCTATTACTTGCTCACTGATCCCTAATTTTAAATATTTAATCTACGCCCCTGATAGGAATACCGAAGAATGAGGGCTGCAATCTTTATACCTAAAACTGCCTACTTTTGCCACCGCGCATCTACGCCATTTTAAAATTTCCGCCAGGTTCCAGCGTCAGGCCTGTATGTTACGGGATCGAAATTTTTACAATATACATTTAGCGTTCAAAACGTTGATGATACAACAGTGGGATTAAAAGGGCAGGAAGTATTTCACGGTATTAAAAAGATTAGGGGTATGAGTAAAAACATAATCCGAAGCGAAAGGATCCAAAAATGTTAAGAATAATAAAGGGTATAGAAAACATGAGACTGCTAAGTATCTGGGTCTGTTACAACAAACTCTATCTCAGTAGTTGTATGAGTACATACATACGTATAACAGGAGTAATAAATTATAAGTAGACGTAGATGCATTCTTAAATCATCATAACGTCGTCAGGTTTAAGACAAGTTGGACACGCACTTCCACTTTTTCTTATCCTAAGCTAATCTTCGCATTTTCCTAAAACTGGAACATCCCACATCTTTAACTATTTGTGAACAGTATTCTAGCTCTACTCCTACTCCTCTTAACTCCTATTTCTGCTTCTAATATGTCTCTAACTAGCGCTTCATGCCTAAGAAGGCGTCCTACCAACCTATCTCGCCTATTTCTTATTAACTTCTGTTCACATATTTTTTCTAATATCTCCTTATTTTTAATCTTCTTTATCCACGATATTCTCATCATTCGCCTGTGACATCACAATTCGAACTCTTCTAACCTTTTTTTTTCTGCCTAGCGTCCATGTTTCGCATCCGTACAGCGCCGCACTCCAAACATACATCTTTGACAATCTTTTTCGAATTTCTCAGTTAACTATTCGCGAGCATAGAAGTGACTTCTTTTTGTTGCTGTTGCTTCCATCTTGAGTTATCTAACTTTATATTCATTCTTTTTCTACTTTTTCTTTCCTTGCATACCAATACTTTTGTTTTATTTTCATTTATTTTCGTATAATACTGTTTTGTCAGTACCACTTCCGTTTTCTTTAAAACTATTCCTAAATAAAAATTTTAAGGAAGTTACTAAATTTTCACTTATGTTAAAGTACTTATATATATGTCTATACAAGATATAACAGATAATTAATGGTTTTTAAATGGGCGAAGAAAAAATAGAAGAGTGATAACTGTCCTTTTTGGCATATGAATAAGATCCTGAAAGTGATAATGATAGAAAATTTATACAAACATAGATAACTGTTAACAAACTTCATAGTTTTCAATAGTTTTCAGTGATAATTTATGTTCAGTAAATTGTTCATCTATATATGTATGCACTTAACATATATGTTCATTGTACATGCCAGAATTCACTGTCAAGTTCAAGTAAAACGTCGTACATAATAAATTGATAAGCGCTTTTTGCACTGGCATGGTAACAGCAACCTTGAATTAGCGTAACATTTTTAGCTGATAACGGACTGCGTATAATTAAGAAAAAATTTAGCAGCCTGAAGTAAAGCATGTTTAAAATAAGCAAAAAATATTTACATTATCTAAAAACTTCCTATGTACTTCGTTGGAGTTATCAAATATTTCAATTAATACATATAGCATAACAAATGTCTGGCATTTATTAGTAATAAAAATATTTATGCCCCATAAAGGTCTCAAGTTGGACATATACATATACAAAATTATTTTGCAGTAATGAAAATTATTATTGTTCATTTTTAATCATCACCTTTGGATTAAATCTGGGAATTAGTTAATGATTAGTTAGTGTTCTACAGTAATCACCATCTGATGAAGCCAATGATTGGCTAAAAAATTGACATAGTTTTTGTTTATTAACGAAGCAAATTAATTTATTGATGAAAAATTCCGTTATTTCTCTGTTTATTAATTTATTAAAAACGTATACTTTATTTAAGGTGTTTTTACACTAAGAAAAATGAAATAGTTGGATTTACTGTGCTGTAATTTTCCATTTAACATTTCGTAGTCGAGTTCTTATATATATATTAGAAAAATGACTCAGCTATGAGCTGCCAAATGGGAAATCAAGACAGCGTAGTAAATCGAACTATTTTCATATTTTTAGTGTAGTTTTGTAATCCGGACAAAAACTGTGGCAGCTTCGGCGGAATACTGACCACCAAATGCTTTTTGTTCTGTCAGATTGAACGTAGATAACCGCTTGGTGAATTCTTAGATCTTCATTAGAAAAGGACCTTGTTAAACACTGAATTCCGCAATAAGTGGCACAGATGGCGCTTATTACGCTGTCTGTAGTTATTCATTGAACGCCAAGCAATGGCACTAGGTAGCTTGGTCATTGTTCTGTCGAAGCTGTCTGTAGCGTACTGAAGAGAATAAAAGTGCTGGAAATCGTGATCCACGTAAGTGCCCATCTTACAGATGGGTAATACGCCCGCCGTGAGTTCAATTTGAGACGTTGATATTTTTATTAGAAAAGGAACCACAAAATGAACATTTTTGAATCCAATAAGTAGTAAATTTTTACAGATGGCGTTCACAATGCTGTCTGTACTTGTTCATCCATCACAGATAATGTTCTACTGTTTGAATTATCTAACAATATTAAAATTATAGTGATTCTTCAAGGTTGATATTTGTCTAAATGTTTAATTTTTTACGAATAGAAAGGTAAATCTCCTACTGAACTTGTTTTTGTATTTATGATAGTCGTTTTGTGGGGTTACTTAACCTTAATAACATCTTCAGTTTTCATTTCGACGTTTACTGTTCGTGTTATGTGCTATGGGTCAGGTTGAAAATTTTGCTTTGTTGGTAGCCTTATACACTATTTTTGTTTCAGTAGGTCTCAACAGTTTTTATTGGATATTTTTAAACTATTGGCACCGTATAGCTCTGTTTACGATTTTATTGTTTCTTAATTTACAGGTACAAGTTGGTCATATGCCTCCTTGCAATTTTTTTAAATTATAAAATGCCATCTTTTTGCCAATTTAAAAAGCATTTAATTAGCTTAAAAGGTAAATAAATTATTAGTAAAAGTAGTCATTGCAAATGTCACATGTATGGTTAAATCAGTGTTCTGCATAGAATATTAAAGTAATCATACCTGTTCTTAGATATTCATTAGTTTACAATAACTAGATCATATTGATCCCTTTGAATCTATGGAATCAATAATATATGACTTCAAATAACTCAGCTCATCACAATAGGTATATGCTCAACATATGGTATCGTTTCTATTTATTATGTACATAATAAAAGAAACATAAAAATGTGAAGTCGGAATATTTCTACATGGTTTTTAATTGTCTTTATAATTTATTGTTTTATTTGTGCAATTATACTGTACGAATTAGTGTTCTTACATCTTTAAATAATTATACTAGGCCCCATTTTTATCGTATATGATCATCTGCAGAGAAAAAAAAACCAAGACTATGACAAAAGGCGAAACGTTGGCGGTGGTTTAATAAATAATCCTTTCTTTTGTTTCTATCCTGGCTGTGATCTTGCTCTATACTCTAAAAGGAGGGAAATAAGTTAAAACCGAATCAACCATTAAGAAAAGTTCTGTCCAGTGGTGCCTGGTGTCTATTAGTGTTACAACAGACCTCTGGTTCTGCTTCCGAAATTGCAGAAGTTCCGCTTACTTTTTCACATCTGCTTTTGCATCTGGTTCCGCATTTTTATAACTGAAGCTTACCCGAATTTAACAAAATCTTATTTCTCATCTTTTTGAAAATCAATATATCGGAACAATAAAACAAGTCGTAAAAATTTTATATTTACACAATTTAAAAAAATTTGCTCGTTGGTTCGTTGCACTTTGCGCAGATACTTGCGCCAGCATTCAGCGACCCCAATGTAGCATTGCGAACGTATTATTATCAATTGTTCATATTCACAAAGTATTAGCGACAATGTGCAGCGTTGTAACCAGCAAAATATTGTTAATAAGAGTATTGTCCCCGTGTAAATAATTATAGTTTAGGGACAATCTATTTCCTAGTATTGCCTATGTTGATATTTTCCAAATTTTATTTTCTTATTGGTTCCATATTTTAATCTAAAAACAGTCCCTAGGTCCCCCTTAGTAATCCTCCTAATAACTTCAAATCGAAAATATTCACACAGTTATAGCGTTTACTTGTTTTCTGTAGTGTTTGCTCATTGCGTATGTTTTAAGTTAAAACTGCAATTTTGAAGTCAAAAAGTAGTTTTATTTGGAATTATTTTGTTGATATTAACCATGCAAGTGCAAAATTCAAAATCTGTAACAAAATATTAGCAAGAACGACGCACGACCGCAGCATTAATGAGTCATCTACGATCAAGACACTTCCGCTTCCGTAAAAATTTACTATTTACTTTTGTTTCCGTTATGACTTCCACTGTATCACTAATATCCATATGCGCTGCGATGCAGAGGAACTGAAGATTGATATACGAGGGTGGATTGATAAGTTTCCGGCCTAACCAAGAGATGGCGCCACTAGGCCTACCTTGAGGTGACATTCTATAGTACCATCCTTGGATAGCTTGTAGCTATAGTTTCAGCCCGATCTCCTTGCTAGTGTAGGTTTGACAGCACGCTGAACAAGACGCCTCTGTGGTTTTCGTAAAAATGGAAAAGCAGGAAAATCGTGCTGTCATCAAATACTTTTATTTGAAGGGGTTAACGCCGAAGGAAATTAAAAAAGAGATGGACTCAACACTGGGGACATCCTCCCCGTCATATTCAACCGTTAAGCAGTGGGTTTCCGAGTTTAAAAAGGGTCGTGTGAGCACCTCTGATGGGCCTCGCTCAGGACGCCCCGTTGAGGTCACAACTCCAGATATGATCGAAAAAATTCATCAAATAGTGCTGGGAGACCGCAGATTGAAAGTGCGTGAGATAGCTGAGACCTGTAAGATGTCATATGAACGTGTGCAACATATTTTGCACCAACATTTGCATATGGAAAAGCTCTGTGCAAGATGGGTGCCGCGTTTGCTAACAGTCGACCAAAAATTGATTCGAAAAAACATTTCTACCGCAAATTTGTCATTGTATAAGCGTAATCCAAGCGAATTTTTGCGTCGATTCGTAACCGTTGACGAAACGTGGGTCCACCACTACACTCCTGAAACCAAAGAACAGTCTAAACAGTGGATTGGACCAGGGGAACCAACTCCAAAGAAGGCAAAAACAATTTTTTCGGCGAACAAGGTTATGGCTACTGTTTTTTGGGATGCAAGAGGTATTATATACATTGATTACCTTGCAAAGGGTAATACTATCACTGGTCAATACTACGCAGACTTATTGCAACGTTTGAGCCACGAGGTGAAAATTAAACGACCTCATCTGGCGAAGAAAAAAATCTTGTTTCATCACGATAACGCACCAGCGCACACGTCAATCGTTGCGACGGCTAAAATCAACGATCTAAAGTTTGAATTGATGCCGCACCCTCCTTACTCTCCAGACCTAGCCCCGAGTGACTATTTTCTGTTCCCTAATCTCAAAAAATGGCTTGGCGGTAAGAGATTTGCGGACAATGAAGAAGTAATCGAAGCTGTAAATGGTTATTTTGAGGAGCTTGACGAATCAGTCTATAGAGATGGCATTAATAGACTGGAACACCGCTATGAGAAATGTATCAGCCTTGGAGGAGATTATGTTGAGAAATAAAAAAAAAAAATTTTTAAAAACCTTGTTTTTCTTGGTCAGGCCGGAAACTTATCAATCCACCCTCGTATCAATGCACACCGTAAACTTCTGGATCTAGACATTTTGCACAGACGTTTCTTATGCAATGTAAGCAATCACTAAGAAAATATTTTGGAAAATTCAACTCTTACAGGAGTGAGAAGTTTGATGTATCTATCAAACCACAATCCCAAGCGGTGAGTACCCAAGGAGGCTTGAAATTCTGCACTTACGATTAGTATAAAGTCACGAATTTAGACGGGTCGGTGAGCTATAAATATTTGTAGAATACACCCTCCCCCCACACACATTACATCACGAGTCGCCACTGTTTCTGGCGTTTATTAAAATACCTTTCTTGTATTTCTCAGTTCATTTCCTTTCATGGGAACATAATGCTTTCGCAGTGGAAAGTAAGTCAACGTTAATTCATTAACATTAGAAACGAACATAAGTTTTGTAGGTAGGTATAAACCGTCTTTAGTTTGACTGGAATTATTATCGTTAACCGACATACGTAGGTAAAGCAAATCTCCATTTCAAAGATTTATTATGGCTTATGATTGAATTTGGATTTGGGTTCATGTTTTCTTGATGAAGTAACAACTCAATCATAAAAACTAAATGTCATACAAAAAATGAATTCATCTATAACTGCCGGCCACTCTTAAGACCGGTTGGACACATACCTCCACTCATTCTTATATTGGGCTAACCTTCGCATTTACCTAAAACTAGAACAACCCACATCCTTAACTATTTGCGAACAGTAATCTAATCTAGGTCTACCTCTATCCCTCCTAACTTCCGTTTGTGCTTCTAATATGTCTGACTAGACCTTCATGCCTGAGAAGGTGTCCTACGAATCTATCTCGCCTATTTTTTATTGACTTCCATAGAGTCCTCTGTTCCCCTATCCTTTCCAATACCTCTTGATTTCTAACCTTTTCTACCCACGATATCCTCATCATTCGTCTGTGACACCATATATTTAACGCTTCTAACTTTTTTATTTCCGCCACGCCTTTCGCATTCCTACAGCACCGCGCTCCAAATATACATCTTTAACAATCTTTTTCGAATTTCTAAATTAACCGTTCGCTAGCACAGAAGTGACTTCTTTTTATTGAAGGCTACTCGACCGTGCGCTTTCCTTTGCTTTATATCCCTACTGCTCCTTCCGTCCTGACTTCCTAAATACCTAAAATCAGTCACTTCTTCTAATTTTTAGTCTCCTATCTTTATATTCGCTCTTTCCCCACTTTTTCTTCCCTTGCATACCAGTTTTGTTTTACTTTTATTTATTTTCATACAATATTGTTTGGTAATACCACAAAAAAATACTTATTAAATAATTAGTCAGTAACTAGCTTTTGCCCTCGACTTCGTTTTCTCTTAAAGATACTTTTAATTGTTTATAATAATTACACCTGTCGTAACCTACAAACAGTTTAAAAAGAATATTGTAATCACTTTTGACAACCGTCTAGTTATGCTTGTAAAGTCTAATAGAAATCAGTTGAGCTGTTTGAAGATTAGCCCACACAGATAAACAGGCAAGAATCGCTTTAATGCTTTGCTAGCATTTAAATAACCATACAAACTTAATGAAGGCAGTAATTTCAATTTTTCAGGGAAATACTTCAAATTCATTATAGTATAGTGTACAAATAGTGTATAATAAGCAGAAATTTATTTTTCAAATTTATGTATTACAGTTATATAATTCTTGAATAAAAATCTAACTAAACTTACATTTGGAAACATAATAAAACCACTACTACTAGACGTGCTTGAAAAAATGTGCTCCACGTGTTCATCAAATTGTGCATTTTCGATTGTGTGACACAAAAGAAAAATAAATGGTTTTACATTTATTTAAATTTAATCAAAATGAATTTGTATTAGTATTTTAGTTTTTAAAGCGCAAATTTTCCAAACTACACGCTACTCACTACTCATAATTATAATAACACGTGTTTCGCCCCCATTGTAAGAATTATCAGTCATATACTAATGCAAGTGAGCGAAACACGTCGGGTTCTCTTTTTTTAAAAGCTAGTTGCAGTAACGATGAGTTTCGTTTTAGTTTATTTACTTACCACAGTCTCTTTATTAGTCTGCATAATCTTTCTGCTAGATTTTGTACTGGCATAACTTTATTTATTCCTATTTGTCAGTTGTATTACATATTATGTAGGATTCCATAAACACTAATAAAGGTAATGAAGATAGCATGTAGTATATTTGCGTTTTCGAAATAGCGTTACATCACTATTTGAGAAGAGACGTATCTACGCAAGATATTTCGAATTTGTGGTCTTAAAATAAACTAAAAAGATTTTTTTGTATCTTTACACAGATTTTACTACAGTGCAGACAATCAATTTTACGATCAATAACGTTCTTTAGCACGTTCGGGCTGCGGTGAAGAACGAGCGATTTGAAATCTGTGCTAACGAATAGAAATTAAAAGGTTATGAAAAGAGTCTTGAGCGTCTGAAGCAATTCGCGTTATATAACGAATCCGAGATTGCTGCAAGCTACCAACTTGCGTATTAAGTTTTTTCTTTTTTTTTTATTAACAGATAATTAACAATTATGGTTACACCATTCCGGTCTGCTTGCTTATTTAACAGATTTTATTTAGAAAATTCGCTGCGATTCATGCTTATACATATACAGCCGATGATTATTCGGTTTCTGGATACGCTGGAATGTCCGATATACACCAAACCGTGAAAAACTGTTACACTCGTTGAAATTGACCGATTTTTGGTGTAATTGGAAGCGTTTTGTTGCGTAACATGCGAATCAAACGAATTATTAAAGCCTCAAAAATAACTAGTTGACAAATAAGTCTTAAGTGCTTCATAACGATGCCTTTTGTTGTTTAAAAACCTGTCGAGCTCAAAAATCTAAAACGACTATTACCTTATTTTTTTATTGTGCTTCAGGTTTCGTTGTATCACGACTACTCCCGACAAGAAAAGGCACAGGTTCTAGTTGTATTAGAAATGACTATTTTAGATCAATTTACTTTTAGGGTACAAAAAATACCTTTTTTAATCGATAACAAGCTGGCGGTCGATTTAATAAATCGATCCTAGAACCTCATTAAAGAATCGATTCTATTGTCATTGACAAATCGTAGTACAATTTCTTTAACAAATACTTTTTGTTAAGTTTCTAAGTAGTAGATGCTACAAATCCGAATGGGTCGCATCACGATTAGAGTTCAATAAAATTTCAGTGTTTTGATACATCAATAAAGTGGAAGCGCTATTCCCAAAACATTAGTGTATGGAAATAAATAAATGTGAAAATCTTCAAAAGACTTCCCTTGAACAGCGGTAGTGTAGTATTCGCAGAAGAGCCTACCGACCAAAACCTTTTCGTTGATGTCCTAATTTTGTATCAAAGATCATCGACGCCCACATAAACCTAATTTTTTTATCCTATGGGAACGGTATTTTTTTTTCATTTAATAAAAAGTATCCTATGTCTTTTTTTAACCCTTGACAATTTCATGATAATCGGTTGAGAAGTTAAGACGTGAAATAGTAGTAAACAAACAAACTCACATTCGGATTTATAATATTAGTTAGGATTTAATCTATACATACATATGCTTTTTTTGATACTGAAATGGTCCAGAGATTACCATATCGTTTTTCCTAGTTTAGTCAATCGAGCAAGTAAGTATTACTAAAGGACAGGAAAAAAAAAATAAAACGTTAAATTGTAACACTATTACATATATATAAGTAAATATTGAACACCGACTATTATTGCAATTTGTTTAAATTGTTGCAACGGGACATACCGTAAATATTATAGATTAGACTTGTACTGCGCCTATAAGTAAGTTTAACACGCGTGGTTTGATTAGATTGTTAACTACATTGTTTCATACAACATTGTAATATGCCATTTCATTATTAAAATAACATTGTCAAACGATGGCAAAAAATACCTGCATTTTAATTTTTAAATTTTCTTCAAAATTTCCATACAATATTGACGGACACTTTCAATTACAAATAACTTTCTTACTTACAACGGAATCATTATCATTATCATAAGGTTGTCAGTCCTAAGACTGGTTAGACACGTACCCCTACTCTTTCCTATCTTGATCTAATCTTCGCTTTTCCCTAAAACTAGCACAATCCACATCCTTAACTATTTGCGAACAGTAATCTTGCCTAGGTCTACCTCTACCCCTCTTAACTCCTATTTCTGCTTCTAATATGTCTCTGACTAGACCTTCATGTCTGAGAAGGTGTCCTACCAACCTATCTCGCCTATTTTTTATTGACTTCCATAGAGTCCTCTGTTCTCTTATTCTTTCTAATACCTTTTGATTTCTAACCTTTTCTACCCACGTTATCCTCATCATTCTCCTATAACACCACATTTTTCGGAAGCTTGTAACCTTTTCCTTTCCGCCGCGCCCACTGTCCATGTTTCGCACCCGTACAGCGCCGCGCTCCAAACATATTCCTTTAACAACCTTTTTCGAATTTCTAAATTAACCGTTCGCTAGCATAGAAGTGACTTGTTTTTATTGAAGGCGACTCGACCCTGCGCTATCCTCTGCTTTATATCCCTACTACTCCTTCCGTCCTGACTTATCTGACTTCCTAAATACCTAAAATCAGCCACTTCTTCTAATTTTTCGTCTCCTATCTTTATATTCGCTCTTTCCCTACTTTTTCTTCCCTTGCATACCATCATTTTTTTAATTTTCCGATTCCGATTCATATAACCGTTTCGTGAATCAAACATCCATGCTTTTCATACGCTTTCTAAATTAGGTGCATCGTAAATCTTTAGGTTGGTCATATATATACTGTTAATTTTTACAATTCATCTAGGTTGCAGTCAGTTAAAGTTATGCTGAAAGCATTATTAAAATTTATTAATACATGAGTTTCATCCACAGTTTTTATTTAGATGTAATAATTATCGTACACGTAAATTGGAAAAGTTATTTTCTGTTGCTCTTCTAGTTCGATTGCTACTATAATATTAAGGTTACTTTAAAGGAATTAGATTTTTACGTATGTATACCTAACCCTCCACTTTAAATAAATAAAACAGGTAGTGACTGGTAGATTCTACTTTGTTGCGGGGATCTTTTTTCGGTCAATAGGACGAATGACTAGCGTCATCTTGAAAAGAACACTATTCCGAAACGAGAAGTTGCAGGTATCACAAAGCGGATTTTGAATGACAAATGTAACAGTTTCGATTGTCCGTTGTCCAACCATTAATATCCTCGTTCGGTTCTTTAACAAGCAATCGAACAAACGAACCAGGTTCTTGGAAAAAACGATTTGGTTTTATGTCAGAAGCGTCAAAAGGACATCGCAATAATTTACCTCGAACAAAGGATACCTGTGAAATCTCTTGTACCATTTATGAGACGTTTCATTTAACGTTAATGTTGGTGAACGTATCGAACGAAAACGATATTCCGCTTGAAAAGTATAAAGGGAAGCAATATATAAAAAAATATTCAGGAATGTTTTTTTAATGAAAGATCAGGTACTTTGTCTAAATTGCGACGAAATACAGTAAATGTATGTATAATATAACTTTCTCAATGGCAGGTTTTTATGGAGAGCATATCTTTAACTGAATGAAATTCGCCTGGGCCCGGACCAATTTTTTTTTGAAAAATACAAATTGAAGTAACTCGTTTCGTTACTTTTAATGTTTAATTGTTGTGCAGTTTTTGTATTACATTTTTGTTTAATGTTATACTTTGGAGAACGGGATTGAGTTCAGATATGCCGGTAGGGATTTTCTTGTATGCGAATTATGTGCTTCAAAAAAAATTTTCACCTACCCCCCAAAGTAAAAAGTAATTAAAAACAACTGTCACCACACTGGAATGATATGCTTTTTATGGTGCTTCAGGATTACACCAGAATCCAAGTTCTCCATTCGCACTGAAAAATATTAAAGATATGACCCTATGACTTTGTTAGTTACTAATAGTGGTTAATATTTGAAATTATTTTTCGATTTTTTATCCACTACAAATTTCCTCAGATTAATGAGGAATATAATTACGTTAATAAAAATCGACGGATCGTTAACCTTGTAGGTCGGTTTGTCGTGGTTGCTGCTGTCATTTCTCGTAGCTTAGTAGTCAGAGTATTGGTGAGTAAAGTCAAAGGTTCCGGGTTCGATTCCCGGCGGGGATGTGACAACATCAACAAAAATATTGTAAAAAAAAAGTTTCTAGTGGATCAAAAATCGAAAAATAATTTCATATTAATATAACATTAAAGATGTTTGAAGTCGAGTGGAATTGGAGCACAAAAATCGCTTCTTTACGTAGTAAATTTTTACAGATGGCGTTCACAATGCTGTCTGTACTTGTTCATCCATCACAGATAATGTTCTACTGTTTGAATTATCTAACAATATTAAAATTATAGTGATTCTTCAAGGTTGATATTTGTCTAAATGTTTAATTTTTTACGAATAGAAAGGTAAATCTCCTACTGAACTTGTTTTTGTATTTATGATAGTCGTTTTGTGGGGTTACTTAACCTTAATAACATCTTCAGTTTTCATTTCGACGTTTACTGTTCGTGTTATGTGCTATGGGTCAGGTTGAAAATTTTGCTTTGTTGGTAGCCTTATACACTATTTTTGTTTCAGTAGGTCTCAACAGTTTTTATTGGATATTTTTAAACTATTGGCACCGTATAGCTCTGTTTACGATTTTATTGTTTCTTAATTTACAGGTACAAGTTGGTCATATGCCTCCTTGCAATTTTTTTAAATTATAAAATGCCATCTTTTTGCCAATTTAAAAAGCATTTAATTAGCTTAAAAGGTAAATAAATTATTAGTAAAAGTAGTCATTGCAAATGTCACATGTATGGTTAAATCAGTGTTCTGCATAGAATATTAAAGTAATCATACCTGTTCTTAGATATTCATTAGTTTACAATAACTAGATCATATTGATCCCTTTGAATCTATGGAATCAATAATATATGACTTCAAATAACTCAGCTCATCACAATAGGTATATGCTCAACATATGGTATCGTTTCTATTTATTATGTACATAATAAAAGAAACATAAAAATGTGAAGTCGGAATATTTCTACATGGTTTTTAATTGTCTTTATAATTTATTGTTTTATTTGTGCAATTATACTGTACGAATTAGTGTTCTTACATCTTTAAATAATTATACTAGGCCCCATTTTTATCGTATATGATCATCTGCAGAGAAAAAAAAACCAAGACTATGACAAAAGGCGAAACGTTGGCGGTGGTTTAATAAATAATCCTTTCTTTTGTTTCTATCCTGGCTGTGATCTTGCTCTATACTCTAAAAGGAGGGAAATAAGTTAAAACCGAATCAACCATTAAGAAAAGTTCTGTCCAGTGGTGCCTGGTGTCTATTAGTGTTACAACAGACCTCTGGTTCTGCTTCCGAAATTGCAGAAGTTCCGCTTACTTTTTCACATCTGCTTTTGCATCTGGTTCCGCATTTTTATAACTGAAGCTTACCCGAATTTAACAAAATCTTATTTCTCATCTTTTTGAAAATCAATATATCGGAACAATAAAACAAGTCGTAAAAATTTTATATTTACACAATNCGACTCCATCATCAAAAACATTTTTACTTCTTTAACGTGTTTTATTATTTTAATAAACAATTTTACAATTTGCGTGCACAGTTCCTATGAAAATTTTCCCTCATTCGAGTTATAAATTTTGCCACCAGATGGTGTATGCCCATCTGACGGATCTCAATAGTTAGGACGTTTAAAATTGGCATAGTCTGCAATAAAATTGTCGCATTTACTTTCTTCTTTCAATTAACTAGACTAGAGCAATTGCTGACAGAACGCCTACTTTTATTCACGACAGACGTTGTGGGGAATTTCGTAAATATAGAAGAGGATGCTTATGTTTTTCATTTTGGAGCAAATAATTAATTGTTTATAAAAAAGGCGATTTCATGTCGATTAAATTGAGAGCACATAAACAACATACATATAATTCGTGTGTTTTTTATTTGGGTTTTTTCACTCTTCAAGTGTTATTATTATTGTGGTTTAGAGTGGAACTATGTAAAAAATGAATGTCTGTGTACTTATAAAATTAAAGAAAACAATTAATTTCGTGATGATAATAATACGATGGCTTATATTTTATTTGTAGGTATATGTATGCTTAAGGATTATGTGTAAATAGCAAAGGATTTTTGCTAGTCACGGTAGTTTCTTCAAAATTTCCATACAATATTGACGGACATTTTCAATTACAAATAACTTTCTTACTTACAACGGAATCATTATCATTATCATAAGGTCGTCAGTCCTAAGACTGGTTGGACACGTACCTCCACTTTTTTTTATCCTGAGCTAATCTTCGCATTTCCCTAAAACTAGCACAATCCACATCCTTAACTATTTGCGAACAGTAATCTTGCCTAGGTCTACCTCTACCCCTCTTAACTCCTATTTCTGCTTCTAATATGTCTCGGACTAGACCTTCATGTCTGAGAAGGTGTCCTACCAACCTATCTCGCCTATTTTTTATTGACTTCCATAGAGTCCTCTGTTCTCTTATTCTTTCTAATACCTCTTCATTTCTAACCTTTTCTACCCACGATATCCTCATCATCCGCCTATAACAACACATTTCGAACGCTTCTAACTTTTTCTTTTCCGCCGCTCCCACT
>NW_020438879.1:748587-753897 GCF_000699045.2 Agrilus planipennis | reverse complement strand
TGAAGATCTATGTCTGAAGTGCTATTGCAGCTTTTCACTGAACATATTAACTTTTTATTTGATTTAACTTTAGAAGAAAACTTCGTCGACTCCATCATCAAAAAAATTTTTACTTTTTTAACGTATTTTATTATTTTAATAAACAATTTTACAATTTGCGTGCACAGTTCCTATGAAAATTTTCCCTCATTCGAGTTATAAATTTTGCCACCAGATGGTGTATGCCCATCTGACGGATCTCAATAGTTAGGACGTTTAAAATTGGCATAGTCTGCAATAAAATTGTCGCATTTACTTTCTTCTTTCAATTAACTAGACTAGAGCAATTGCTGACAGAACGCCTACTTTTATTCACGACAGACGTTGTGGGGAATTTCGTAAATATAGAAGAGGATGCTTATGTTTTTCATTTTGGAGCAAATAATTAATTGTTTATAAAAAAGGCGATTTCATGTCGATTAAATTGAGAGCACATAAACAACATACATATAATTCGTGTGTTTTTTATTTGGGTTTTTTCACTCTTCAAGTGTTATTATTATTGTGGTTTAGAGTGGAACTATGTAAAAAATGAATGTCTGTGTACTTATAAAATTAAAGAAAACAATTAATTTCGTGATGATAATAATACGATGGCTTATATTTTATTTGTAGGTATATGTATGCTTAAGGATTATGTGTAAATAGCAAAGGATTTTTGCTAGTCACGGTAGTTTCTTCAAAATTTCCATACAATATTGACGGACATTTTCAATTACAAATAACTTTCTTACTTACAACGGAATCATTATCATTATCATAAGGTCGTCAGTCCTAAGACTGGTTAGACACGTACCGCCACTCTTTCCTATCCTGATCTAATCTTCGCTTTTCCCTAAAACTAGCACAATCCACATCCTTAACTATTTGCGAACAGTAATCTTGCCTAGGTCTACCTCTACCCCTCTTAACTCCTATTTCTGCTTCTAATATGTCTCTGACTAAACCTTCATGTCTGAGAAGGTGTCCTACCAACCTATCTCCCCTATTTTTTATTGACTTCCATAAAGACCTCTGTTCTCCTATTCTTTCTAATACCTCTTCATTTCTAACCTTTTTTACCCACGTTATCCTCATCATTCTCCAATAACACCACATTTTTCGGAAGCTTCTAACCTTTTCCTTTCCGCCGCGCCCACTGTCCATGCTTCGCACCCGTACAACACCGTGCTCCAAACATACACCTTTAACAACCTTTTTCGAAATTCTAAATTAACCGTTCGCGAGCATAGAAGTGACTCGTTTTTATTAAAGGCGACACGACCCTGCGCTATCCTCTGCTTTATATCCCTACTACTCCTTCCGTCCTGACTTATCTGACTTCCTAAATACCTAAAATCAGCCACTTCTTCTAATTTTTCGTCTCCTATCTTTATATTCGCTCTTTCCCTACTTTTTCTTCCCTTGCATACCATCATTTTTTTAATTTTCCGAATCCGATTCATATAACCGTTTCGTGAATCAAACATCCATGCTTTTCATAACGCTTTCTAAATTAGGTGCATCGTAAATCTTTAGGTTGGTCATATATATAGGTAGTGTTAGTTTTTACAATTCATCTAGGTTTCAGTCAGTTAAAGTTATGCTGAAAGCATTATTAAAATTTATTAATACATGAGTTTCATCCACAGTTTTTATTTAGATGTAATAAATTGGAAAAGTTAATTTCTGTTGCTCTTCTAGTTCGATTGCTACTATTTACTTACTAGGTTACTTTAAAGAAATTAGATTTTTACGTATGTATATATACATTTAAAGAAAACAATTAATTTCGTGATGATAATAATACGATGGCTTATGTTTTATTTGTAGGTATATGTATGCTTAAGAATTAAGTGTAAATAGCAAATGATTTTTGCTAGTCACGGTAGTCATATAAACCTTTCCGTTCCTTGTCGAGAGAAACGTTTTTGTTTAAACTGAAGCTGTTACGTTTCGCAAAAGGAAAAATACAATTGCGCGTATAACAAAGGAAAGTGTAATACACTACAAAGAAACTTGATGTTTACCTAAACAGATAGTAATTTTACAACAATGCAATTTCAAAACAACAGATAATGTAAAAATAACTTTATTACAACTTCCTCTTGTTGATAACGTTCTCGAATAGTTGCTTTTAACGCTTTGGTAGAGGTGTGGATGTTCGTTCATTTTTTGGAAGGTTTCCTTTGAAATAAAAATTACACAAAAATTACATTTTATCTATTCAGAAGAACTTATTCCCACAAGTTAACATTAACGTTAAGCATCACGAATATTTTAGAGAAATGTTTCCGTATCATTACATATTTGTAACACGTTACAGCTATTTATGCAAATTAATATATAATAATGAGCAAAATTAGTCTTGGTCTTGGTATTGGTCTTGCGAAAATTCAATACTAAGGCTACTGGATAAGACCAAGACCAAGATCGAACGAACAAGACCAAGACTAAAACCAAGACCGAATTTGCAAGATCAAGACCAAAACCAAGTACGCAAGATTAAACGAAAAATTATTACTTCAAAAAAATAGAAACTTTACCACTATTTGATAAAAGGATCTACAAGAATGCCCTCGGAGTTAGTGTTCTTTGTTCCTATGTCTGGATAACGTATGGTTGAAATATTGAGACAAACTAATTCTTTATTCGATATCGCTAAAAGGTCATTTATGCCTTGGAAGAAGGGACAATTGTGCGTTTTAGGAAGGGTAAGTTCTTGAGTTTGCATAACTCTCACAACTATCGTCACTTTGAAATACGATTGAAAATAATATACCTATCGAAAATTACTGCAAAGTGTTAGAAATAGTTCGTTCACTCAGGTGTGTTAGTGCTGACGTGGAGGGTTATGTGCTGTACGTTCGTCGCGCCGGTGGTGTGACTATGCAGTAATAGTAGTAGTAGTAAGGTACGCATCGTCGTGTGATAAGGGTTTGTGGCGTGAGTGAAACGTGTCGAGTGTCGGTCTAATGAAATGTATTAATATTTAACTGTATACTGTTTCTTTGTTTGTTTTATGTTTTATCAATTGCGTTTGTATTTTGCTTTAATAAAAACCCCTAAAAGCCAACACAAATGTATTACAGAATATCTTGCATTTTATTACTTTTATTGCTAACTCTCCATGGTACAGGCGTTTGAATTTGCTCGTTCTATAGTCGCATTCGTTTGTGTGCGTTCTGCGGATGAACTATTTTGAGTGACCTACATACTGGTTCACATTCTTGGCGTTTAGCATTGGACTGTTTCGATGTATTTTTCGATGGCTGTTTTTGCCACAATGCGCCCGACTTCGTTGCACTTCCTTTTTTACTTACGTCATGAGATAAATTTGCCAAACAACCAGACTAATTTTCGCCATGAGTCGGGATCATAACAATGTAACAACATGTTGTGATAAATATCTCAACAGATTTGTACTTTCTGGCATGTGCTATTTTATCATTCCAATTTAAGTTGCTTCAACAATTTACTGAAAATAAGCAATAGACACTTAATAAAATCGCCATCGCATTGTTCTTACTCATAGGATATTTTTTACTCAAAATGAACTTGCTCTCGATACCAATTATTATTCAACAAATCATAATTATGGAGTTGAAATCAGTTCATTTTATAAGGGAGAATTGTGTTAAATGCTGGATTGCTACCGATACAAAAAAATATTTACTTTCAATCACAATTACTTTCGGTCTCCATGGAATAGCAAGGCGTTTTACGTACATCAAAACTTTCTGCACAGTAACCTAACAGTGGCGAATATCGTAGTTAAAACCGCTCGGCATTTCCCACACTTTTTAGTAATCACAAAATTATAGAAACTATACAGTATGATGAGTATGAACTCGGCAGAATTAGCAGAATCTGCCCACAAAATCGACAAAATCATATATTCTGGGTTTTCTTCGCCAGTGAACATATACCATAGTATATTTGTTTGTTAATAATGTTATAGTAATACACAATTATTATAATAATTCAACATCATCATCATCATCATAGGGTCGTCAGTTCTAAGACTGGTTGGACACGTACGTCCACTCTTTCCTATCCAGAGCTAAACTTCACATTGCTCTCTAATATGTCTCTGACTAGACCTTCATGCCTGAAATAATTCAACAGCTGCAAAAAAATCAAATGTACAACAGTGACAAAAAATAAATAAATTAAATAAGCTGTAAATCTCTTGAAGAGTTTAAAGAAAAAATCACCAATTTATTCGCATGGGCATACTTCCTTCCAATCCAGTAAAAAATGTTTACAATCTCCTATAATCCTCAAAATTTCACCCGTGTGGTAGGTGTATGGGTTTGCGGGTCACTAGAATGTTCTCAAGTGTCTAGGATTGTCCTTAGGAAGAATGTTCTAGAATAAACTTGACCGGAAAAAACGAGAACATTCTGGAATGTTCGAGGACCATTAACCATGCATGAGTTATGAAACTGGCTTCTGACACTACATTAAAATATATTCATATATTGATGATTTGTCCAGTTTGATGTGCGTTTTGTGCGTATGCGTGGAGGGGGGGGGGGGTTTAGCAGCAACAGGTCATCAAACACTCCTTTAGAATAAGTGAGAATATACTAGTACGTTGTTGAATGCTCCTATGGTGATTTCAAGTTGGAATGTTCTCGAATATCTAGGACTGTCTTTAGGTCGAATGTTCTAGAGTAAATTGATCCGCAAATATCTAGAATTCTAAAAAACTCAAGAACCTTTATGTACAAGTGATGTTCTAAAAAACTTTTTGGAAATTCCTATAACGCTGAAGACCATTGGCCGCCAAACACCCGCTTAGAATAATCCAGAATGTTGAATGTACCTACTAGAATGTTCTTGTGATTTTCGGCCAGAATTATCTCGAATATTTACGATTGTTCTCAGGTGAACTAGGCCGGACTTTCGCCCTCTCTCGTTAATAGTAATTATTCTTAGGACTTATTTGTTAGTAGTACCAATAGATAAAAAAAAAATACAACGTGTAATTATACAACACGCTACTGAAATGAAACTGCTGATAGTAAAATATACTATAGAATGCCTTTATCTACAACAATCACAGCTTTTTTGTCATTAGACAATATAAACCGGCCGGTACCGCCGCAACCGCCCTGTACCTGCATTTTAAGTCTGTAATATCTTCGAAAATATTCATTTAAATTACATGCTGTAAAGGGCCGTATTGATCTATATTAAATGCACAATGTATTTAAAAGTACTTAATTGGATAAGGATTAATGCTGTATTGCTTAAAATCGCTTCGTAAATAAGCCATTATTTCTC
>NW_020438879.1:728603-748286 GCF_000699045.2 Agrilus planipennis | reverse complement strand
GAGTGCCTATATCATAGGGATAGACAGCGGGGGAAATGCGTTGCATGATTTCGTTACATAGCAACTCGCATGAAACAAACTTACCCGACCGTGCGAAAAGAAGTTTCACTTCAAAAATGTAATAGATTATTCTAATTTATAATAATTAAAAAATCGAAGTTATGGAAGGAAGGCTTATAAGTTGTTCTTTCCTTGCCCGAAATTTCTTCGGGCGTGATGGAGATTTTCTATTTGTATTTATCGTACATATGTATTTAGTTATTGAGTACACGGAGTTAAAATTGATCTGAGACTACTGACTAGACGGGACTATATCTATAAGTTAAAATACACATGTGGTAAGCTGGAGTAGATGTGTATAGGATGCGTCTGTTTTGCTGCTGACCTGTTCCGCGATGCGTTCCGAAATATTCAAGTGAGGACAGTGAACCTAGCGGAATTCGAGTCCCTGCAGCAACATAGATTCGCCACGATTTAATTATACTTATATTTGGAGGCGCATGGGCTCCATATAATCCGGTCGGCCGACCGACCGACCGATTTGGGCGCTCTGCTGGCTGACGAGACCTCGAGTCCGAGCCCAAAGCGAGTGTGTTTTGTTTGGTTGTTCATCGCGACCGTCTGCATTGTCCAGGAAATGATAGTTGATCGTCAGTCGAGACGGTAGTGGACGAAATGGCCGGCATTATTTGCAAGGCCTAATCGATCGTTTATTACCGTGTTATGACGTGACGAACAGACTAAATTAACTCAGTAATGTGTTTACTTATCGTACAGGAAAGTCTTGAACTAAAATCGTCTTACAAATACACCGTCATAAAACGCGGAACGGTGCTATAATATATGTAACTGCTAAATACCTCGCATTAACAGATTGGGTTTTATGCTACTGGGTCGTAGAAAAATAGTTTTGGAAACCATTAGAGAAGTAGGAAAAGTAGATTCGTTATGATTACGTTGATTAAGTACCTACAGACATCGTAGTCAACGCTATTTGTACAAATTTGCTACTGACTGTGTAATTCAAAAATTTCGAACAAGACCCTTGTTTGACAAGGATACCGACTTATCAATTTGAACCCATGGCTATTTACGTGGTAGGCATGTAGCCAAATGCATGGGCAGAATAAAAAGTTCTCTGTTAGGATTCTGTCGAAACTGTTTTTTTAAAGTAACAATAACCTCAATATAGACATAATTTTTTAATAGCAATAATCTGTAGATCGTTAAGTGAAGTAATGGAGGGTAATCAATATTTAATGATATGATGTAAAGCGTCTTCACTGCAGAACAGAATTGGTTCGAATGAATACTCTGCAGTCTACAGATTGTCTTTTAAGCTTTTTAATCCATCTGATGAGACCGACATTGCAAAAATTTTCGTTACATTCGAAGCTTTCGTCGCATTTTTTCACCAGACTACTACAATAAGTTCAGAAGTAAAATCTTTTCGAAACTCGCATAATTTAGATGCAAAAATGATATGAGCCGGGAAATAAGTATATATGTATTTTGGTCATCGACAAACAACCTAAACAATAATAAGAGCTACAGTTTGGAGATTGGTGGCAGTCCGTAAGAATATGAAGTTCAACTCTCTGCTGTTGGGTGGACGCGCTTCCCTTCTAGAGGAATGACATACTTTGAGTTTGAGTCCTTTAGCAGGACCTATTCGCCTGTACAAGCCTATTAAATGCGCTGCCAAGGACATGTATGTTAGGAAACGGTCTACTCCGTGTGATAGTGAGATATACCGTTTATTCTTTCTTTTTAAACTTTCCATTAAGTGTTTCTTTGTTTTACCATTTGTATGTCTTTCCTAAGAAGCTTATTTAAACTAATAGTGAAAGTTATAATTGGATAAAACAAAATAGCGCCAGCCTTGATTTCTTCACATGAAGTTTATATTGTACTAAAGTAGTGTATAGATCCATGAAAATTTAGTACCCACTTTTCTATTTGCTGAAGAAATTGAAAAACGCCACATCCTTAAAGTGGTTGTTATCAGATATGATAAAAAATTCAGTGGTATGTATAGAGTGATAAATGACCACCCCTCAGTAAAATCTCAAGCATGTAACTGCCCACTCCTCTTTCTTGAGAATATGTGTTCTAGGACTAGGACTAGCACCTCAGCTTAATTTAGAATACCTAATACTTTTGAGTGAGAACTCAACTTTATCCATATCACCTATTGATACAGTGTGACTAACCGAATACTCGAATTCTAAGAATATAGTTCTTATTTTGCCTTGAAAATACAACTGCAATTTGAATAATAAGAAAGTTTCCTCAACGAATTTTTTCGCTTACAAACCTGTACTCCGAAGATGACTATGTTTCGAGAACTGACTTATACTTACTTTAACTAACCACTCTAGAGTTCTTTGGAGCAGTCTTCATTCTTTTCGAGAATTCTGAAACTTCTACTGTTAAGCCGCAAATGTGTGTCACTCAGGGCATGAGTTATTACCCGTTTTTAGTACAAAGGTTGCCGTCCTTCGGTCGGCCCCTGGCTGTGGACATACTTACGAGCCATTCAGAATCAATATATTGATTATCACATAGATACATGCTTGTATTTAACAGTATCTTTCAATTTTACTCAACGCGCAATTATTACATATTAAAATCGTCCTCTATTAGCGTTACATTTAAAAATCATGTCAAACTTGTAGACAAATAACAATTAAGTTTATTTGAAAATTGTTAATAGCAAAGTAACCAATTACTGAGCAACAGGCATGTTACTGTGATTATAACCAGGGTTTCGGCTTATTCATACCACATAATCATGGGTGAGCCCTTGGTTTTCCCCTTTTAGTTGCTTTTTCAGTTTATATCTCTTAGAAAACTTCCCAAGAGTAGAATGCCTTTTAGGCGTTGCGGACGGTAGCATATTCAGTTTGCAGAATGTGGCATTCAAAGATGAAGCGGCTACGTTCGGTTCAGTAATAATCGAGGTTAGAACTTTCCATCACCTCGTAGCAAAAACGACAGGAATCTGGTGGTTAATCGCAGTTTATTTCTGCGGTAGCGCAGTTCTCTGTGACGATTTTCTGAAGAGTATCTTTGTTCCTGCCGAAGTTAAGAATTTGTTCTTCCTAGTATCCAAAGCCCTTTATCTCCAATAGGAATATACTTAGACAGTATGTATTAGAGATGACATCCTTTGGCTGCCTATATCCTGGTTGCACATTCAAGTCCCTGTAAAGTCCTGAACCACTGACTCTCTCACAGACAAGTGGTAAATATTTGAAATTTGTTGATTTTGATGCACCAGTTTGAGCATCCTTAATTGCCTAAGTCACATTTCATCAGATTTAGATGGGAACCTTGTTTGAACTGATGCTGCTCTGATTCGGGTTTAAAGGTCGTTCAGTATTAGAGTTCTTTCCATCTCCGATCCTGGAAGAAACAAAACAGCATCATTCACCGAAAGCCTTTATCAATCTGTCAGTAACCTTCTTTGTTTAGAACAACGAATGAACTGTTAGATCTAAAATTACTACAACCTAACCAGCTAATCTGACTGTGGCCTACCCTTCATGAAATACATAACATAAACAAAAATTGGTAATAGTAAATAGTTACGAAATTTTTTTCAACCACTTCTATTTTTAATCGCTAAAAATTTTTTGTTTTTTAGCAAAATGGAATGTAATTGCAGATTACTCCAGTTTTTAAAAATTAACGTCAAATAGTTTGTTAGAGTCGTTAAAGAGGAAATTAATTCTAAACAAAAATCAACGATATGATGAGTATACTATTGATTAGTAATAGATTAATAATAATGTAAAATTGATTTATGTACATTTACTGTTTCCCAGCGAAAGCATTTAGATGAGTTAAAAAATCCCAATAAAAAAATTGAACCTGTTTTTCTATTATTAGCGTATATTATTTTAAGAATCCAATCATTAGTAAAATTTATTCTGACGTTGGCATTCGAAACGAATTTTATCCGCCCAATGACAAACAACTAAATCACTTTTTCGCAATCTATAAATGTTTGTTCTTATCCGTAAAATAGCATAATTAAGTGTTTTTAGTCTCTTAATAACGCAATGGTGCTGGTCATTTAGGAGAAATGTTAAAATTACAAAAATGGATTTGGTTTGCGAGTTCCGCAAATTTATTGCTTCCTTGTTGTGTGCAAGCGACCTTCGGAAATAATTAATGAACATGAATCATAGAAAGGAAAACTGAGAACTGATCATTAACACCTCCTGAATACTAACTAATAATAGTATTTTTTTTGACAAAAGGAACCTTTTGTAAGCTGAAGTTATGACATCATTCCAAATCTGTTTTCATTTGGTAAATTTATATCTGTATAATAGTACGGATATATTTACATATATTTTTGTACAAACAAACATTAACAATAAGTGTTTTAGTGGAACATGCAAATGTTTCAGAAAGAGGCGTTACCAACTTTCAAATTTTGTTTATTAAAGTAATAAAAAATCAAGATTCCAAACACTTTAATCATTATTGATTAAATATTAACTATTTGCGAACAGTAATCTAATCTAGGTCTACCTCTACTTCTCTTAACTTCCGTTTCTGCCTCTAATATGTCTTTGACTAGACCTTCATGCCTGAGAAGGTGTCCTACCAACCTATCTCGCCTATTTCTTATTGACTTCCAAAGAGTCCTCTGTTCCCTTACACTTTCTAACATCTCTTCATTTCTAACCTTCTCTATCCACGGTATCCTCATCATAGAAGTTACTTCTTTTTATTGAAGGCGACTCGACTCCGCGCTATCCTCTGCTTTATATCTTTACTACTCTTTCCGTCCTGATTTATCTGACTTCCTAGATATCTGAAATCGGCCACTTCTTCTAATTTTTCGTCTCCTATCTTTATATTCGCTCTTTCCCTACTTTTCCTTCCCTTGCATACCAGTATTTTTGTTTTTTTTTTATTTATTTTCATACAGTACTGTTTTGTCAATACCGCTTCAATTTTATTTAAAGCTATCTCTAACTCCTTCTTACTAGATGCTAATACTGCTATATCATCTGCAAATCTAAGTATACTAATCTTTTGCCCCTGTAAATCTATCCCTACAGTTGCACTGTCTTTAATGATATTGATTGCGTCTTCGATGTATAGAATAAAAAGTAGCGGTGACAGTGTGCATCCCTGTCTGACTCCCTTCCTAATATTTACTTCTCTACGTTGCAGCCCCATCTCTATAACTTCCTGTTGGTCTTTATACAAACTAAGTATCACTCAACCGATTTTTGTAACTATAACTTATAAGGTGGGTGACAATATGAATAAAATACATATTTATTTCTGTAGGTTATAAATTTGGACCATGAATATGCAACTGCATAGTCGCATTTTCACAATATTCCACGCAATTTGTAACTTCAGTAAATCACTAACCATACAACAATAAAGGGAAACAACGATTGGCTGCATTAGAAAATTCACAACCTAGTAAAAATCAATTTGCCTTCAAAAGGAAGTCTTACTTCTAATGACTCATTTACGTATTTACTTTAAATGATGATATATATTAAAAATGCTGACTGTTTTCTTATAATATGTACAATTTAATAAAGGTTTACTATATTTAGTAATAGTATTTTAAATAAAATTGCAGTACCTAGCTTCATTCCTTTACATTTCAAGACAATTGTCTAAATGGTTGCCTAGCATATAAACAAAGCCATTATGAAATCGCTTTGTTTCTTCTCAATTGCGTTTGCGCCATGACAATCACGTTGTGATCAGGTCTTAACCTTTCCCTTTGGGTCAGTTTGTGAAAGTGAAATTAAAACGGAACGATGTGGACTTTATCAGTGAAGATGAGTTGCAATAACGGTATGTTTCTAATAAATAACTATTTTAGTTGTGTGTGGAATTAAAAAACTTTTCTTATGTACAATTTATGTAGTGTATATTGACAAAGTTTTCGTTTTCTTAACTGTAGCAGCTTTATGCAAGGAGGTAGGTAAGTTTTGTTTACTTAAACGCCATAGTCATTCTCTGTTGTTCTGTTTCACCTAAAAGCATGAAAACTATTTAGTGTAATTCAATGGTGTTTTCGCCATTGTTTAGAAACAGGTCTTGGTGTACAATTTATACAAGTTTTATTCTACATAGACTTTATAGAACGATTTTTCATGAAGTCAGAAAAAGCTTTCGTCAGAAATAAGTGAAAATAATCCAAGATGAGATTATTCCATTTAATAACTTTCACAAACGTATCGTTGCGATGTTTTCTTAGTAAAATCCCTCGGACCACGACCAAAAAACCTGAAAGAAAACACCGCATCGATATACGCCGACCGTGAAAGCCTAAGAACTACAGTTTCACAAACGTACTTTACAACAGGATATATACGAAATTATTAACATTAACATTTTTAGTACAAAATAATTTGACTTTATTTCCTATAAGTTTTTGAGCATCACTCTTCTAATCTTTTCTTATTTTATATTTCTTCCATGGATTTGGCAGATTGCTATTTGATATCCGCATCGTCGTTTTTAATTTTTTAAGGAATTTGTACTCGTTGACGGTTCCTTCTCTTTTTTGATTTTGAATATCTTTATATAAATTTTATTCTTATTATTGCGCTACAACGAAAGAAATATTTTGGGCACCAAACTGCTAGACAGATATTTGAAATTGAACATTTTCTAAGAAACGCATGGAAATTTCCGCTTGAACAGAAGACGTAATAAGAAAGGAAATTAACTTGTTTTCTTTCTTGCATTGGAATTATTTTACATTTTTGCAGTTAGAATGATAGTATAAAATAAATGCTAGATATCTATGACCGGGAAGCTCTCATTATATTAATTATTATATATAGTCTAGACGGTATCTGTTTTGAATTGGAGGAAGAGAGTAGTATGCTAGATTTTTGTAATTAGAAAATATAGCTGCACTATGCGGACACGCGAAACAGTGGTTTAACTTCTTATTAAAGAAATTGTGAGAAAAAAAAATCAAAAAATCCCGTTTTTCTTCATCAACTTGTTGACTTAGGAGAAAAGTCATGAGGAAGAAAATTTTTCAATTTATAAAGTGCAATTTTTTTTTTTAAATCACAAAATTTATTTTTTCTCTTGTAAAAATGTAAAAAATTACAAAAAAGGCGTAAAAATATCTATTAACTTGCGGATTTCTTTTCATATACTTACATTAATCCTAAGACCTTCACCTAGCTAAAGGAAACTTTTTATTATGGTAAATAATCACACTAAATTTCACCTAGATCGGATGTATAGTTGTTGCATAATAATAATAAGAATTTACGCTGCGTCGAAAAATTGCAAATTTTAAAATTGTTGCGGACCGAACAAAAGTATTTTAAGGCGAGCAAATTTTTTGACATGCAGAGGAGTGCCTATATCTTAGAACCCAGTTTGCCATATTACAATCCGTTAATTTGGAAAGCCTACGGAATCGTTTAAATATCTGGCAAATTTTTTTAGTTACAAACAAATGCAATAACTGCGGTAATACTGAACCAATTTTAGTTTTCGAAACACATTTTGAAAGTATTTGAAAAGTCACTTCTTTCTTGAAAGAATTAATTATGATACGCTAATTTTAACTGGAAGTATTCTAACGGCGCAAAGTTGAACTCAATTTACAATAAAAATATAAGGTTATCAGGGCTGTTTTTTGACCAACGACTTTATTTGTGTTAGCATTTACAGTACATGAATTTTCAATAATTGCGATTATGAACAATCTCGTTAGATTGTTAAATTGTTAAATACAATAGTCCAAATCAGCTCGAAGTTGATTCGATAGCTCTGGAAAGCTTAGAGCGTGGCTCGGCCGCGACAAATAGACGATAAAATCCGCCGTTCAGAACTTCGACGCTCAAAAAATTTTTATACTGTCGACTTCAGCTTAACCAATTTTAATGATTTTTTTAAACTAATGTCTCGAAAATTTTTATGGTTTATTTATTATAATTTAGAAGGCTCCTTATTGTTATTATTTATTTTCTTGAACGGTTTTACGTGTTCGCATAGTAAAACTAACGTTTTTCCAATCCCCAAAACACTTCAAACAATCATTTTTTGTAATCTTGTTCAGCTCCTAATTCGATGTCATTTTTATCAATCAATCGTAGCTTAGTGTCGTCCATTCATGGACCTCTTCAGTTTCTGGAACAAGAAAAAGTCACAGGGGCCAGATCAGGGCAATACGGTGGCTGTGACATTATTAGTGTGTTGGTTTTGGCCAAAAATTCGGGCACAAGCAACGAAGTTGCAGGGGCGTTGTCATGTTTCAAAAGTCAAATTTTGTTCTTCCACAAATCCAGGCGTTTCTGATGGATTGCTTCGCGCAAATTGCGCATAACTTGCAGGTAGTATTCCTTATTGACCGTTCTACCCTGTGGCAAGAATTTATGATGCACTATGCCCCTGCAATTGAAAAAAATTGTAAGCAAAAACTTCACATTCGACTTAACTTGGGGTGCTTTTTTCGGTCTCAGCTCGTACGGCAGCTTCCATTGGGATGATTGAGCTGTGGTTTCCACGTCATAACCATAAACCCACGATTCGTCACTAGTTTTGATCCTTGGAGAAAATTTGGGTCGTCGGTGATAGAGTCCAACAGCTCCTTAGCAATATTAATGCGATGTTGTTTTTGGTTGAAATTAATCAATTTTGGTACGAATTTCGCTGTGACCCATCTCATGCCCAAATCATTGGTAAAAATCGAATGGCAGGAGCAAATCGATATGTTTAGATCCTCAACAACTTCTGTAGTGGTGATTCGACGATTGGCCGATACTATTTTCTTCACTTCTTCAATGTTATTGACGTTGATACGGATTCTCTGATCCATTTTTTGAAATAGGCAAAAATCGAAGACGAGCCAAAACACGTGCAAGCAAACCAGCTGTCAAAAATTAACTGAACATTCAACATGGTCGAACTTGTCGGTGAGTGAGAGACATGAGTACGTACATAACGCCACAAAACAATCGAAAATCGAATATACGTAACCCCAGGAAACTCAAAATTCGCGATAGGTTTTGAACAGACCTTGTAAGTAAAGGTCATGTGTTGGTATTGGTTTTACACTTGCAGACTGAGTTATTTTTTGGCTTTATTTGTCCATTGCTAAACCTTTTATTTGCCGATTATTAATGTATAGTACCTTTAAAGACTCTTTGGCGTTTTTGATGAATTGGAAAAAAGGGAAAATTGGATTTTTCTAGTCTTGCTTGAATCAAGATTTTGTAAGATAGTTAACTCATTTTTCTTATCACTATATATAAGGATGAACTCGGATTCAGTTAATCTTTTGATCTGATGGTAAAAGCACTTCTTGAAATGAACATGTTTCTAGTTTATAATGTGGGTGGATGTTGTTCATAAATAATTTTCGAAAAATTATTGAACAAGTTATCTTTAAATAAGAAGTACAGAATGTTTTGTAAAATAATTATATGATTACATTAACCTCATGAATACAATTTGGAGAAAAATAGAGACCCGATACAAGATAAGATAAATTCCAGACAGAGATAAGTGTAGGTACCTATAGTATTCAAATCAATTTTTTTTTTGAATGCTTGCAAAATAGTTTTACGAAAATAGGTCGCAAATATTGTTATAGTTACGTTACACTTAAAAATACCTATGCTTGTTATTTAAAATGTTCACCACTCAGTTAATTATTAAGATATAATCGCTGTGTGATAAAGCTAATATGATTAACAAGGAACGTGGCGCCACTTCTATAAAACTACGTAATTTACTTATCAATAGGAAATTTGTAACTTGTTGATTATATAACTTTTTTTCAATTATATACAATAAAACAGCGAAGCTTCAAGGTGCAAAACACAGGTGATACTAAACACTTTCAAAAAACTGTTCTCTTACCACAAATTTTTGAAGTAACTAATACTTTATAATTGTTAATTGTTAATTTCTACTATTGTATTTGCTTCTAATGTCCGAAGAAAGGATGGACAATGTTACGTTGTATATTTAGCATAATATACAGTAGTGGCAAGTTGAGAACTGAAGATGTAATCATCGAAAGGCAGCGTCTTTTAAAAAATTCGTCACGGGGTAGAAAATTCGTACAAATAGTTTTAGCCATCTTTCCACATAAATAATAATAATAATACTTTTAACGGGTGTTACGCTGTGTTCAAAATATTTCGATTGATTTAGAATAGTTTTCAGGTAATATTTTCATATATATACGTTAGTTGAACAAATATATTTCGTACTTTTACCAAATTATGTGATAAATGTTTCATCTACTGTTGGCGTTGCGTTGCTATCGCAGAAAACGAATGGAGAATCCCCTCTGACAAATAATTTTACTTTTATTTATAAGGCTTAAAAGTGAGAAATAATTAGGAAGTGTAGGACAGCTAAGGAACAGTGGATTCATAGGATGTGTAAAGAAGTAGAAGGAAAGTTTGAAGTAGGTAAAACCGATGAGGCTTATAGTACAATTAAAAAGAATTTTAGAGATGTAGGGTATAGTAGTAATAATATAAGAAACGAGGCAGGGGTAATTTTGATAGAAAATGAGGAAAAGGCAGATAGGTGGAAAGAATATTTAGAGAACCTATACGCAGGCCCTGAGTTAGGAGATATATTAGAGAACGAAGATAGTGTGGGGATAGGTGAGCTAGGCTGGCCCATAATGAGAGAAGATTTCGATGTAACACTAAAATACTTAAAGGGCAAGGTGTAGATGGGATACAGAGGGAAATTCTAAAACATGCATGTCAAGACGTTAGAGATCGTATGTTTAAGCTAGTTGGTCACATTTATGAGGCGGGGAAAGTCCCAGAAGATTATATATGGAACGTGGTAGTAACCATACCTAAAAAGAAAGGCGCGAATAGGTGCGAGACATTTACAACAATTAGCTTAACTTTCCATGCGTCAAAAATGTTAACTAGAAATGTATACAGGAGGATGGAAAAAAGGGCGGAAGAACTATTGGGGGAAGATCAAGTTGGGTTTAGAAGTAATAGAGGAACGCGGGAGGCCATTTTACCTTTACGGGTAACAATAGAGAAAACTATAGAAAAAGGAAAGTGTGGCTACATAGGATTTGTAGATTTAAAAAATGCTTTTGACAATGTTAAATGGGATTAGACGTTAAATATACTTAAAAATGTAGGGATGAGTTGCAAAGATCGCAGAGTGATACTTAGTTTGTATAAAGAGCAACAGACAGTTATAGAGCTGGAGCGTTGAGAAGTAAATATTGGGAAGTGAGTCAGACAAGGATGCATACTGTCACTGCTACTTTTTAATCTATACATCGAAGACGCGATCAACATCATTAAAGGCAGTGCAACTGTAGGGATAGATATACAGGGGCAAAAGATTAGTATGCTTAGATTTGCAGATGGTATAGCAGTATTAGGGAATGGAAGGAAAGAAAAACTAGGAAAAGAGCGAATATAGATATTTAAAAAATCTTTAACAAGTGGCAATTTTGCATCAAATTTACTAGTATGTACTCTTGGGCGACTTTACCCTGGTATTTTTTAACAACTATAATCGATCGCTAAAAATTGTTAATTTCGCCAATTTTATGATAAATGATTGGAATACCAAATTTTTGATTGATGAATAATGTATCACTTCTTGTAAATATTAAGAAGAAGTAAAATTTATCATTCCAAATGCCACAATGTAACAACTAACATTGCTTAATAATTAATTTACTAAAATAAAACTAATAAAACGATATTTTTTGCATCCTTATTAATTACTTATCGCAAATATTTCCGAAAAGATTATTATTATAGAGACTGATTGTTACTTCGATAGGATTGAATTTTATTGAATTCTGCGAAGTTTATACTACATTTTATTGCTAATATACTTCTAAAAAAAAACACTTGCAATGTTTAAAAAAAAACACTTTTAATGATGACGATAGTCGATATAATCTGTCGTCTTTTATAATATCTATCTTTAAATATTAATCTTTATTTGTCCTATATCAACTATTGTGAAACCTATTTGTTTTTTGGAAGATACCAAATGCAAACCATCATGGTTTATTTACTTTACACCAGCATTCGGGATAAATTGGGTTCTTATACGTTGGACACAATAATACTGATTGTGGTTAGACTTTGCCACTTTTTTTACCTTATTTTCTCTTTTAATTTTCAGTAAATAAATATATTTTTGAGTAACAAAACAGCAACAGAAGACTATATTATTTACAATTAGTGTTTCACGGACTTCTTGTTCTTTTCTTGTTTTTGTCTTTTTTTTTGCTGCAACAACAAAAGCAAAAATTTGTGAACAAGAACAAAACAAAATAAGAATTTTTCTTAGCCAGAGCAAGGTTTTTTGTTAGGAAATTAGCAAGGATCAAGAGTTATCGTGTTTTGGGTACATGTCTGTAATGCTTCCAAATAAAAGGCAAAAGCCATCAAGATCTGTCGTAGACCAACTGAAACATAGAATACGTACACGGTTTACACAAATCAGAGTTGGTGACTCCCCAAGTCAATAAGAAATTTCAAGGCTCTTATTTCATTTACTATTAAAATGTTTCGAGTGTTGCTTTTTTTTGAGTTAATTTGAAAAAACCAAGTAGAGGTGACAATTTTGGTGGCCTCTCAGAAACGCACCTCTGAATTTAGTAGCACTGTGATTTCATCATTTTTAGTCGTCAAATTGACATATCAAACCATTAGAACGATCCAACGCAATTATTCCTACGTCTTAATTTTGGATGTATTCAATAGTTTACTATTAGGTAGACCAGCGTCTTCCCCTAAATCTTGAGGTAAAGGAGTACTGTTCGTTTCAAGAAGTTGGAAATATGCCCCTTCCCTTTATTAGGATGCGCTGTAGCATAATTCCAAATTCAATCATATTTGTCTGCGCAGCTGATTTGTCCACCGATTATCGACCGAGAACTAGACAAAAGTGTACAGTACCATTTGCAAAATTATTTAAACTGCCTCGTTAAAATTTAAGTATATGCTTTATTTAAAAGCATATTTTGCCAAAAATAATAACAAGTGAATTAACTTAACGTTCTACACACCTATAAAACTTTTGCTTTGTTTTCTATTGTTAATTGATATACATTTTTGTTTTAAGAAATTGCTAAGCATTTTCGTTTAGTACTGTACAGTTCTAGCCCATCTCCTACGACCGCCCATCGAGAGCTTTGCTCGTTTAAGCTTGTTCCTACTATTTCTGTCATGCTCACGCCTAGTATGTATTCTTTCTATTTTCGCGCAGATTTCTTCAAGGTCACAATTCTAACAAATTGAAATGGGCTGTATAATGTGACTGAAATAAAAGCGAATAAAATTGAAATAAAATAAGTTATCTAATGGTAGTGGTAATATGCATAGGTATTAAGGCAAGTTACATGTGCAAGTTTGATGAAAAAGATGCACATTTTTGTTCTTCGTATTCGTATTCACAATTTACAATTCTTATTCTGCTTGTAGATATATTCTTTTAACTTTGCAATCAGACGAGTTTCTTTAAGCAAACAAAGAATGGTGGTAATGTTTGGAGTATGTTCATTTCTCCCAGGGGGTGAAATAAAAGCCTAGAAATGTCTAACGCATCTACCAGACAAAAGCTCTACATCAAGAATAGACGCAAGGGCTTGAAAAGAAGATTTAATGGCACGTGAAATTGTATATGCAACAAGGTGCATGTATGATGTACATTTGTCACAAGAATGGACCTCCCGCTTGTTCGTCCACCATCAGGCCCGGCCAAGCTGCTGTTTATTTCTTTCAATGCACCATATTCTTTCAATCCTGCCATCCTAAAAGGACACAACATTACTACTGATGGGCGCCGTTACTTAGCTGATGAAACGCGTTTGTAAAAGGCAAGATGAATATGAAATGTGTCTGTCCACATGTGGTTCTAATAATAATAATAATCGTCATCAGTGTGGTGCATCCAGCAGACGAATAATAAAGTAGACGATATGCCTGTGCGGTGTCACGTTACCGCTTATTTAGGAATTTGAAATACGTCCCTAATGGACCAGTCGTTGGAGTAACGACGAGCTCAGTGTTGTCAGTGGACGCAGAAAGGCCCTCTTCTGTCAGTCAGTTAAAATCATTTAAAATATTATACAGTACAATTTCTTACTAGAACAATGTAGTGAAATTGTTTGTGAAACATTCAGAAACAATTTGTAAAGTAGATGTGTAGTTCGTGTTTGTATTAGCTAGGTACGTGTAAAAAATTTCTTTTTAGGGACAATCAGATATAAATCGTTTTCATTCAATACACGCCATAAAATATTAATAAAACCTATGCAAGTGATATAAAAAGTATTAAGACGCTTTAACCATACTGAATTGTATCAATAAAACTTTTCATCCTCTAACATTTTGCATCTAGTGTTGCCCAAACGCAAGAACAAGACGAGACTTAGCCAGTCTTGGTCTTGGTCTTGCGCCAATACACCTGGTCTTGGTCTTGCGCTCCCAGTCTTGGTCTTGGTCTTGCAGCAAGAGTCTTGCAAGTCTTGCAATTACCTATTAGTCTATTACTATTTATTAAAGTTTACTTTAAATCCTAGAAAAACGTATTAGAATTGGAACATTGTGAGCTTGAATGAATATAGCCATAGTAAAGATCAAGCAGATTAATAAATAACTGAAGATTTGATAAGAAATTCGAAAAATCAACTGACCTATATGTCGTTTTCCATGGAAGTAACTGTTTCTTAATAAACATTTATGATCCTTGCTTTCTACCGCGCCGCCTCGCCACGTGCCGGCTCTATGATAAGGATGCCGCCGCAAATCAAACAATAATATAAAGCGTGTAAAAAAATTCGAAATTATTTTGCATGAGTATACCTACACCCTATGGCGGCAATCAAATAGTGTCAAATGTTATGATTTCGGCGTGGCGGCAACGATTGTTTTAGATTTCAAAAGAAGCCGCCGGCGCGTGTATCATAACCATGTACTTCCGAAAAGCGGCAAATTTCTTTGAGAAGTAAGTACAAAACCTTTGATGCCGCATTATCAAAGTGCCGATGGTTAAAACATAACTATGCATGCACTCAGTTTGATTTTAATAATTTTTTTATTCGCTATGTTTATGGTATTAGTCGTAATGCGCATAGGTCCAGTTTTTCATATTCTTTGATACAGTTTTTTGCGTCTCATAGAATTCCTAAGCGTACCTACCTATACACCGAACTGTTACACCTAACAACTCAGTGAAATAGCGCTAAGTCCTAGCTGCAAGACGCAAGAGTCTTGCAGGCTATGTCTTGTTCTTGCTCAAGTCTTGCACGGTCAGTCTTGGTCTTGGTCTTGCTAAAAATACGCGGTCTTGTTCTTGGTCTTGGTCTTGCAAAAACGCAAGAACAAGACCAAGACTGCAAGACCAAGACTGAATTTGGGCAACACTATTTGCATCACTTCTTTGCTAAAATTCCATGATATTAAAGAAACTAATACACAATGAATAATGTCAAATTTATTTTTTACCATAACAATGGCTTCTTCAGACTGGAGTATTTACTTATTAATTAATTTCGACATTGTTCGAAATCTGTTCAAATAAAAATGGACATATCTTGAAGAAAAGTACTGTAACCTTTATTTCGGAAGCTACTGGAAAATTAAAAAGGAACCTAGAATATAATGTCTTACTTATAGTTTATACGTAAACTATAAAGAAAATCTTAGATCTTACAGATTGCCACGACTTAATTTTACCCCTACATACTTGGAAACTTTAAATCAAATATTGACTCGGTTAATTTATAAATTCGAAATAGACTGTTTAAGAAAGGGACAGAAGGTTAGGATGATTTCAAGACAACTAAGCTCGAAAAATAAATTTTTAACAACGGATGCCGGCTTTGAGATCTTTAGCTATTTAGGTTGTTGCTGAATTTGGAAAATTGGTTCTAGGTAAAAGTGAGATTGTCTACAGAACGTAAGGTTGTTATGGTTCCATATACCTGTATAATTCAAGAACCTCCATTTTTGTTTCATCATCATCATGAGGTCGTCACTCCTAAGACTGATCGGACACGCACTTCAATTCTTTCTTATCTTGAGCTGATCTTCGCAATTCCGCAAAACTAGAATAACCCACATTCTCAACTATTTGCGAATAGTAATCTAATCTAGGTGTACCTCTACCTGAGAAGGTGTCCTACTAACCTATCTCGTCTATTTCTTATTGACTTCCATTCTATGCTCTCCTATTCTTTCTAATGCCTCTTCATTTCTAACCTTCTCCATCCACAGTATCCATAGTTGTACTGACTTTAATGATGTTGATCGCGTCTTCAATGTATAGATTAATAAGTAGCAGTGACAGTGTGCATCCCTGTCCGATTCCCTTCCGATTATTTACTTCTCTACGTTACAGCCCCAGCTCTATAACTGCCTGTTGCTCTTTATATAAACTAAGTATCATTCTTCTATCTCTGTAACTCATCCCTACAATTTTAAGTATATTTAACGTCTTATTCCATTTAACATTGTCAAAAGCATTTTTTAAATCTACAAATCCTATGTAAGCACTCTTTCCTTTTTCTATAGTTTCCTCTATTGTTACCCGTAAAGGTAGAATGGCCTCCCGCGTTCCTCTATTTCTTCTAAACCCAAATTGATCTTTCCGTAATAGTTATTCCGTCCTCCTCTGTACAATTCTAGTTAAGATTTTTGACGCATGGGAAGTTAAGTTAATTGTTCTAAATGTCACTCACCTATCCGTGCCTCTTTGTTTTAGGTATGATTGCTACCACACTCCGTTTATAATCCTCTGGGACTTTCCCCGTCTCGTAAATGTGACTAATTGGCTTAAACATTCGATCTCTAACCTCTTGTCCTGCATGTTTTAGAATTTCCGCCTGTACCCTATCTATACCTGACGCCTTATTATTATTTAAATTGTTTAATGCTACATCGAACTCTTCTCTTATTATGGGCCAGCCTAGCTCACCTATCTCCACACTATCTTTGTTTTCTATTATATCTTCTAACTCATGATCTGCGTAAAGGTTTTCTAAATATTCTTTCCACCAATCTGCTTTTTCCTCATTTTCTTTCAAAATGACTTCTGCCTCATTTTTTATATTATTATTATATTTGTTTAATGAGTAAATATTTTTTCGAGAGGTTTCAGTAATCAGAAACCAATTCACCAACCGTGTCATTTCTTTAAAGGTTCATTTGTCGTTAGTCAATGCGAACGTGTAGTTTTTAAGGAAATATTTGCACGGCGACTTGTGTACTAAAAAGAAACAACCCACTCACGTCCGAACATTACAATACGAATACGTAAATATATCCGGGTTACACCGGTTTTTCAATCTTGCGACGTTTATTTGGATTTCAATTAAGTGATCGCTGCTCGAAGTTTACATAAATCGTGTAAGCACAATTCCACGAAGCGCCGCTTCTTTAGTCGAATACGTATGGAGATGTATGGAATGACGTCATCGATGATTTACTCTTTAGCGTAAATGAAAACATTTGATGTCATTAAAAATATACTAGGGAGATGTTAACGTAATAGCGATAAGCTTCTACTTTTGATACTTTTTGATTAAATATTAAATAAAAATGAACGACCAGGAGACGTGTTAAACGATCTTATTTGGTAATTTTTCGGCTAACAAAAGTGCTGAAATCTGAATTAATGCAATATTCAACGAAGTTTTTCACGTATTAACTTTAAATACGGAATGCATTAATAAGTATGAGGTTGGAAATTATTCTTGGATATAACTATAAAAACCTGCCAACTTCAGAAGGTTTGATTGCAAACTTTTAAGTTTGCTTTTCTTTTATTTCAACGAATCATACCCCCTAAATAAAATTTATAACATTTATAATTTTCAGCGGTTCTGCCAATTTAAGATAGCATTATGGCTATTATCAAATATTAATGTAAAAATTCATTTTTCAATTTTTTACCCACTATAAACTACTTCAGGTTAATGAGGGAAAATTTGTTGCTGTTGTCACACCTTCGCTGGGAATCGAACCCAGAAGTTAAAATAAATAAAGTTTTCAGTAGAAAATTTTATAAATTTAATAATTATAATAAAATATAATATGTTTACTAAGACTGTTTATTGTTATCAAAAGAATAGTGATCTTTAAACCCACAAAATTTTGATTTTTGATTTGATTGTAATTATAGTTTATCATTCGAGAGGATACTGATTAATAAGTTATACCTAGTCGATGTTTTTCTGTAGTTTCTTTGGATCTTTTAAGCAAATACTGGGGTAGTAATCTTTTCACTTCTCATCAGTCTTCGTTTCGTCTAAATAACTCAAAAAGTATGCATTTTATAAAAAGAAAAACTATAAAACAAAGTTGTAGCTTAAAAAAAAAGAATGGTTTTTTTAATAATTGCTGTATGACCAATACGAACCGAGCTATGACTTGTTAATTCTTGATCGTCAAACGCTAAATTAGAGAGTTTCAAAGTCAAATAACGGGAAAATTGCATTTTTCGAGAAAGTTAGTCGTTACCCTTTTTCAGTTATCTTTATTTACACATGTATTATTAATACATTCTAGAAATTTGACGGCGGCGTGTGCTGAGCTCAGCTGTTGTTTTCTCACCTCTGCTCTCCACGTGACTGCGCATCATTGTCTCTATTTGCAGTCTAAATAAAAAACGTATTAATAAATAAATAAATAGAATTTGTTAAGGAAACAAATTATTAACAAGAAAATATTGCCGACGGTTAATTTTTTTGAAAGTCATAACAAAAGTGAACGACAACGAACCACAAAAGTGTTGACGGAAAAAAAATGTATTCATTAAAATGTACCTAACCTATCCAAATGATAATTTGCAGTAAACCTGTATAGGAGGTATTTAGATTATTTACGAAGAATATTCAAATAATAACACTAATTACGTATGTATGAATGGCCTGAAAAGTCCGAGATGACACATCTATAAAATAAACAAAAAGAAATATATAAGCAATCAATTGAACCACCAATAAATTAATATAACAAAATGAATAAATACATAATAGTTTATGATTTATATTACAATCTTTTCCGGATCACAGGTATTAAGGGTCAACTCGCGAAATACCTCCTCGGAAAATAAATTACGCTAGTCTAGAGTATCTACCATGGTAAACAGTGTAACGGCATGCTTTCACTAAGGTACTAAGGGTCAACTCGCATAGTACCCACTCTATAAACAACTAGCGGAGTATGAAGGGTCAACTCGCATCATACTCGAACACCAAAGCACTAAGGGTCAACTCGCATAGTGCTCAACACACATATTGAAATATAATCATAAAAGCTCATAATCATTAATGTAAATGAATTACAATTAATTAACCAAGTAAAATTGATCACCCAGTGAAATAACTCACCTTTAAGGTATATTGATAGCAACAAAACTAACACTTTCACAAAACAGGTGAATAATATTATTTAACTGATTTTTATATTTTCCACTAACGACGACTTACGAAAGACTGTCTGTATAAAAGAGATCTTGCCATCAGGAACCGTGCGTGTGGTTATTAAAAGGGTCGCTTGTTCTAGGCGTTATCGCGCCGTTCATATAAACAAAGTCTAAAGAATTTGGACGAGGGTAGACGCATAAATTATAACATCTGAAGACTGCTTCATAATATTTTAGCCTTAACAGAAAGATTCGTTTTACGAAAAT
>NW_020438879.1:712723-723661 GCF_000699045.2 Agrilus planipennis | reverse complement strand
GATGCTACATTTTAGGATTACGTATGCTCCAACAAGGTCCATTTAAATATATGGATATCTACTTGCTGAAACGAATCCCGGCGTAGCTCACCTCAACGTGGTAGGCACGTTACCATAATCGAATAAAATAATTCGAAGTGGTCTGTATTCTGTCGAAACTGCCAGACGCGGATCGCGATTTTGATCTTTTTGGATCTCATCAGCGCGTCGCGAAACCGAAAGTTGGTTTTGTAGATGTCGCGTCGCTTTCGTCGGTATTAGGTATTGACGGTCACTCAAAGAGCTGTTCGTTTTGAACTCATTCAGGTCTTCTGGTCTTTATATCACTTGCAAACATTTTTTTACGTTTTCTGCGTCACAGACACATTATCACAAGCCTTCTAAAACAACCTCAGCGTTTTTGTGGCAAAATATATATTCCGTAAACAAAAAATGCATTCTTTCTTTGCTCATCAAAATCAAATAGAAAAATCGAAAAACTCACTTTTTATGTTTGGAAAAGCATGTGTAGTTCTGATGTACTTAATTGTATTGACATGAAATTCTGCATGTACAGATGAGGCAAAAAAAAATCACTAAATATAGAAATTACAGATTTCTTCTATTTATCTCGCAGGAACGAACATCTGGAATAAATTTCTTTCAAACTACGTCTATCTGAAAATATTGCCTGCTCTTCGAAAAACTGTCCTAATCTCACCAAATTGTCAAAAGCATTTGAACAAAGCAAATGATGTAAATTGCATTTATTGGACACATAATACTTCATTATTTATTTGAAAAGGTGGCTAAAGGTATTTGTAAGAATTTTCCTATGCTACCTTTCATTCTTCAAGAGATAATTCCACCCAATTATAATTGCACGTAATAGAATATCTCTATTTTCGTTTGTGTATGTCAAAGGCAGTAGGTACTACCAATTCACACAAAAAAATCTATTATTTCATAGTACCCGCGAAGTTTTTATGAAAAGTTCATATTATTGTTTGGTCACACTACTGTATGCATGTTAATCAGTTAGCCACATTTCTTTTTAATATCTACTAATAATAAATATGGTATTGTTTTCCGATCAATTATGTATTTTTGGTTGTTGGCACATCTGTCATACAGAATATTTTAAGAGAAAATGATCCCCAGGTTTGATACGGTTCGCTATTGTACATCTAACAGACGTGCGATTTCGAACTGTTATTCCGATTAAATTACCGTTCATCATTGTCACTACATAATATAAAAGAAAATGTATGCTTAAATCTTTAAACCTACGCCACGGATTTTGATGCGGTTTTCTTTAAAAGATAGAGTGATTCAAGAGGAAGGTTTATATGTATAATACATGCGTAATATAGTAGGGAAACACTGATAATTCTAGAGGTTTCTAATGTGATATCGTAAATAAACACATTTTTTGCGCTTACATTGCAAACGCTGGCTGAACCCTACGAGATAGATTAAAATAATGCACTATAATATTGTACATCTTAAAAGTGTCTACAAAAAAGTCCGCGATGGTATATGTTTATCTCTTAGGGATAACCCACAATAACCATTTTTATCCTTTTTATGAGAAATAATGACTTATTTACGAAACGATTGTAGGCAATACAGCATTAATTCTTATCCAATTAAGTACCTTAAATACATTGTGCATTTAATATAGATAAATATGGCCCTTAACAACATTCAATTTAAAAGAATATTTTCGAAGATATTACAGATTTAAAATGCAGGGACATAGCGGTTGCGGCGGTTTGCATTGTCTAATGACAAAAAAACTGTGAATGTTGTATTTAAAGACATTCTGTAGTATATTTAGTATGTTCAGGGGGTATCTTTTGAAGATTTCCCCATTTCGATAATAATCTAAACGAAGCAAAAATATATTTAGTATCAGCATTGCACCCGTGCGAAGCAGGGGCGGGTCGCTAGTAATTAATAAATAAATGGAAAGGCTGCAGACAAAACCGTGTTTTATCCAGTCGGTTCTGAATATTTTTTTCTGCGGTATACAATCGTATGGTTGTTTCATTAAACGCTATTTTGTCATCTTTTCCCGGTACATTTTGATGAAGCTCTGCTTTTTCTTTTTGGTGTTCGCAAGGTTTGTAATTTTTAATTACTATCTGACTGATCCCCTTTCAGGTAGTTGAAAAAATTGTACTTTCAAGGACTTATACACTAGCAAATGTTATGCCGTAATTGACGGTTTAAAACAGAATGAGGAACACAGAAAAGATATAGTTAGGACGATCAAAATTGGCAGTCTACAGTAAATTATATGTGAAAATGTTCGTATCTTCTTTCTTGTTTCCACTTGGCGCTGCCTCCATTTGCTGCGTTTTGAACACGCCCTTGTTAAGTTAGGAAATGCTTCATGAGTAATATACACAAGATGTAAAGAGATAAATGAATAACAGTAAGCGGTACAGCGGTTAGATGTTACTTAAGTACGTAAAAGATCAGGGTCGGCTTTATAAATGCCTGATTGGAATTATATCTTTAAACAACCTTTTTTGCTTTCCCGAATTCCTAAGAATGTTGAACTTTCTTTAAAGTCCAATGCTGGCAACATGCTCAAATTCAGCTTATCTGCATCTCTTTTTGTTACACATTAATTGGTGTAATGTTATTCCTCTTTCTTTATTAATGCCCGCTGCAATTCTTACCTGAGATCTCTGTTCTATGTTTGCAATATTTCCTACAGCGTCTGTCGTGAATAAAAGTAGGCGTTCTGTCAGCAACCGCTAGTCTAGTTAGTAAGTTGAAAAAAGAAACTAAATGCGACGCAATAAAACTGCCGCATTTACTCTCAACTTGCTAACTAGACTGGAGCGGTTGCTGACAGAACGCCTACTTTTACTCACTACAGGTGTTGTAGAGAATATCGTAAACATAGAAAAGAGATGTCAGGTAGAAATTGCAGCGGACACTAATAAAGAAAAAGGAATAACGTTATACCAATTATTGAGCAACAGACTGAGATGCAATCAAGCAGAATTTGAGCATGTTACCAGCATCGGACTTTAAAGAAAGTTTAACATTCTCAGGAATTTAGGAAAGCAAAGACGCTTGTTTAAACATATAATTACAACTAGGCATTTATAAAGCCGATCCTGATCTTTTGCCTACCTAAGCAAATAATAAATCAATAAAATTGTAAAACACAACATTATTATTATCGATCACTAAGTTAATCATAATTTTTTTCAATACCTGATCCTCATTACGTGAGTCCTATTTGTTTAATAATATTGCAATAGAAATGCACTATTCATTACAACTAATTTATAACGTTATACGGCAGCTTACTTTTTACTTCTCAACATTCTTTAATTTTTTTAAGCAGACACCTTGATGTTTTTGTTACCCTTTCATCTGGATAACAGGTGCTGACATTATCTGCGCTTTGAAATTTTAATCCTCCTGTCAGATTAACTGTGCATGTGTATATGTTTGTAAGTTTTTGTCAAGACAGCACATGTGTGTTAAAGTAACAACCATACATCAACATATCCCCCGAATGCGACACTACCCTAATCCGAGACATGCATTTAGGGGGTCTACATTTTAAACGGGTGGCAGCAATATCGAACATTTTTTTCTATTAAAAAGGTGGTGGTTCTAACTGAAAAGTCACGTTATAACTATAATTTACGGGACAGTAATGGAGAAGAAATGTTCCAGAATTAAGTATTAATAAACAACGGGTTCCTTCTTTTTTTGTGTGAATTTAAAGGTTTGGGGTTGAATGGCCATTACACTGTTAAAAGAATCGTGAGAGTAGAGGGTAAACCATATAAACAGCGTTGGTTACGTAATATATAATAAATCTGTTGCAGGTGTAATAGAGTATGAAATCCTACAAATTGCGCGGTAAACGCCATCTGTAGTACAGTGCTACATTTAGTGGAATTAAATATGGTCAACAAGGTCCATTTAAATAGGTGGATATATATCTATATCTGATCTGAATCCACGGCGTAGCTCACCACTACATGATAGACACGTTACCAAAATCGAACAAAGAAATTCGAAGTGGTCAGTATTCTGTCGAAACTGCCAGACGCGGATCGCAATTTTGATCATAGTGGATCTCATCAGCGCGTCGCAGACAGTTCCGACAGAACTCAGACCGATTCTACCTGCTGCGACGCACTGATGAGATCCACTATGATCGAAATTGCGATCTGCGTCTGGCAGTTTAATAGATTAATTTTACTGAAAAAATCGGCAACCGTAAAAAAAATTTATTACATTCGCAACTTTCTAAAGGAGTATTTGGTGGCCAGTGGTAGACCCACAAACCCGCACATACCAAATGAACAACTCCTGAACATTAAAGGAGATTCCAAACATTTTTTAAAACAAATATTTCTGCGACAGTGGACCATACTAGGAAATAGGCAACCCTAGATATAAATCTAAGAAAAGCTCTCAACTTGTCGGAGGTGCAAATTCTCATACTTAATAAACTAAAACAAATTTACTCTTGCAAACCAGGGTAGCTCTTAACAATACAACTGTGATTATTATCGATTTCTTAACAAAAATGGGTTTCAGCATTAATAACAATTTATTACTCTACTTACAATTAGTTTACTAAATACAACATTTATGTATATTACGGTTTTGCACTGCTGTGCCACTTCTTTCGTCCGAAATAAGATTCGAACTATATTTTAATGTTTATTAATAAAAAGAACATCACCAAAACTAATTAATAATTAAAATTAATATTAATGATTACGTTTATGTTCATGCTGATCAAATAAATTTATTAATATTAATTGTTACATGAGATACGATTATAAATGTTTGACTGATCTTTTTGACTGCTCTATTACAATACTTCATTATTTATTTGAAAAGGTGGCTAAAGGTATTTGTAAGAATTTTCCTATGCTACCTTTCATTCTTCAAGAGATAATTCCACCCAATTATNAAATGAATTATAATTGATTAGCCAAGTAAATTTGGTCACCCCGTGAAATAACTCACCTTTAAGGTATATTGAAAACAACAAAATTAACACTTGCGTAAAACAGGTGAATGATATTATAGAACTGATTTTTATATTATTCACTATCGACGACTTACGAAAGACTGCCTGTATAAAAGAGTTCTTGCCATCAAGAACCGTGCCTGTGGTTATTAAAAGGGTCGCTTGTTCTAGGCGTTATCGCGCCATTCATATAAACAAAGTCTAAAGAATTTGGACGAGGGTAGACGCATAACTTGTAACATCTGAAGACTGCTTCATAATATTTTAGCCTTAACAGAAAGATTCGTTTTACCAAAATGACTTACTTCTTACACCTGTGAAAACGAAATGTGTGTTGGGACACATAATAGAAGTCAAACTTCTATGGACAAGTGGAAAAACGAATCGCAACAAAACTTCAAATTTTACAGGCAGGTTTTTAAATTGGACAAGTCTTCAACAATCTGCCAGTAAAACTTGAAGTAAAAATTTTGTTTTTCCACTTGTCCGTTGCCATTCGTTTTTTCACTTGTCCGTTGCCACTCGTTTTTCCACTTGTCCGTTGAAGTTTCAGTTCTACTATGTGTCCCAGCACACATTTCGTTTTTTTCTTCGTGCGAAGGCGGCAGAAGACTCGTACCCAACTTCACTCGCATTTCAACATTAAAATCGTTTAAGTTGTACCTTCGCTGCGTAGTGTTATTGATGTTAAAGTAAGTCAGGGTAGAAGTCGATTTTAAAGTTTATATTTATACTTCCATTTGCAGTTATGAAACTCTTAGCCATATCAAAAACAGATTTGTCATCGAGTAGTAACAGAAAGTTTCTTTGATGTGTAAAATATGTGTTAATGCTTTTACCAAAATAAAACTCTGCGTAGTGGCATAAAATGAAAATTGGAAAATTTGGACACACATCGCTCCATAAGTAACGTAAGATCAAAGATGTACCATTCTTAACATTTTAACACAATAATTTTCAAATCTAAAGACGACAGACAAATGGAGTCAAATTAAGTTACAGCTTTCACTGAATTAGATTTGTTTCGGATTGCGTCAGACAGTTCATTTTTTTGAAGATAAAAAAACGTGATCCGGATTCTTGAACCTTTGCAAGCCTAAAAGCTAAAATCAACATCGGCGTCCAAAATAAACATGCCGGTCGTATATACGTGTGTACTGATACATACATACGTACGTATAAACAGAGACGTGCAAGTGTAGTTGGTAATAAGACACTTCCTGACACCAGCTGCGCCAGAGTTGTTTTTGTTCTTCGAAGGTTCCTTACCACACACGTGTGTCTTTCGGTTTTTTTCATATAATTTCATAATTAACGCTCAAAACGAAATAGGCCATCCCTGTAAACGGAAAAGACATCTTTGTAACAGATCACGAACACTGTAGTGATTGATAGAGAACAATGTCTTAAACGTTTCTAACGATAATAAGAATTTATGTGTACAGGTATAGATACTGTGTAGGTATATTACTACTATCAGTTCATTATGACAGGTAATAACAGAAAGCATTGAAATCATCAACTTTTTAGAGACAAAATTTCGATGTCACTCTTATTGTTAGGAGTAATAAACAAACACATGACTAAGCGTCAGGTTTAGCCCAAGTATCAAGTCTTACACAGCAAACCTTATTAATGCCCAGTCACATTTATTTAGTAACCTTTTCAATAAATAATAATTAGAGGTGTTCAAATTATTTTCCTGTTTTTATTATTATTAACCATCGCAGGAGTTTGTCCCAATTGTATGTGGTTTGACTATTAGAACCTAAAAAGCCTAATTCATCATAATGTCGTCAGTCCTAAGACTGGTTCGACACGCACCTCCACTCTTTCCTGTCCTGAGGTAATTTTCGTATTTCCTCAAAACTAGAACAACCCACATCCTTAACTATTATGGTAATCTCATCTAAGTCTACCGCTACTCTTTCTAACTTCTATTTCTGCCTCTAATATGTCTTTGACTAGACCTTCATGCCAGAGGAGGTGTCCTATCTTGCCTATTTCTTATTGACTTCCATATAGTCCTTTGTTCTCCTATTCTTTCTAACGCCTCTTCATTTCTAACCTTCTCTATCCACGGTATCCTCATCATTCGCCAGTAACACCATATCTCGAACGCTTCTAACCTTTTCTTTTCCGTCGCGTCCACCGTCTATGTTTCGCACCCGTACAGCGCCGTGCTCCAAACATACACCTTTAACAATCTTTTTCGAATTCTAAATTAACCGTTCGCCAGCATAGAAGTGATTTCTTTTTATTGAAGGCAACTCGACCCTGCGCTATCCTCTGCTTTTTATCTCTACTACTTCTTCCGTCCTGACTTATCTGACTTCTTAGATACCTAAAATCAGCAATTTCTTATAATTTTTCGTCTCCTATCTTTATATTCCCTCTTTCCCTACTTTTTCTACCCTCGCATACCAGTATATTTCTTTTACTTCCTAATTGTAAGATTATTATTTTGTAATACCCGTTTATGATGTACATACTAAATGAAACGGGAGATAAGTGAAAATCTGACTTTTTATACAATCATGGAATGTGTATCGCATCATACCTGTCATTTATTACCAAACCAGCACCTTGTAAAGTACAGAAAATTTTCAGGATTTATTCCACTGATCAGCGCAGCGCTTTTAGGAAATATTATACGAAAAGAGAGCTCTTATTTCTCTGACCCTGTCCTGCCACCGATCATTGACTACGAATGGAAAGAAGATATGAAAGTGCCAAAGTCCAACTCTCATCACGCTTAAACTGTTACCTCAATAATACTGCTGATTAAAGACTAAAAGAAAACTTTGAAATTAATGTATGTATGCGCATGAAGGTACCAGCTTCTGAAATTTACGACTACTAAATTTAACAAAAATATTGAATCCTTAGATTCCGGTCAAAATTTACGACTGCAGGTCCGATTTAGCTAGAAAGCTCATTTGTTATTTGCTTAAATGTTACTCAAAAAAAAACTTATTTACCTATCTGTCTTTGATTGTACACTTATACACTTTAATTTGTTTTTCATTACCTTTAAGTAGAAATAATGAGTACTTAACACTTATCGATTATTTCAAATTAAAGAAAATCAAAAAATTCCTTGTTTTTATAATCTCTGATAGAGATAAAAATTAAAAGTCTGTCAAGTAGAAACCTAACTTCAATGATTAGTATGTTTATCTGGAAATGCTACGCATGAATTCCATCAAGTGTAATCTATTCTCATTTTGTTTTACAATTAGCTCGTTTATTATCTTTCAAGAGACTTCATTCGAGTTGGCAAATTTAATTTTTTTATATCCATAATCTACACTAATATTATAAACCAATAATGTTTGTATGTTTATAAGTTTGGATGTAGCAAGTAATCTCCGAAACCTTCAGGACGGACATTGTTTCTTTAAAATAAAAGGACTCTTCGTTGAGGCAAATTTTGTAAAGTCTATGAAAACAGCGGTCGAGCGAATATCTGCCTTAACGATAAGAGATGTATGTAAGCGTTCCACAGAAAAGTTGTGGAGCTTAGAAAGACCTGTAAAAATATTCTAAACGACATATCTGTCTTTTTATATATTAAGATTAATTCACAAGTTGATAAAATATGACTCTGGCAAAATGTCAAAGCTGCAGGTATAGATAGCTTTCAAAATGAAAGGATTGGGACGTTCGGGGGCTATGGGGTATATGGAGTGTAACTGCTTAAAATCACTTTGGAGCATAATAACAGCAGTTACTTATTGAAATATTTTGTGTGATCGTTTGATACAAGTGACAGTAAACTTACTTCATGAAAAGTTATATTAATCTCGTACAAAAGGGTAAGTCTGTTAAAAATACACTAACATCGCTTTAATGGGGCATAAATAAAAAATACCAAAAAAAATAATATTTTTAAATAATTGTAATGAGCCAAAAGTTTCTACATATAAATAAACAGTCGATATAACAAGAATTGTAGAAACGAATGAAGACTGTGGTAAAGAAATAAATAATCTAGAAAAAAACTTCACTCTAGTTACCACTAAATCTTTTCCCTTATCCCGACACGTGTTTCGCCCACTTTTAATGTGAGCATTATCAACGTGCGGAAAAAAGTTTAGTGCTAATTTTAGGATGAGTCTCGTATTTAGTTTATTTAGTAAATCTTTTTTGGAAATTAAGATTTCTGGTTGTTGTTGCATTATCTTCACTTGTATATAAGCGGTATGAAATTGGCAACACATGAAGAAACGCTTTATATAATTATTATTATTGAAATATTTCTTCTCATCTACGATTGATATATTAGGAAGAAAGGCAGACAAGGATGCACACTCTCACCGCTACTTTTTAATCTATACATTGAAGACGCGATCAACATCATTAAAGACAGTACAACTGTAGGGATAGATATAGAGGGGCAATAGATTAGTATGCTTAGATTTGCAGATGATATAGCAGTATTATAATCTAGCAAGGAGGAGTTAGAGATAGCTTTAAATAAAATTGAAGAGGTATTGACAAAACAGTATTGTATTAAAATAAATAAAAGTAAAACAAAAATACTTGTGTGCAAGGGAACAAAAAGTAGAGAAAGAGCGAATATAAGGATAGGGGACGTAAAATTAGAAGAAGTGGCCGATTTTAAGTATCTAGGAAGCCAGACAACTCAGGACGGAGAGAGTAGTAGGTACATGAACGATAGGCGCGACGGAAAAGAAAAGGTTAGAAGTGTTCGAAGTGTGGTGTTGGCGGCGAATGAGGATACCGTCGATAGATAAAGTTAGAAATGAAGAGGTATTAGAAAGAATGAGAGAGCAGAGGACTATATGGAAGTCAATAAAAAAAAGGCAAGATAGGACCTTCTCAGGCATGAAGGTCTAGTAAGAGACATATTAGAGGCAGAAACGGGAGTTAAGAGGAGCAGAGATTACTGTTAGTAAATAGTTAAGGATGTGGGATGTTCTAATTTTAGGGAAATGCGAAGATTAGCTCAGGATAGAAAGGAGTGGAGGTGCGTGTCCAACCAGTCTTAGGACTGACGACTTTATGATGATGATATCATAACATTAGACATAATTATTATAGTAGGTACAATAAATGAAAAATCTTTATTCATTCTTTCAAATCAATTTAATTGTCCGCCCGACACAATGCATTTATATCAACGTTTTTTCTAATACCTGAAACAGGCGGTGAAATGTTTCCGGGATGGTCTTCAATACTTCCTTCGATTCGGTTTCTATAGGCTCAATCAAGTCGGAACAGTCTAACCGGAGCGGAGATTGTTGAACGGTGCTAATCAGGTGAATACGGTGATTGTGGAACGGTATAGGTCGCGCTTTGGCGGAATGCTCCCGAAATAATAATGCGGTGGGGTGCGGTGCACTATAGAGGTGCAAAAGTCTAGAATTGTTCGCCCATAATAATTTTGGTTTATTGGGGCAAATAATATTAGTTGTTAACAATTTGACCTGACAAAACAACTTTATAATCCTAAACACGTGATAATCGAAAGAAAGTGTCAATATAACCTTGACTTTTGAACAACTTATTGATTCTTATTGGCCATTTGCACAATGTTTGCTCGACTGGTTGGTAATTTCCGGGTCGTATACAGAGCCATGTCATATTTCCCGTAATACTGCATATATGTACATTTCAAGGTGTCTGGGTAGATAGAAATTATTTTTTCACAGATGTAAACGCAACACTTTTTTCCCAAACGAGTAAGTGTTTTCGGAACAAACCTTTGAAAATAGTTTATTTACATCAGCAATGTCTTTAATCTTGAAAATCATCGATTGGTAAGATGATTATCAAACACCGAAAGTTGAATAAAATAATTCGAAGTGGTCTGTATTCTGTCGAAACTGCCAGACGCAGATCGCGATTTCGATCTTTTTGGATCTCATCAGCGCGTCGCAGGCAGCTCCGACAGAACACAGACCAAC
>NW_020438879.1:678178-711640 GCF_000699045.2 Agrilus planipennis | reverse complement strand
ATAATACATGCATAATATAGTAGGGAAACACTGATAATTCTAGAGGTTTCTAATGTGATATCGTAAATAAACACATTTTTTGCGCTTACATTGCAAACGCTGGCTGAACCCTACGAGATAGATTAAAATAATGCACTATAATATTGTACATCTTAAAAGTGTCTACAAAAAAGTCCGCGATGGTATATGTTTATCTCTTAGGGATAACCCACAATAACCATTTTTATCCTTTTTATGAGAAATAATGACTTATTTACGAAACGATTGTAGGCAATACAGCATTAATTCTTATCCAATTAAGTACCTTAAATACATTGTGCATTTAATATAGATAAATATGGCCCTTAACAACATTCAATTTAAAAGAATATTTTCGAAGATATTACAGATTTAAAATGCAGGGACATAGCGGTTGCGGCGGTTTGCATTGTCTAATGACAAAAAAACTGTGAATGTTGTATTTAAAGACATTCTGTAGTATATTTAGTATGTTCAGGGGGTATCTTTTGAAGATTTCCCCATTTCGATAATAATCTAAACGAAGCAAAAATATATTTAGTATCAGCATTGCACCCGTGCGAAGCAGGGGCGGGTCGCTAGTAATTAATAAATAAATGGAAAGGCTGCAGACAAAACCGTGTTTTATCCAGTCGGTTCTGAATATTTTTTTCTGCGGTATACAATCGTATGGTTGTTTCATTAAACGCTATTTTGTCATCTTTTCCCGGTACATTTTGATGAAGCTCTGCTTTTTCTTTTTGGTGTTCGCAAGGTTTGTAATTTTTAATTACTATCTGACTGATCCCCTTTCAGGTAGTTGAAAAAATTGTACTTTCAAGGACTTATACACTAGCAAATGTTATGCCGTAATTGACGGTTTAAAACAGAATGAGGAACACAGAAAAGATATAGTTAGGACGATCAAAATTGGCAGTCTACAGTAAATTATATGTGAAAATGTTCGTATCTTCTTTCTTGTTTCCACTTGGCGCTGCCTCCATTTGCTGCGTTTTGAACACGCCCTTGTTAAGTTAGGAAATGCTTCATGAGTAATATACACAAGATGTAAAGAGATAAATGAATAACAGTAAGCGGTACAGCGGTTAGATGTTACTTAAGTACGTAAAAGATCAGGGTCGGCTTTATAAATGCCTGATTGGAATTATATCTTTAAACAACCTTTTTTGCTTTCCCGAATTCCTAAGAATGTTGAACTTTCTTTAAAGTCCAATGCTGGCAACATGCTCAAATTCAGCTTATCTGCATCTCTTTTTGTTACACATTAATTGGTGTAATGTTATTCCTCTTTCTTTATTAATGCCCGCTGCAATTCTTACCTGAGATCTCTGTTCTATGTTTGCAATATTTCCTACAGCGTCTGTCGTGAATAAAAGTAGGCGTTCTGTCAGCAACCGCTAGTCTAGTTAGTAAGTTGAAAAAAGAAACTAAATGCGACGCAATAAAACTGCCGCATTTACTCTCAACTTGCTAACTAGACTGGAGCGGTTGCTGACAGAACGCCTACTTTTACTCACTACAGGTGTTGTAGAGAATATCGTAAACATAGAAAAGAGATGTCAGGTAGAAATTGCAGCGGACACTAATAAAGAAAAAGGAATAACGTTATACCAATTATTGAGCAACAGACTGAGATGCAATCAAGCAGAATTTGAGCATGTTACCAGCATCGGACTTTAAAGAAAGTTTAACATTCTCAGGAATTTAGGAAAGCAAAGACGCTTGTTTAAACATATAATTACAACTAGGCATTTATAAAGCCGATCCTGATCTTTTGCCTACCTAAGCAAATAATAAATCAATAAAATTGTAAAACACAACATTATTATTATCGATCACTAAGTTAATCATAATTTTTTTCAATACCTGATCCTCATTACGTGAGTCCTATTTGTTTAATAATATTGCAATAGAAATGCACTATTCATTACAACTAATTTATAACGTTATACGGCAGCTTACTTTTTACTTCTCAACATTCTTTAATTTTTTTAAGCAGACACCTTGATGTTTTTGTTACCCTTTCATCTGGATAACAGGTGCTGACATTATCTGCGCTTTGAAATTTTAATCCTCCTGTCAGATTAACTGTGCATGTGTATATGTTTGTAAGTTTTTGTCAAGACAGCACATGTGTGTTAAAGTAACAACCATACATCAACATATCCCCCGAATGCGACACTACCCTAATCCGAGACATGCATTTAGGGGGTCTACATTTTAAACGGGTGGCAGCAATATCGAACATTTTTTTCTATTAAAAAGGTGGTGGTTCTAACTGAAAAGTCACGTTATAACTATAATTTACGGGACAGTAATGGAGAAGAAATGTTCCAGAATTAAGTATTAATAAACAACGGGTTCCTTCTTTTTTTGTGTGAATTTAAAGGTTTGGGGTTGAATGGCCATTACACTGTTAAAAGAATCGTGAGAGTAGAGGGTAAACCATATAAACAGCGTTGGTTACGTAATATATAATAAATCTGTTGCAGGTGTAATAGAGTATGAAATCCTACAAATTGCGCGGTAAACGCCATCTGTAGTACAGTGCTACATTTAGTGGAATTAAATATGGTCAACAAGGTCCATTTAAATAGGTGGATATATATCTATATCTGATCTGAATCCACGGCGTAGCTCACCACTACATGATAGACACGTTACCAAAATCGAACAAAGAAATTCGAAGTGGTCAGTATTCTGTCGAAACTGCCAGACGCGGATCGCAATTTTGATCATAGTGGATCTCATCAGCGCGTCGCAGACAGTTCCGACAGAACTCAGACCGATTCTACCTGCTGCGACGCACTGATGAGATCCACTATGATCGAAATTGCGATCTGCGTCTGGCAGTTTAATAGATTAATTTTACTGAAAAAATCGGCAACCGTAAAAAAAATTTATTACATTCGCAACTTTCTAAAGGAGTATTTGGTGGCCAGTGGTAGACCCACAAACCCGCACATACCAAATGAACAACTCCTGAACATTAAAGGAGATTCCAAACATTTTTTAAAACAAATATTTCTGCGACAGTGGACCATACTAGGAAATAGGCAACCCTAGATATAAATCTAAGAAAAGCTCTCAACTTGTCGGAGGTGCAAATTCTCATACTTAATAAACTAAAACAAATTTACTCTTGCAAACCAGGGTAGCTCTTAACAATACAACTGTGATTATTATCGATTTCTTAACAAAAATGGGTTTCAGCATTAATAACAATTTATTACTCTACTTACAATTAGTTTACTAAATACAACATTTATGTATATTACGGTTTTGCACTGCTGTGCCACTTCTTTCGTCCGAAATAAGATTCGAACTATATTTTAATGTTTATTAATAAAAAGAACATCACCAAAACTAATTAATAATTAAAATTAATATTAATGATTACGTTTATGTTCATGCTGATCAAATAAATTTATTAATATTAATTGTTACATGAGATACGATTATAAATGTTTGACTGATCTTTTTGACTGCTCTATTACACCTGCTACAGATTTATTATATATTACGTAATTAATCCTGTTTATATGGTTTACCCTCCACTCTCACGATTCTTTTAACATAGTTAGTAGTCGCGGCGGACAAGAAAAGGTTAGAAACGTTCGAAATGTGGTGTTACAGGCGAATGATGAGGATACCGTGGATAAAGAAGGTTAGAAATGAAGAAGTATTAGAAAGAATAGAAGAACAGAGGACTCTATGGAAGTCAATGAAAAATAGGCGAGATAGGTTAGTTGGACATCTTCTCAGGCATGAAGGTCTAGTCAGAGACATATTAGAGGCAGAAACGGGAGTTAAGAGGGGCAGATGTGAGTTGTTCTATTTTTAGGGAAATGCGAAGACTAGCTGTGGATAAGAAAGAGTGGAGGTGCGTGTCCAACGAGTCTTAGAACTGACGACGATGATGAAATCCATGACTTTATTATAAGAGGGTGGTAACGGTACCTGCTTAGGTTTCAAAGAAATATACATTTTAAGGCTATTTCGCAATATTTGAATTTTATTCAGGGGCGAGTACTAAAATGGTTAGTTATGGTATTTACAGTCCAAGCCCACCAAGGGCAAGGGTAACAAACCGCTGTATCTTAAAACGGCCAAATATCAGCAAATTAAATGAACTCGATAATTTAAATACAGATCAAATCATATATGCAGTGAACATAGTCGTCCTCCCTCGGAAATTTTTTCGTGTCACCCTTCCTGGTTCCACATGGAAATTTTTCTCTACTAACCTATTATCGCACATCGTCAACTAGCGTTCGCTTATAATTTTGTAATTTTTCATGTAAATACAAGAAGAAACAGTAGAATTAGACGAAAATGCTTCTAATTCGTTCAAGCATGAATCATATCTACCCAGTAATAGCAGTGATTATAAGAAAAACACCAAGTGGAAGATTTTCTAGTTTGTATCGACATTTCAGGATCCATTTTTGAGCTTAAGTCATTAGAAGAAATCAATCATTAAATGATATAGCAGTGTTAGCATCTAACAAGAAGAAGTGAGAGATAGCTTTAAATAAAATGGAAGCGGTATTGACAAATCAGTATTGTATGGAAATAAATAAAAGTAAAACAAAAATACTGGTAAGGAAGGGAAGAAAAAGCGAATATAAGAATAGGAGACGAAAAATTAGAAAAAGTGGCCGATTTTAGGTATCCAGGAAGGAGTAGAACCTGGTAGTACGGATCTAAAGCGCAGGGTTGAGACGCCTTCAATAAAAAGTCATTTCTAAGCTCGCGAACGGTTAAATTATAAAATCGAAAAAGGTGTATGTTTAGAGCGCGGTGCTGTACGAGTGCGAAACATGGACGGTCAGTGCAACGGAAAAGAAAAGGTTAGATACATTCGAAATGTGGTGTTACAGACGAATGATGAGGATACCGTGAATTAAAAAGGTTAGAAATGAAGAGGTATTTGAAAGAATAGGAGAACAGAGGACTCTATGGAAGTCAATAAGAAATGGGCGAGATAGGTTGGTATGAAACCTTCTCAGGCATGAAGGACTAGTCAGAGACATATTACAGACAGAAGCGGAAGTTAGAAGAGGTAGAGGTAGACCTAGATTAGATTACTGTTCGCAAATAGTTAAGGATATGGGTTGTTCTAGTATTGGGGAAACTTAGGGAAACACGAAGATTAGCTCAGGATAGGAAGGAGTGTAGGTGCGCGTCCCACCAGTCTTACTCGAGGTACCTACTACCTCTATGTGAGAAAGGAGAATATATTGGAAGGTCTAAATCGTTTTTACAGGGTGTGATACGACGATTTATGACATTTTCGGGAACCTGTATTAAAGTATTTCTGAGAGATAGTGAACTGACGACCTTATGATGGTGATGAAGCTATCATTAAAACGAATTGAATCATGTCAAGTATTAAGGAATAAAAGACGACTGGATTCGGTTAAGTACTGAAATTGAATTACTCCGATGTGAGTTAAAATACCATTTAATCACGACCATGAAGAAGCCAACCAAAAACTTTGTTAAAAATAGCTGAAGCATGAGCAACGTAAAACAGCTGCTGACCAGTTTGCTAGCCGTCTAATACCTACATGCATACGTACGTATGTACAATAATACACACGTACTTACTTATTACACGTTGTTTATGTGTATCTGCTTTGTTAAATATACGCATGTCTACTTACGAATGTACATGCCGGAAGTGCATCACATACCGATGATATTTAGTTTCCGACCGGTCTCATACACAATCACTCCCATTGGTTGCTTCATTGCTCGTTGCCCTTTGACAGGTTTCTTCTTTTTTGGGTAGACTAAACATGATGAGCAGGAAGCAGTTTAAAAACTAATGAGCTGTGTTTGTTTGTATTATGGACACAAAGTAGTATCATGGGTAAGGTTACCTGATCTGTAGATTACGGAGCGAAGGAATGCGAAACGTCAGCAATAGGGTTTATACAAAAACCGACATTTTAGAAAACCGGTTTTCGAATAGTAATTTTTCCAAAAAACCGGTTTTAATCGCTTTCGAATTTTTATAAAAATATTTTTTGCTCGAATATTCTGTAATTCGAACAAAAAATTTTAACAGAAAATTTAGAGTGATTAAAAGCAGTTTTTGACTGAAATTATTTACTGTTCAATTTTATTGATAGTAAAATTTTTTTATGCAATTTAGTAGAACAAAGAAATAATAGTTCACCAGGATTAAATAACTTTAAAAATAATTATTCGTTGTTGATGCATAATTTTCACATATAAGGATGTAAATATTTTTATAATAGTGAAACGAGTTATTCAGCAAAGGGTTCGAATAAATAAAAACAATATATTTTCATATTTTTATAATAACCATAGATATTATTTTTTTAAAAAACAATGTTATTAGATACAGATGGATACTTATTAAAAACAATTAGAAAATATATAACTGTGTATTATATAATGTAAATTATAATCAAAGCCGAAAGACAAGAGTAAATAAAGTTTATGCATACATACTTATTAAAATCAATTTTAGTTTTAAAGACAATTAAGCAAAGGACCGAGTATTTTCTATTCCGGGCAATTTTAATACAAATTTAAATATTCTATTTATTTTTTTGTTTAATGAAATATGATTTCAGAAAACAGCAGACGTCTATCGATTTGCTATTTAGCCGTGTCCTTAGTTTATTCACAAAATTCCCCGAAATAGAAAATACCCTCTCACTTGCGACCGAACTAGGCTTAATCGTTTTTAAAGCCTGATATAATAATTCTAAATTTTTTGTCCTTTTATTTGTGGCTTCCAGGGCCAAAAACTCTTTTCTTAGAGTTTGAGTAGAGGAAGTCACTTCTTCCGGTTCCTTTAAATAAAAACTATCAAACTGATATAAAATCTAAATTAATTCATCCAATAGACAAAACACACCGTTTATATCGGTCCGATATGATTCCAAGAACCAAACCGCTTGCAACAGTGTTTTCATCAGTCCGGTACATTTGGCTACATTTGTCATTTTCAAATTTTTAAGTGTTATTCATACACTGAAAACCGATATTTTTTACTAAAAAACCGGTTTTCGAATTTTATAATTTTCTCCAAAAAACCGGTTTTTGAAACCGGTTTTTAAAAACCGACAAACCCTAGTCAGCAACAGTACAATTCGTCCTCTATCGTGATGAAGCAGCCCTGGAGAAATTTTAAAATCCTCTCGTTGGCTTGTATGTGTTCTGAATTGGCAACCATTTAAAATCGGCCCTTTTGAAAACAAACTTCGGTTATTATAATTTGTGAATATATAAGCCATATTTCAATAAAATACAGTATTTATTAGAAATAACTTTCTTTTATTTTTAATATGATACCTGTGCAAAGTAATTCAATTAATTAAATGCTTATTAAAGCAAAAACATTTGCTACATGATAGATACCTAGACAACTGAATTATAATCAACGTCTGACGTCGAAATCCAGATGTTTAAGTTCATTTTTGGAAATTCATATTAACATTATAAATGCAGCATTTTTCTAACTATTTCTTTTTCCTATTACTTATACGTTACTAATAATTTAATGAATGACTTCCTAAGTAGTACAGTGAAATCTACTCTTTTTGTTATATTTGCGTTCGTTCCGTTTGCTTATTCTTTGAGATCGTCCCTAAAATACGTCACTCAGAATTTCACCTTGTTCAACCCCTCCTTCCTCTTTCGTCGCGCTAAGTCACACATTCAGTGACCTCCCTAACAAATATTATGCCACAGAAGATAGCTCACCCCCCCTCCGAACAATTTCTTGTGATTGAAAATACACAACAATCATTTTTTGACTATCCATATGTTTATTTACAGGCTTTTACGTACTTAAGAGTGACTTTCAAGTTAAGAAAAAATTAAAATAAAATTGATGAACGTCACATTTCTTTAGTTTTTCCTTCCTCCCTTGTCATATCTCATCACACTCAGAAATACTTCTCCCTCCTAATTTGCGGACTTCGGATGAAATTGTTTAACACACAAGATGCTTTAATAATCATCCACGATTACGGGCCGATAAGAGATTTTCCATTTGCTAACTAGGATTCCAAATGTACATTCTATATGCAACGTGCCCTTTGCTTTAATATTAAGTTGCGTCTAGGGTAAGGTCGCAAAACATATTGTATCGTTAATAAAAAGAACAAAAGGTATGATCTCCCCATTGTCATCCAATGGAATTTGTTGCAGCTCGTAACGAGCATTAAAAATGCATAAAATAGAAACCGCTTCCTTTAGCAAATAAATTATTTAAACGATTGAAAATTTGAATATAAATGATAATCTCTAACAGCAAACTCTATCACCTCCACGCGAGAAACTTATTAAAAAGAAGCAGGCAAAAATGTGTTACTTCTGAATAACTAGCCGAGGATATGAATTTCGTTTTAATACGTTCTCCTATGTTGAGACAACTTAACGATCAAAAGCATTTTGTAAAAGTAGAAATATTAAGTTTGATAAAGTGTGCCAAAAGTATAACCATGTGCTACTTGGACTAGTTCTCGTCAACGTCACAAGTGTTTCATTACCATCAATATCCCATTGTATTGTAGGGCAACATTGTCTGAGGAATGATGTAAATTTTGTGAATTCTTCCCTGATTGTGAACCGATTTAAATAATTTGAAACTGCGAAAATGGCGTAGAAAGTAGGAACTGTGAGTATTTACGATTCTTCTGGAGCAGTTGCTTGGTGCGTACTTCTTGCGAAACTTATTTTTGGAATTATTTACATCCTATTTTTTGATGATTGGTCGATCGACATCGAACGTAATCGTATGTACTGAACTTTCTCGTACGTAGGTTCATTACCGTATGTATTTATGCCCTAATAATACGCACACCACTCCTAAAGGGAAAGATTAGGGATGATTTCCATTTTTAACAGTTTAAAGTAAGCTTGCACATACAGGAAAAGTGTTGAACTTGACTTTTTACGTCAGTATATTTAAATTATCAGTTTAGAATCTCAATATAGATTAAATGCCTAGCAAAACGACGTCATCCATTTAAGCAGTGAAGATACCTTGATGTGTTTGGCCAAAAACACAAAATTCGGAAGGTGTCTTAACGTAATAACTTTTGTGTAATATTTTTAAATTACGTTATGCATAAATAGGCAAGGGAAAGCTGGAAGCTCTCTAACAATAATGGAATAAGCATTTAACAAGCACCATGTAAAATTTATTTATCAGTTATTAAAAAAAAAACAATTCAGGGATTACAAAGGGCTCAAAAAACTACCCTAGACTAATGAAGGGATCGGTGGTTGATTCCTGTCAGAGTCGGGTAATTGCTGGGAAAACTTTCCGGAACATGTGGCTGGAGACCTCTGGACTGGTTTATTCCTGGTTTCTAAGGTAGAAGGTAAACAAGAAACCCCCAGTGCAGTTCAGTGCAGATAGGTAGCAGCACGTGGTGTATTTATTTAGGGAATTAGCTTATGGGAACTATTTTAAGGAGCTGTCCAACCCACAATCGGAAAGTCTTCAAGGACTCTGACAGGGAGTGACAGATCCTCTTCAAAGCTAAAAATTATAATAATGAAAAGTCAATTCATTATTCCAACAAAAAATAAACCATAAATGATTACGGAGCATCCCAGACAACCATTAAACTAGAGGGAAAACTAGGCCCTAACACATCAAAATTAATCAGGCATATATTGGGAAGTCAGTCAACACGCCAGATCAATTCTGTCTCCTTTTCACTAAGGCTAGGAGAAGGATCCCCGAACGTACGAACATCAACACGAGGATATCCAATCAAAAAACAATCCGTAAAAAAGCTTTATTTGAGGAGCATATACGTCAGAAAAATTCCACAGCTAGTGAAGGACCCCAACCCCATTGAAAGGAAAGGAAAAAAACTAACGACCTAACGCCATAGAAAATTTCCTTATACTTAGATAATATAGTAGCAGTTAGTTGTGGAGAATTAAAAAATTAAAAAATAATACCACGTAAAAAAGAAGGGACCTAATATTTTCATTCGACAGGCAACAGGATTTTTCGGACGAAAGAACACGTTATAGTGTACTACTGAGCACAGGCGATTTTGCATAAAGTCATAATTTCATTTTCATTTCAAAACTTGAATAACTGTAAATTAAAAGACTTGCTAAATGGGCACATGTTACTTGTATTAAATAATCTGAGTGTTATTACAGTATCATCTAAATTGTAACACAATAATAATAGGAAGCAAAGTTCTTGTATAAAACTATTCAGGTTTGGTTTCGAACTGGGCAATTTAAACCGATTCGCTTGTAGATACTTTTTATAAAGGACCCTGTTTTTGTTATATGAATACAACAAGTGTGAGTTGCTTTTAAATCGGTTCATTTTTCCGTGTCTCCCCATCGGTCGCAAGATATCCCCTGGAGAGAGATCGAGTTCACAGATGTGCAACCTGTTATAGGTAACGCTTGGCTGCCACCCCATAGAGTCGTATCGTCTCGATAGTTGTCGCAGTCGTATGTGCTCGCCCCTCCGTAACCCTTAATGTGTCGCCCCATTGCGCCTCGGTTGTGCTTATTATGCAACGTAACGAGCTGTTTATTCTAAATCTGGGATTTAACGTGGGGTTCACGTATTCCTCGTGCGTGTGCCCCTTCTGTGTATATATAATACCTCTTGCGCCCTCCACTTGTTGATAAGGGAGAGGAAATGCAGTTTTGTTTTCCTTTTGTTTTTTATGAATCCCCAAAGAGATTCAGTAGTGGATATTCACCAAATTGTTTCTTTTACATTCAGTAGTGGTCCAGTGGTAGACGTACAATAGTCAAGAATAAAATAATACTTGTTTAATACCGAATTATAATAAATCCGCATACATAAAAAATTATATTAATTTTCTTTTTTAGCAATGTATTTTAATTTTTTAACCAATTAAATATCTTACTGTAAATAATTTAATTATACAATAGTTTAATTTATGTGTTTCGATATTAATTTTTATGTAAAATTGTTATACATTCTCCAACTTGATACTTTCGACCGGTTTCGAGAAAAACGAAGTTGAACACTTCAAATTCGGCATGGAAACAGTATAAAAACTTGTAATTAAGGATAATAAACAAGTAGGTTAATAAAAGTAACAAATTCAAATCGACTTTTCTATTGCGGTCTCTTCCTATTTCTATGCTTTTTCTAATTCTTTCGATGAGGGACTTTCTGACATTAAAAAGAATACTATTCCGTCTGGTAATATAATTAGTCGCATCTTGTACTGTTTCCCAGAATAGTGAAGGATGTATTGGTATAAATACGGACTTCATATATGTCCCCCAAAATAGAAATATATTGAGTTGTAAACAGGACTTCTTCTGCCAATGCATCGTTGAGGAAATGTCTGATTAAGAAGACTTCTAACCCCTACTGGGTAATGAGGTGATGGTCCATTTTGTTTAAACCACACTATTCTTCTTATACCTAGTCAAAAATAATCCAAAAAGTATTTTATAAAAAAAATGAATATGATTCTCCATTTAAATTTGGAAAAAGGATGGTCCGAGTAGTCGGTTGCCTGAAATGTTCAATAAATACGATTGAAATTATGAATTAGAGACAGGTATAACAATTTTACGTAAGAATGATGCTTATAACATGTTTTATAATCAAAATTACTAAAACTTTTCTTCAAAACAAATGATACAATTTCATCCTTAAGGACCGCTCATGTAGCACCCCCTATAAAAATAGTAAGTAAAATAATATTTCTTGCCTAATGTTATACATCTGTGTCAATTTTTATAATTTATGAAAACCTTGTAAAATTACTACCAAATAACGAAAGTAATATGTCATAATTAATATTTTGTAACTTTTTCCACGGCAACATTTTATTAAGGCATATTTGATCCAATCTTCATATTTTGGTCCAAATAATCTGCACTTGTTTTATGTCCTAATAGTTACGACAACCCTGTATAATATACGCAATCTTTTGAAAAATACGACCAGGTATAGGAAAATTTGTACAAATACCTTCACCCATCTTTTAATATAAATACTAAAGTAATACCTATAAGTTTAGTAAATAATGCACTTGCATTGTTACGCTTTGTTCAAAAGATTTTGAACGTTCGGTTAGTTTAGGATTGCTTCCAGAGAAGCAGGTGATATAGATAGATATATATGGTTAAAGATTATATTTTATACGTTTAGCATGTATGCATTTTCGCCCATATAATTTCTTTTGTTCTATTAAAGTTTTATCTTAGCTAACTAACACTGCCGGCTATAACATGGATAGTCTGCACTTAAAAATAATAACTGTAACTGGTAACTGTAACAAGTATGTTTACATTTCTTGTTAATTAGTTTGTTTGTAGAATCACAAGTTGAACTGCTGATTTTCTGGCTTATTGGCCATTGTATGGTGATGCTATTTTTTTCATAAAAAATAAGTCCGAAAACTATCACCATATTGGTCAACAATCAACAATAAAGTTATTGTTTATATATTTTCGACACGTCGATGTTTCAAATGAACAAACATTTCACCTTTTTCGTTGATTTATTGAGATCTATGAAAACTATCTATAGTATTTACGAATGTATGCTCAAGATCAAATCCAAAATCCACATCAGGAAGTTGCAAAACGAGATTCCCATGAGAATTTACTACTCTAATCAAAATTTTAGTGTTAATTATATGGAAATTAGTGGTGGTTATGAGTGAACGCTAGGGTATACTTCATTTACTTTCTCTAACGATGTGGCCCTTCCAATGTCTTGGATGCGCGCTGGCAAAATAGTAGGTATTGAGAAAAAAGCTGTAGTACCTGCCAACAGTTTTGTTTAATCATGAATAGTAGTGTCAGTCGAAAACAAGCGTTAAAGTCTTTAATATGTCTTCAAATATAAATAAACATCTCGTTGATATTTTCAGTAGTAAATGGTACCAATAACAACACATTTGAGCAATGCACTTGTAGTGGATAAAATGGTCAATTTTTCCGTGCAGTAGGTACTGTACGGATTATACGCTCCTCACCGGTTAAAAGTTTGACCGAGAGTTGTCTCTTTCCTTTTTTGGCCTAGTGCTATTCTTTTCTACTTTGCGCCGGTCGAACTGAAGGTCACATCGCTACAGAAACTAAACGAAGGATAGCACACAGGCGCCAAAATTTCCTGATAAATGAATTTGTTTCTAAAAGCAAGTAGGTAGTGCTTTTCAAGAGGTTGTTGCCAACAAAATCATCATTATAATGTCACTGTAATTTTCGTCCCATTCCTGTACCAAAAGGTGCTGAAGCGGAACGTGTAGTTGAGACGATCAAAATAGGTAGATATAGTCCGCAATAAATTATATCTGAAAATAGTTATATTTTCTTTCTTGTTTCCACTTGGGACTGTAATCATTTGCTACATTTTGAACACGCCCTTGATAAGTTAGGAAATGCTTCATGAGTAGTACAGACGAAGTGAAAAAAGATAACCAAATAATGGTAAGAGGTGCAACGGTCAGATTAGGGTAAGTTAGGTACGCAAAATATCAGGGTCGGCTTTATAACCGCCTGGTTGGAATTATTTTATTTTAATTATCTTTATACAAGTATCTTTGCTTTTTTAAATTCCTGATAATGTTGAACTTACTTTAAAGTTCGATGATGACAACCTGCTCAAATTCCCCTTGTCTACATCTCTTTCTGTTACACATTAATTATCATAATGTTTTTCCTTTTTCTTTATTAGTGTCCACTGCAATTCCTACCTGACATCTCTCTCTCTATCTCTCTATGTTTGCGAATATTTCCTACAATTTCAGTCGCGAGTAAAAGTAGGTGTTCTGCTAGCAATCGCTCTACTCTAGTTAGTAAGTTGAAAGAAGAAAGTAAATGCGAATTTTGAACGTCCCAACTATAGTAACCTTCTCATTTGACTTTAATGATAGCTTTGTTTGCAATGACGAAAAATCTTACTATACTAGCTCCATTTTTCAAACCTATTCGTTTACTTTTTAGAATTTTTAGTGTGGGTATGACATTTGGATGCTCAAGGGAAGAAGATGTAATTATGCACTTAAACACTTAATAAGCACTACAAAATAGCGTACTCTTTTTAGAAACAAATCTGTTTATTAAGAAATTTTGGCATTGATCTGCTACTTTAACATTGTAAACCACCACTAATAGTATAAGCAATAGAACACAAAAAATTTAATCAAAATACTAAATAAACACTAAAGTTTCATGCAAAACGTTTCGCGATTTTGTGATTGTAAGAAGTAAGTTATTTTCGTAAAACGAATTTTTCTGTTAAGGCTAAAATATTATAAAGATGTTACAATTTATGCGTCTACCCTCGTCCAAATTCTTTAGACTTTGTTTATATGAATAATAACATAATAACCACACGCACGGTTCCTGATGGCAAGATCTCTTTTATACAGACAGTCTTTCTTTCGTAAGTCGTCGTTAGTGGAAAATATAAAAATCAGTTAAATAATATTATTCACCTGTTTTGTGAAAGTGGTAGTTTTGTTGTTTTCAGTATACCTTAAAGGTGAGTTATTTCACTGAGTGATCAATTTTACTTGGTTAATCAATGGTAATTCATTTACGTTAATTATTATGAGTTTTTCTGATTATATTTCAATATGTGTTGAGCACTATGCGAGTTGACCCTTCATACTCCGCTAGTTGTTTATAGAGTGCGTACTATGCGAGTTGACCCTTAGTACCTTAGTGAAAGCATGCTGTTGCACTGTTTACCATGGTAGATACTCTAGACTAGCGTAATCTATTTTCCGAGGAGGTATTTCGCGAGTTGACCCTTAATACCTGTGAATTATTATGTATTTATTCATTTTGTTATATTAATTTATTGATGGTCAAATTGGTCGCTCATATATTTCTTTTTGTTTATTTTACAGATGTGTCATCTCGGACTTATCAGGCCATTCATACATACGTAATTAGTGTTTTCATTTTTATTGTTTAGGATCAGTTGTTTCATATTCGTAATACAAGTTTATATATACAGTAGAAACTCGATTAACCGGACTAATTGTTGTCGTTAGGCATTCGGATAATCGAAAATCCGGATAATCGAATGTATGAAAAATAGCGAGTTTTATGCATAATAATATGTAGTACTTACATAATGTTATGTGTCAATTAAAAATAACAATTAAATACGAAAATCAATGTTTATTAAGAGATAAATCCTACATACATTGTACATGTACTAAAATAATTTTACCTTAATCATGAAATTAAATATTTAGGTACATATTATGTACGTATAATTTCTTAACAATATGTATTTGGTAATTTGCCTTTGGTAATCAGGAAATATATAAGTTTAATTTGGTTTAAAATATTTGTTAATTGTCATTTGACGTAAGCCACTTTTTCTTTTAATTGCTGCTATATCACGAATTCGTTTAAGCTGCTTTAAACTCACAGTATCACTCTCTGTTTGTTTTTCAAACCACTTGAGAGCTGTAGTAGCAGCACAAATTTGACAAAATCGACTTGTAGTTATTTTAATATGTTGGTCGGGGTCGGTAGTCCGGATAATCGCGAATCCGTATAACTGAGGGCCGGATAATCGAGTTTCTACTGTATATCATTTTATTATCATAGGTACGTGTAATTCAGATTTAGTTTTGTTCAATAAATCATATAAATTAGTGTTATCATTTGAATATTCTTCGTAAATATTTAAATATCCCCTACATGATGTGGGTGTGCTAGCTGGACAGTCATTTAAATTTTCTGGAAATGCTTCTACTTAAAGCTACTCACTCAGGGTTTTTTGTTTGAAGTTATACGTACTTCTTTTAGCGCATTTAGTATAAAAATTTAACACTAGTTTTAATTTATATTACTTCCTCTCCCATGAAATTGAATATTTTTATTAGACAATGTGGTCATCTAAAGTTATTGATATACAAACCTACTTAATCAAAAGCCTTTCCTCTGACATTAAACTATTTACGATGCGTGTAGTTAATTAACCTTAGCATTAGCATATTTCCTTTTAGTACCTTATATACTCATATAAAACGCCATTAAAACGATCAGAAATCTCGTTAATCGTGTGAATGCATGAAATGAATATGCCTTCTTGATGCCACTACTCTTGTCGAAGAATTTTACTGCTCTTATATTAATCATAGGAGGTTGGCGCTCACGCTCTGGAAACAAAATATCATCGGAATGCGGTCCACTTCCGGTACTCAAGTACATACGTGAGATCAGCAACCACCACACGCAAACGCAGACAACATGGCTAAAGCCAACATCTCTGGTTATGTTACGTATTAAAGTTCGAACATCTGTTGAAGGAAGTTCTTGCTAACTTGCTAAATTTTTGACGATTAGCAGGTGGCACTGACTTTTAGGTTGTATTACATTAAGAACGTTGGATGTATAAAAATTACACCGGAATTATTAATAACAACGACATTGTTTGCATTACCATATGGGCCCATACTAACGAGGTATCTTATAAATTCTAAAAATAAGTATTTCAATCGTCTACTTTATTAATATGTATATTTGTAAGAAATCGGAAACTGGGGTAAGAAATAAATAAAATAATAATAACAGATTCATCCCTGATAATTACAATAAACAAAACAAAAGCTGAAATAATTGAAGTCATTAAACCTTCTAATTCAAATTAATTTAAACTTCACTTCTTATTAATTAAAGGTATTAAACTTTTTATCGTAATAAGATTTCCAAATATATTCTAGCTACGTTGCGGATTCAGTTCGAGAAGTGGAAATCCCTACGGACCTTGTTGATTATTTTTGAATCCCGCAAATTGTAGCAATATTACACAGATGGCGTTCACCATGCTGCTTGCAGCAATACAGTTATCATTCTACCTATTGCCCAATTACCTACTACACTTTGCCACTGCACTTTTTTTATTCATGGCTTTTGAGTCAAACGTACAAACTGCATAATAGGAAACATCTGATAAGCACTTTTCGTTGAGTCCATTCCCTGGAAATATAAAACGCTATCAATAACACTTTTTCTATCTATCATTTATTGCATATTGATTGTTCAGTAGTTTTAATTGGTACGTACGGTACACTTCACATGAATTCGCTTACCGTCACTTTTTGTACTAGCTAGATTAGAAGTTAAGTAATAATACACGTCATTTTTTAAAAATTAAATAAACAAAAAGCAGCAACAATAATAACACCCATATAGGCGCAATTCATTCGCACGTAATGTCAAAAAAAGCGTCCAAAGCTCAATATCCGAAGTCGATGGTGAGACCATACCTTTTTCACAGAAAAATTTTCAACAATGGCCACGTAACTTCTTACGTACGTGTGTGTTAAGAAATCGATTGTCGTGTGTGGCGGAGCTTGACAGATAATAATTTATTTTGACGTGTCGCCTTTGAGAGCTTTCGCTTTGGAAGTTCGTTGCAATAATATAATACGTAAATGGTGCCTCTATGCATTATGGACTATTCAGCTACCTGACTGTCGTTTTCGTTACGTAACAACAATAAACTTTGTACCACGATGAAGATGAAGCGAATGAAAAAAAAAAAGAATCCGACAGACGCCGCACCGGTGCTGTATTACTTTTAGAGTAGGCAGAGGTATTATAGTAGTGGAGAGAGGTACAAGTTCACATACATACATTATTATATAGTTGGCTGAGCTGGTTGGCTCTTCTTATAATATTTTAAATAGAAGCGGTGGCGGCGGGTGTCTTAAGAAACGAACGAGCACAACAGGAACGAAAAGACGCAATGTGCAGTTTCTTCTATTGTGATGCGTGGGAACCGAGGAAACCTTCCGCCTTATACCCGTGTGTTGTTCTAACCGAACCAAGACGGAGACTTCCTAGTATGGCGAAGGAAACTACACACTGATCTATTTCTACACGCGTATGTTTTTGTATATGAATGTTTATACAGTTTGTCCCAATATGTTTGACGATCAGTACTCCGGAAAAATTAAAGGAAAAGAAAAGAAAAACCTACATGAAAAAGAGGTAAAATGAGCTATCTCGCAACAGTCAGTGATATACATAAACATGAGGGTAGTGACCTTACCGAAAGCCCCAACTGCTCTGGCAATGATGATAAAGATGCGTATTCACGTGATACCGCAGGTGCATTTCCATTACACCGATATTTTGTGGTAAAACGTACAACTTACTTGTCTACGTATTAGCTGTTTGCGAAGGTCACGAATAGGTATGTGTGTTTCGTCGGAAGCCGATAAGGTAACGCAGTAACTGTTCTCAATCGTTGACGGCTCGTTAACAGGGGTACTTTTTATAAATACTTTTTACATCCCCTATGTTGTGGTACTATGACGAAATGTACTCTACAGTGCCTCCAGATGTTACTCTTCAAATATTCCGGAATACTAATCAGATATATAGTGTATATTAATCAATTACAGACGTTGTTAAAACCATTTCAAACAATCTTCATATTTATACATGTAACAATATGGTACTTTGCTAGGGAGCTAATGCTTTAGCGTAGGTTTATGTTTGTATTGGAAATCGATGTAACTACCGACATTCTAGAATCAGCTCGGCTATTAAAATGTATAAGGCAAAATACTGTGAGCATTCCTATTAAGTACATTTATGTTATGTATGGACGGTGCGTCATCTCTACCGGCTATTCTCAATAGTAGTTAATAATCATATTGATTAGCGGACGGGAGTATACGGGAGATGTTCTGTTATATTTTTGCTTGGTCTTGGTTATCGTTTTTATTTCGTTGCTTTTTTACGTTTGGTAAGCGTAAGCGATTAACCGATGTGTTCCAATACTCATATAATATTGATAGTTACTTGTTGTGTGTGCTAAAATGTAATTATTATTTGCTTTGATTATATTAATAACTAGCTTTTTCCTGCGGCTTCGCTCGTAGAAATTAATATTTTTTCTCCATAAAGCCTTTTATCTCCCAATTCACCCTTACAACGTTTTAATTTTATGTAATGTCGCCATCGTAGATTTCAAATACAAACGTAGCAACAACATTTTATCCTTAAGGGTTGATTTTTAAAAATTGCCAAAACGCGTATTTGCTTAAAAATTGCACACCTTTTTACCTCTCCCCTCTTTGGAGGTTGAATTTTTTAAAATGCCGGGATAAATGAGAGACCAACCCCTTTCAACTTCCTAAAGAGGTAGAATTTTGTAAAATATTGAAAAAGGTATGTATGTCACTAATTTTATATGAAAAAGCATTAAAGCCAAGTTTCAGGTAAATCTGACTATAAATAAAACACCATACTTAACCATAGACAACATTACGTTTAGCTGTCAGTTGCGTTTTGTCTTATACCATGTTTTAAAAAGTATCCTATGTCCGTCTCCTTGTTCTAAGCTACCTATCCACCAATTTTCAGTCAAATCGGTTCAGCCGTTCTTGCGTTATAAATAGTACGTATACAACTAAGACGACTTTCTTTCATATATATATAGATTGTGTTTCTCCCTAGTATTTTATTGTGGCAGGAAAACTTGCTGATTGTAATATCCAAATTCGTGAACGTTGTCAAACGGATAGTTTCATTTTCTTGTCACAACAAAGTATTAAGTTCAACATTATCAAGAATTTAGTAAAGCAAATACGCTTGTTTAAGGCTAATTAAAATAAAATAATTCCAACCAGCCGGTTATAAAGCGGACCCTGGTCTTTAGCGTACCTAACCTACCCTAACTTGACCGCTACACTTCTTACTATTGAAGCATTTCCTAACTTAACGACGGCGTGTTCAAAGTGAAGCAAATTACTACAGTTCCAAATGGAAACAAGAAAGAAGATACGTCTATTTTCACAGATGAATTTCGACCACATTAATGTTCTCTGAATTACTTCTATCATTTCTATAGTTGTAAAATCGCTATTTGCAAGTCAGAATAAAGAGAATGGGACGAACTGTACAAATAATACCATGGTGCACATATGGAAGCCGACAACCGTACGAACGGTAGGTAATATTTGTCTTTTATTAAGGTTTTATGTATTTATTTGTACCCGTTCGAGAATGAAATCTTTAGGAATCCATTGTCATATTACGAAGGATCTTAAAAGGGAAATTATAGTGAGAAATAGAAAGTGGACGGGCTTTTAATTTTTATGATTGTACTGACTTGAAAAAGTTTCTTAATAGAATTACACCTACGAACCTAAATACACCAAAAGGATGTCAATGATCATTACTTATACCAGAATCAAATATATATCACACGATATCACTCTTTCAAAAATAAACACTTCAGATTTTCTTATTGGAATTTAAAATTGAAAAGCTAAAACAATTTTTTCTTTAATTAGGGTCTTTCTTCGCATAGGTTTGGGAATATTGTATGTATCTACCTTTTATGATAATTAAGTCCGGGACCTGCAGCTTTATGTTGACTCCGACAATAGGAGTAAACATCCGAAAATGTCACCGAATCTAAGAGCTTTTACTAGATAAATATACTCGGGTAGCTCGTCATTGTCTTCCTGGCCGATACATTTTGTCCTGGTGTGGAACTGAACTACTGAACCCAGTCTTCGCAGTTCAAAGTGAAATGCAATTTGCTTTCGCGCATACGAACAGGTTGAGTTAGGTGGAAGAGACTCTTAGCTTTACAAAGATTTTATGATCAGCCTGCTCTAAGCTTTGAGAGAGCCTGGATCGTTGATTCTGTTAGTGCCTTTGAGTTTCGACGCGCATTGACGAAAACTTTTGCACAACATTATGCATTCAAGGTTTATGCTAAACTGAACAAAAATCTCGCAAACACAAATCAAATAACCCAGGAAGCATGAAGGCGACTCTACTGCTTCCTATTTTAAAACTTTCCATTGGTTGAAGTTGTTTTAAGATGGTTGGAGAGGTGGATGAGAGATGACATCCGTTCTGGTTGATCGTTAACCAGCAAAAGTGACACGAATGCTCTCTGGTGCCCGTGACCTTTTAAACCAACCTTAATATGAATGTTTAGATGGTACTATCAGTATTTCAAAAATCGCTATGCAAAACAATGTTACCAACAACTTGCACATAAGGTAAAAGTGCGCCAACTCTCCTAGCCATAAAAAAAAAACTTTTAGGTGTTTCATCCCCACCAGCCAGTAATGCTGGTGGGCGGGCAGTCCCTCCGGACTACGCCGGAAGTTAGGGAGGAAGGCTCTCTTCAGTCTGCTTTCAGGAATCGTGGGAATGGGTGGGTGGTGGTTCGGGTGAGAAAGTTGAGACGGACGAAATGAAAACAGAATAGAATGAAAGATTACCTGTGGAATATTATTGCCCTTGCATTTGCTTAAGTGATCCAATGAAACCACAGAAAAACTTGGACCAAGGCAGACAGATCCGGAATCGAACCAGCGTCCTCCCGAATGCTAAGCAATGGTCTAAACCTCTAGGCTATGCCGCTCGTTTCCTAGCCACATCGTTCTGCAGGGTTTCGGGCTTGACAATGTTGCTTCTGCCCAATGTTTTGAAGCAATCAAAACTGCCATGGCAAAGGCTTTAAAATATTTAATAAGTAGTTAGAGTAGTTCTCGCAATCCGTCATTTCGATTTATAAAAGACGATGCTTAGATACATTCCTTTAGTATACCGTCATTTGTTTCGAGTTACGCCTGATTGTCATTGAAAATAATTTTTAGTAAAATACAATTTTCAAAAGCACATACTAAATGGTTTTTGTATTAACAGTATATTGGAATACGTTTAAAAATAAGAAATACAGAAGCAGTCGAACTGATACGATTTTTTGAATTTTTTGATGGTTTATTTCCACCAGCTACTAACGCCGATTGATGAAAGGTTCTCTCCCACTTTTTATCCTTTTCTAGAAATTGTGAGAATGAGGGAATGTATTGTGTATGTATCAAGAAAGGGGCAGTTGTAGACATCCATAGATTCGATTAAGTAAATTATAATCAAAGAAAAAATCCTTATAGAATCTCTTGATTGATTTCGTTCATATTTAGTACTTATCAGATTTTACATAAAGGATCGAATTTGCCGTAAGTACGAGGACTAACAGTATATATTTACGGCAACTTTATTATTCATGCACGTAGATACGTAATAATACACATATGTTACTATTTCTTATACGATAATAAAAAAGGAAGCTGAAGTAATGTCAGGAAGTAAGAGGCATACGCCTGGTGCTATTTCGCAAACTTTTACGCGCAATGCACACCTTAACATGAATTCTTGTTATGTCACAAGTCAATATTGTTTCTATTACATAATTGTTCTTTAGACGCCTACCACACACATCTCGGCTACGACCTATTAAACGTTCGTGTTCATGGTAAAAGACACCGACCGACCATTATACATAACGTATCCATATTTATGAACTTTAGATGTAAAGAAATTACTTTTCGTTTAACTCATACACGTACAGATCGATCATATATGTAACAAAGTTTCGCTGCTATTTAGTTGAAAGAATTTGGATTAAAGTTTTCGCTATTACTTGACAAAGCATTAAATGGTAATTTCATATTGGCAGGTTGCATTGCGACAATGCAAAAATTATTATTCCTTTTTTAAACTGAAATTATAAATAAGATATATCAATTTTATTATTTTTTCTAACTAGTAAGTGCTCCTCTAATGTTTATTCTATTAACAAATAAACGCTATAGAAGTCAATAAGGAATAGGAGAGATAGGTTGGTGGGATACTTTGGAGGCATGAAGGGCTATTAGAGATATGTTAAAAGCACAAACAGGAGTTAAAGGTAGATCCTGCTTCTTTGTAACAACGTCGTCATCGTCAATCGTCATCGTTATCGGCATCGTCCATCACCATCGCCATCGTCATCGTCATCATCATCATCAGCCCTAAGATTAGTTCGATACATCCTTCCACTCCTTCCTATCCTTAAACAATCTCCGCATTTCCTTAAAATTACGTGAAGTATCTCATATTACATCTCCAACTGTTTGTGAACAGTGCCTACTCAAATCTTAGAATACCTTTACTCCTGTAAGCTTAACCATCTCTACGTATCCATGATATTTTTATCATCCGTCTATTGGGATCCGTCAAATGGGCATACACCATCTGGTGGCAAAATTTATAACTCGAATGCTGGAAAAATACATAGGAACTGTGCACGCAAATTGTAAAATTGTTTATTAAAATAATAAAACACGTTAATGATTATGATGATATTGCTTAAATCACCCAGAATCACCTCACCAATTATATAACGTGAATCACTTTTTAAATCCGAAGTTTGTAAAAAGTAGGCAGTAAACTTGACGGAATTTGAAGGCTAGCTTCCGGATTTGTTATTTCCGAATTTTATAATGTGATTGGCATTAAAAACACGCTCACCTTCAACGACATTTCCTTTCCGAGGCTTTGTGTCAGCCCAATAACATATTGTGTCAATACTTATCATTTTATCGTAATTTAAAAACTTGGAAATTGCACGGTACACTATAGGAACTACGATAAATTTTCCCTAATCGGCGCCATGTTTTTAGGCTCCTCCCATTTGACGGATCCCAATAACTCAAATATATCTCAGATGTTTGTAATTTTGTTTTAACTGCCACGCCTACTATCCACTTTGTTGCAAATATGCATCTTTAACAATATTTATCGAATTTCCTAATTAACCGTTGGCGATTATAGAAGTACTTTAATTTTGCTTTTAAAGACGATTCAAACCAGCGTTATCCTTTTATACCTCTACCACTCCACCGAACCTGAATCATCTGACTCCTTAGATATTGAAGTTTTTAAGGAAAAAGTATTGTTTGAAATTTGAACCCCGTACTAGAAAACAGGTTTCGAGATGTCTGCCAAAATTATTTTTGAGTCACGCAAAGAAGTCAAGCAGTCACACCAGTATTGACTATCATTATTTCGTGAAACACATTTGTTCCTGCTGAAAATCAGTTATCTGCACGGCTTCCATTTTCTCTAAATGATAAGGATGCAGCAAGTGCTCCTGTAACGTTTGTCACACTGTCATATTCATATGAGAGAAGCCAACATTGCGTGCTATTTAGCATCTACTTCTTTGAGATTCTCTTCCATGAAGATCAAGGATTTCATCTTCTTAGCATTGATATGGTTCGGGCTTCAACACTTTTGTAGGGTGTACCTTGCAATTACTGTACAATTTGATCGTTGCAGTGACACTGCCAATACCATCGATTGACTAAATACATCAAGGCTAGTGCGTTAAATAATACCGCATTTGACTACAAAATAAACATCTTTACTCACACTTAATCTAATCTAACACATAACAAACAATGGGCAAAAAATACAAAAAAATATAACACTGATGCTGCTAATTCGTGTCAGTATGTTTCACTAGCTGATTGAATGCGGCGTTGCATTGTCGTATTTCTCTTCAGGTTCGGAATTAGATTTGCCTGTGCTTTTAGTTACGTTTTTTTTTTCCAAAACGATGAACATTTGGACCAGCAAACATTAACTTAATTTTCTTATTTTACAGTGCTCTACTATTTCCTGCAAGGTTACTGCTTATTTCTGAAACATCCTGTATAAGGTAGGTGTAAAGAGGAAATCTTTATGAGTCTGTTTGTTGCTGCTTATTCGAAGTAAATTTTAGAAACTACATAACTTTTTATTGTTCGACGGGCTATATTTCTCTTTAAGATATAAGCTACTAACTACGACTAATCACAAAAGAAATATTAATAATCTTTTCAATACTCTGCACATCACGGATAATATTTTAATTAATTTAAGTAATTGATTAAAACAAAATGTCAAAATCACTCTCTCCCAACTTTGAAAGAAAGGTTGATTCTATTATTTTTCGAAATTTTCATATGATTCATCGTCAGTTATCTCTAATAATATCATTTCTCTTGCTTTTAATATAATAAAAAATGTTTAAAGTATATCTACATAAGGATTTGAGTAGTTATAAACACTTTAAAAGATGTATTGGTGAAACAAACTAAACTAGTGGCGAATAAAACTGAGATAAAGACAAAGACCATGGTGATCTTGGTCTTGCACATTTACTTTACCAGTCAGGGTCGAATATATTTGCTTTTGTCGAGTTTATGCGTTGTTTTTAGTCTTGTTATTCATACACTTTTATGATCATTTACGAACTGTTTATTTGTTCAGACTTATAGTAGTATTTTTAAAAGGATTTTTAACTCTACATCTTATTGACCATTTTCTTCCACCATTAGCGTTACTGCTTACAACTTTTCACGACTGAGTCAAATTTTCGAGAAAAGACTCAAAATAATAGAATAAATACCTTTTCCATAATTAATTCTAACAGTTTCTACATTCGGGTGCACATCTTCTGAATATTCTGTGATTTTACATTTATTTCAATTATTATTTTTGTTCCGTCGCTATTCGCCGAAACGTTTGTTTTTTGTTATGATTATGGTTTTTATTTAATTACAGATTTAAGTAGATAGATGGTCTGATAATTTTTAATCTTATTCGATTACTTTTGGGTTTAACTGTATATTCTTTGCATCTTAATTTACATTATAGTGCATATTACAATTTGAATCTTCTCTTGGAATTTACAATACAATAGCAACCTATTCAATGTTTACCTGACTGTCATCGTTAAATCATATTAGGGTCGTATTTTCCACTCATAACCTTTTTCATTGTACTTATCACATTTATCTGAAATGTAGTTATTTGCTGTAAAGTTTCGCATACTAGTTTCTAATTCTATCGCTATCTATCTTAAATTGTTCNACACCCAGCCGTCCGTACGACTCGGTACGAACGGCTGGGTGTCTTTACATATATTCCAAAATATCTAATTTTACACAATCGTATACAATTATCCATCCAAGGTGTTGAATAGTTTTAGTTTTATACCCTTGGGATGTTCCTTTAATAATAAAATTAGTAAAAAAAAAGTGTAAAATTTATTAAAGGAAAAATCACCAACTAGCTGTGCAATATTAAGTTGGCGTACAGCATAAGTTAGGATAAGTTAAACAACGACTATCCTGCTTCAACAATTTTAATTTCATTTTCTGATTTTTGTACATTTTCCAGTTGGTCCCATCTTAAGCCATTCCTTACTTCTATGCGTAACGTAATATTTATTTTCTTATTTTGTCCGTTGTCTGCAGTATACGGTACAGGCCAGTTGAAAATCGAACATAAAGGAAATTATAGTAGAGGGCGGTATCATCATTTGAAAAATATGAAGTGATATGAAAATCCATACATATACCTTTGGACCCCAATTTGCAATTTAAAACATTTGAAGGGGTGTTAACCCTTGATGATAAGGGCACTTAGCTCAGAGCAATTTATCGCGATGCTGTGTTCGCCATGGTGAAAACTTCATATTCACTACTCTAAAACTTTTTGTTCACAAATTGAAATTATTACCACGATCGCTGATCAAAATCTACTATTTATATAAATTAAAATCAAATTCTCTTGTGTTAAGCGAACGGTTAAAATTCTCACACTCCATGGACTTTAATAACTGCATTTTAATACCAGTACCATGTTCAATTAAAATTCATGGAATGAATTTCCGATACCTGATCACAATTTTTTCACCTATTCCATCGATAAAAGTTGTTTCCTTCTTTGGGTGTACAACAGTCTTGCCTTGAATTTAAAACAAATCGTTTAATTATATGTTTATGTTAGGAGCTAACGAAATTCTTGATCGATACGTGATATACTTTATTATATCATCATCATAAGGTCGTCAGTCTTAAGACTGGTTCGACAAGCACCTCTACTTTTTCCCTCTATCCTGAACTGATCTTCACATTCTAATACTAGAACAACCCACATCCTTAACTATTTGTAATCTAATTTAGGTCTACCTCTATTCATCTTAACTCCTGTTTCTGCCTCTAATATGTCTCTGACTGGACCTTCATGTTTGAGAAGGTGTCCTACTAACCTACGTCGCCTATTTCTTATTGACTTCCATAGAGTCCCCTGTTCTCCTATTCTTTCTAATACCTTTTCATTTCTAGCCATCTCGATTCACGGTATCCTCATCATTTGCCTGTAACGCCACATTTTGAAAGCTTCTAACCTTTTCTTTTCCGCCGCACTCACCGTGCATGTTTCGCACCCGTACAGCGCCGCGCTCCAAACATACATATAACACTTAACAATCTTTTTCAAATTTCTAAATTAACCGTTTGCGAGCATACAGCATATGTGCGCATATACAAGTATTTACATTTTAGTCCATATTATCAGTTGAGATCTCATAACTGCAGGTATAATAATGAAAGGAACATGATTAATTATATTCTGAACCAAAAGTTCCGCGGGTTTTGCATATGTATATGTTAGTTTAATTAGACGACAATAAAATTGTAATAACCTTCTCTAATCTTATTAAGTGCAATGTTTTCGAGATCAATTAGAGGAAATTACATGGTCAACCGAAAATAAGGTCAAGTACCTATTTCTCTCTAGTGAAAGTGTGTTACTCATAATAACCCTATCCTGTCCCAGCTTTCTGCGAAAATTCGGCGGTATTCAACGAGAAATTTCTGTAAAATTGGCAAAAAATGAAAATAAGAAGTTTAATATTTTAAGAAAGATTAAGCAGTTTGTCGCTGATGTTCATAGAAAGTGATGACCTTACAAAATGTAGACTTTGATGTATTCGTTCACGATTCTGCAAATCAGTTTTTTCTAGAAAGGTATAGTTATGTATCACTGGACAGATTGCGCTGACTGATGGTCACATACCAACTTGCGCCAGGGTGTCAACTGTGTGTGTTAGCATGTCAATTCATATCCAAACTAAATACATAAATAATAACAAAATTCTAATTAATTTATATTTAATAATTAATAATTCCAACAATGGGAGTAAACATCCGAAAATGTCACCGAATCTAGGAGTTTTTACTAGATAAATATACTCCGGTAGCTCGTCATTATCTTCCCGACCGATAAATTTTGTCCTGGTGTGCTATTGAACCCGGTCCTCGCGGTTCAAAGTTAATATACGTGTAAGATGTAATGCTATTTCCTTTCGCTCATACGAACAGGTTGAGTTAGGTGGAGGAGACTCTTAGCTTCACAAAGCTTTTATGATCAGCCTGCTCTAAGCTTTGAGAGAGCCTGGATCGTTGATCCTCTTAGTGCCTTTGAGTTTCGACGCGCATTGGCGAAAACTATTGCACACCAAAAAGAAGTCCTTTTAGTAAATATTTTGTTGATATTAACTACGCAAGTGCCAAATGCAAAATCTGTAATAAAATATTCGCAAAAACGGCGCACGATCGCTGTTTTAAAGAGTTATCTAAAATCAGTACACATCTGCGTCCGTTGTCGCTTCCGCAAAAATTTACGGTTTTCTTGTTTCCGCTTCTATTTCTGTTATGACATTTCCGTTGCATCACTAGTTTGTAGATACGTAGGTTTGTATCATTTAGGACATTGTAAGTGACATACATACGTAGTTTCGGTCTAGGTAGGTTGACTATCAAAAATTTACTTTCATCCTTTTTAGAAATGTTTATCGAACAATTAACGAAATAAATTTTGGGTTACTAAATACTATTTGCTAACTTAAATTAAATAGGCATTTCCGAGACTTTAATCAAATACTTCCCTCCGACGCAAATACATTATAAATACTTTTTATCAAAATTTTTAGGAAATTTCAACTTTCCTTCAGACACACTAGGCGAAATGAAAAGGACAACCACCACGGTGTAAGGTTTGCCGGAATCCTTTTGTAATCACAAGAACTATTACAAAATCTGTGTGTGTATAGTGGCAAAGATCTTGTTTGAAGTTCCTTGATGTCGGTTTTTTTTGTTCTATTTGATAGTAATGCGTACACCAAGGAGATAGTGCTATTATTATGTAAATCATGTAAACTAAGTATATCGCTGACAAAAGAGATGTGCCGCGTTAAACGCCTCGTTAGAGTGTACCATTTTTTGGAGCTTGCAAGAAGACTTTTTATAGTGCTAAAAGTTAGCGTTTTATAGTTGAAACGTTCAAAATTGCCATAGTCCGCAATAAAACTGTCTTCCTTCAACATATTAACTAGACTAGAGCGATTGCTGATAGAACACCTACTTCTACTCATGGCGGACGTTATGGGGAATATCGTAAACATAGAAAAAAGATGTCAGCTAGGAATTCTAGCGGACACTAATAAAGAAAAAGGAATAATATTACTCCAATTAATGTGTAACAGAAAGAGATACAGCAGCAGAATTTGAGCATGCTATCGGCATCGGACTTTAGTTCAACATTCTCAGGAATTTAGGAAATTTAGAGACTCTTGTTTAAAGAAATAATCCCAACGAAGCAGTTATAGAGTCGACCTTGATTTTTTTTTTATGTTTTCGTGGAAGAGGGGAAATCTTCAAAAGACACCCAGCCGTCCGTACGACTGGGTAGTGTCGGATTCCCGAGGAAGAAGTCCTCGGACCTACCGACTAAAACCCCTCTACCTCAGGCCGTTCTAGGACCAAGTAGGGTCCTCTTCAGCCGTGTCCCAACGAAGCAGTTATAGAGTCGACCTTTATCTTATGCGTACCTCAGCAACACCTAACCACTACACCGCTTACTATTATTCGGTTATCTCTTTTCATTTTGTCTGTAGTGGACATGAAGCATTTCCTAACTTAACGTGGGGCGTGTTCAAAACGCAGCAAATGACTACAGTCCGAAGTGAAAACAGGAAAGAAGATACGTTAATTCTCACATTTATAGCGGACTTTTTTCCAATTTTCATCGTCCTAACTATATCTTCATACGATAAAAAATTGCCTCTCTTGTGGCTTTCTTAACAAATATCTCTTAAAATTATTTTATTTTATTACGTGCACTTGCATATAGCACTATAAACAGATTAATGCAATATATTTTCTGATAACTACAGATAAATAGCTCTCGAATCTTTTGATAAACCATTAGCATCATCCGTCCTTGCAAGTTTTAGCCACTTTTTCAGTATTTCCACATTCTTGCGAACATATATATTTTTTTTGGCGTTTTTATAGTTGTGCTTTTACATAGGGTCACTACACAGTACTTATAATACGAGGAATTAATTTTTAATTAATGTAAACTAACAACTGTCATTTGCTTAGCACGGCATGACATCAATTAAGACACCATGACAGTTTGAGTGCTTTCTAATCGGTTTTTGAGAACATAAACTACATATGGTACCTAAATGTTAGAGTTTTTGCAAAAATACATATTTTATGAATAAGACAGAAAGAAAGAGCGAATATAAAGATAGGAGACGAAAAATTAAAAGAAGTGGCTGATTTTAGATGTCTAGGAAGTCAGATATAAAGCAGAGGATAGCGCAGGGTCGTGTCGCCTTTAATAAAAAAAAGTCACTACTATGCTCGCAAACGGTCAATTTGTTTGGAGCGCGGCGTTGTACGGGTGCGAAACATGGACAGTGGGCGCGGCGGAAAAGAAAAGGTTAGAAGCCTTCGAAATGTGGTGTTATAGGCGGCTGATAAAGATAACGTGGCTAAAAAAAGTTAGAAATTAAGAGGTATTAAAAAGAATAGGAGAACAGAGGACTCTATGGAAGTCAATAAAAAACAAACAAGATAGGTTGGTGGGCTTCTCAGACATGAAGGTCTAGTCATAGACATATTAGAGGCAGAAACATGAGTTGGAAGGGGTAGAGGTAGACCTAGGTTAGATTACTGTTCGCAAATAGCTAAGGATGTGAGTTGTTCTAGTTTAAGGGAAATGCTTTAGCTCAGGATAGAAAAGAGGAGGTACGTGTCTAACCAGTCTGAGGACTGACGACCTTATGATGATGATGATGAAGACAGATATTAATGTCAACCAATTTTTTCAAATTTTGTCACCTAGCCTATTTTAATCTAAAACCTGTTTCTTATTTAAACCGAAATTTAAATTTGCCATTATATTATATTGTACGGATCAATTACCTGTCCCTACATGTATTTTAGAATGACATTAAAATTTTATATCTAAACTTGCCCTTGTCTGTATAATTTTCATTGTCAATGTTAAATGCATTTTACGACGACAATTTTTTAGGAAATTTAAAAGTGTAATCAGTTTTTTATATGTTGTGTACAATGAATAATGATCTTAAGAAAAAACATCGGAACGTGGATTACTGACACCATACATATGATGGTTAATGTCAAGGTCGTACACATATGGCATGTTGGTACTCACACTATACCAATATGCGATCCCACGCAATTCGCAATAAACTTTTTGTTACATGGTTTGAAAAATAAGTTTTGTAAGCATCATAAACAATTTTATGCGGGTAATAATATTCCAAAAAGAACGAGTGTGTAAGTATATTTATCCATATTACTTGCTAATCACTGATCATTTGTAATCTAATGGTATTCCACTAATGGTAGGCACTTCTCGGCGACTTTTTTTATTTTCCACCAAAAGAGTAGAAAAAAGCCTTTATGGTTTTTGGTGTCTGTTATTGTCGTTTTCCTTATGATTTCAATAACTTATTAACAGAAATTGAAACCGGAACAGTCGCAGTCATATATGGTATTACCTGTTATATACCTAGTATCATAGATTACCAATCCAAAATATAATAGGTCCATCCTTAGGCCAATGATCTTAATTTCATATTAAGTTAAATTTATTATGTTTAAAAACTAATTTAATTTATTTCATGACCAGTGCGAGCTAACTGATACGAAAAACCCGTTTATTTACCTACAAATGTAGAATTCCTACCTCATTTTAAATTATAAATTAAATGCATTATCGGTGCCAACGATCAGTAAGACCAATAAAGGATGTACACATTTACATTACAAATCAGTCGTCACTTGCATTTGAATTTCTAGATTCCCGTGTACTGGCTCTGTCCCTGGACCTTTATTTATACCGCAATGAAATGATTATTTCCAGAAACTTCCCGTAAGTTTTTTTGTTCTTTTCTCCCGGTTACATGAAAGGTGCCGCTGGTATCGATCGTCCGCGGCATTTAGTCGTTTCCATGGTTTATCACATAGCTATTTACTATCAGGTTTTTACTTACAATATTATACCTTTTATTTTACATAAAAATATAGGTCAATTTTTTATTATTGAACGTGATAGTTTGGCCCCTTACGACGATAAAACAATAAAGTGTCCTGTTTTTAAGGGGTGCGTTTTTGAGTAATCATAAAAAAGGCGCCTCTTTTAGTTTTCTCAAAATAACTCGAAAACGAAACAATTTTCGTGATTTCTACAAAACTTCTCATATTACACTTACCATTAGTGAAATTAGTTTGTTCAATGTTATTAAGCTATGGTCTCTCATTGAAAAAATTATGTGGTAGCGTTTTCATAGTTACGGTACTGGTACCATGAAAAAATATTACCTAAGAAAGAAAAAAATATTACAAAGAAATTCTAAAAGAGTTATTTTTGCAATACTTTAAGCAAAAATTTTTATAATCTTGATTCTTGAAGTAGTATACTATTATTATTGTGATGTACTTAAAATTTTAAGATTTCAGTTTAAAGTGATAGTAAAGTTAAAACCCTTTTTTTCTATTACACTATCTTCAATTGAAAACCAACAGCGATAAGGTGAGTTATCTTCAAATTTTAAACTTGAGCCTCGCTTCACTTAAAGCCGGCACTGAAACTTTAAATTTCCTTTTTTTTCTTCGAGTATATATACGTATCTACATAACGTATTAATTTCTCAAAAACCCTTTACAATAATTGTATTGAATTCTAGTAAGTTGCTACGTAAAAACTAGGAAAATTACCGAGGACCTGCCTACATGTTTACTACATTTGAAAATAATGTAAATGAGTATGCAAACAATAGATTCTTGGGAGTCTTTCTGAGAATTGTTCTACGTGGGTATATTTATATCGTAACGCAAATTTTGGTCTTTATTCGTGTGAAAGAAGAACCGGTTGAAAGGAATTCGGATGTGACTATTGGCATGTATCTTCGTGACTTGTAAACATATAAATGAGAAATATGCATGTAATAAAATGTTAGAATCAACATCTCAGAACATGCTCACACATGCCTTTTTTGTGACTTAATTTATTTCCGCTTCTACGAAAAATTATTCTAAAGTAAACATTATTAATGAAGGCGGGAACACTTTTTCATAAGTATGTTACAGTTCAAGTGCAAAATCTAAATTAATCTAGTCAGAAAGTAAGTTAATATTAGTAAGGCGCCTTGTCTAAGGCTTCAAATACTTCAGTATAGTTGGGGCGATCAAAATTTGCAAAGTCTGCAATAACTTATCTGTGAGAATGTACTGTAGTCATTTGCTGCGTTTTGAACTCGCATTTGTTAAAGATGCTTGGGAGGCATGTCAAAATGATACGAGACAAATAAAAATTTGGAAGAACGTTCCTCATTCAATTCTAAAACTCCTGTAAAAATTACAAATCGATTCACTAAACCGTTAAAAAGTTATTGAAATTTTAAAAAATTGTAATTTTACACGTCAT
>NW_020438879.1:655538-676866 GCF_000699045.2 Agrilus planipennis | reverse complement strand
AATTAATACTGTAATGTTCGTGGGTTTAACAAAGTTAACTTCTAAGACTGATAACTACAAAAACTATTTATTTACACTAATTATTAAAGAACTTAAAAACACTATTAAATTATTACTAAACTTAGGTTATGAATTATTCTATTTATTTACACTACTGTTGATATATCACTATTCACGTGTGCCTGATCGTACACAAACACACTCGTGCTCGCTACAATATGTATGTTACTTTTTAAGGAACGTTATCCTTTTTTCGTACCTTTCCTCTCATGGCAAGAGCCAAATCTTGTCTCCTTTTTGAATCGTAGCTACTAAACTGTGATTCAGCTACTTCTATGTCAAATGGAATATTGGCAATCAGCTATGTTTAATAAACCGTTTACCAAACGCACTGTTTTTTTGGTTACTTGCATATATTTTTCTTTTTTTTTGTTTTCGTGGAAGAGGGAAAATTTTCAAGACACCCAGCCGTCCGTACGACTCGGTACGAACGGCTGGGTGTCTTTACATATATTCCAAAATATCTAATTTTACACAATCGTATACAATTATCCATCCAAGGTGTTGAATAGTTTTAGTTTTATACCCTTGGGATGTTAAAATACCTACTTCTGTAAGCATTGTCCCTCTGTAATGTTTATTGTAGCATTTTTTACTGACAACAGAAAAATGATCATTGGAAATGCTTTGAATTTTAAATGGTTGCTACTTGCGGTACGATGGATGTATCGAACGAGCATAGTCACATGTGTACATATTATAATGTTAAAGTGTTCCGTGTCGAGTTCCTAGTTAGGTACTACACATACAAGTTCGTTTTATTATACGAGGGTGGATTGATAAGTTTCCGGCCTAACCAAGAGATGACGCCACTAGGCCTACCTTGAGGTGACATTCTATAGTACCATCCTTGGATAGCTTGTAGCTATAGTTTCAGCCCGATCTCCTTGCTAGTGTAGGTTTGACAGCACGCTGAACAAGACGCCTCTGTGGTTTTCGTAAAAATGGAAAAGCAGGAAAATCGTGCTGTCATCAAATACTTTTATTTGAAGGGGTTAACGCCGAAGGAAATTAAAAAAGAGATGGACTCAACACTGGGGACATCCTCCCCGTCATATTCAACCGTTAAGCAGTGGGTTTCCGAGTTTAAAAAGGGTCGTGTGAGCACCTCTGATGGGCCTCGCTCAGGACGCCCCGTTGAGGTCACAACTCCAGATATGATCGAAAAAATTCATCAAATAGTGCTGGGAGACCGCAGATTGAAAGTGCGTGAGATAGCTGAGACCTGTAAGATGTCATATGAACGTGTGCAACATATTTTGCACCAACATTTGCATATGGAAAAGCTCTGTGCAAGATGGGTGCCGCGTTTGCTAACAGTCGACCAAAAATTGATTCGAAAAAACATTTCTACCGCAAATTTGTCATTGTATAAGCGTAATCCAAGCGAATTTTTGCGTCGATTCGTAACCGTTGACGAAACGTGGGTCCACCACTACACTCCTGAAACCAAAGAACAGTCTAAACAGTGGATTGGACCAGGGGAACCAACTCCAAAGAAGGCAAAAACAATTTTTTCGGCGAACAAGGTTATGGCTACTGTTTTTTGGGATGCAAGAGGTATTATATACATTGATTACCTTGCAAAGGGTAATACTATCACTGGTCAATACTACGCAGACTTATTGCAACGTTTGAGCCACGAGGTGAAAATTAAACGACCTCATCTGGCGAAGAAAAAAATCTTGTTTCATCACGATAACGCACCAGCGCACACGTCAATCGTTGCGACGGCTAAAATCAACGATCTAAAGTTTGAATTGATGCCGCACCCTCCTTACTCTCCAGACCTAGCCCCGAGTGACTATTTTCTGTTCCCTAATCTCAAAAAATGGCTTGGCGGTAAGAGATTTGCGGACAATGAAGAAGTAATCGAAGCTGTAAATGGTTATTTTGAGGAGCTTGACGAATCAGTCTATAGAGATGGCATTAATAGACTGGAACACCGCTATGAGAAATGTATCAGCCTTGGAGGAGATTATGTTGAGAAATAAAAAAAAAAAATTTTTAAAAACCTTGTTTTTCTTGGTCAGGCCGGAAACTTATCAATCCACCCTCGTACTTGGTACGTAGTACGTAGATGTACGTTTGCTGGTAGGAACTTTAAATGTTCTATGTAAGCATTCGCAGGTAACATACTGGTGTCTGTACGGCAGAATTCTAAGGTTTTGCTAATAGCGAGACGTCGACGTTCAAAATACCGTTGCGTTTAGATCATCGGTAGTTTCAAACATCCATGTGTCTTGTAATAAGATCTGAGCGGCCGGTAATAACCGCGGCGTATTATGACAGCGACATCGGCAATAGCAGCGCGGCGCGAGAAAGGTTGTTTGGCCATTTCCGGAAAAGAACATAGTAATAACTACATGCACAAGTACCATACAAACATACAGAGATACGTGTGTTTTTTCAAGGTCAAGAATTGCGCTGTTCGTTCTTCAGGTCACCCATTTTATTATCCTAGACAGTGGCGTACGGTTTCGAGACATAGTCGGGTCACTTTGAGATGCGAGGTCCTTAGTAAATGATTCCATTGAAAGAGAGCCAACGATTCCGTCTGTTCTAGTCCAAGTTTTTCTGTAATTTACTTGGATCACAACGGAGGTTCTTTCTCCTTACCTTCCGTTCTCCACCTTCCACCGTGGTCCAGAAGGACGACTGCTCGTCTATCATAATTAGTAGTTGGTGGAAATGATACCCAAAAGCTTTTTGTTAATTTTAGCCCAAAAATAGTTCAAAATAGAAATGCAAGAACAGATTAAGCAGTATTTGAAACATTTCAGTTACAGAGGCAAATAACAGCTGCAATCAGTGGATATTGTGGAGATACCAGGTTCCACTTTTGAGACACTTGGAATTTTTGTAGGATTAAAATTAGAGTTGTGCCGATTATGACTTTGGTCGATTAGCCGACTAGCCGATTAGTTTAATTTCCATGATGCTTCGTTTATAGCTTATTTGAGCATAAGTTTTGCTTACTTCGCATTGTTTCTTGATTTTTGCTTTTGCAAGGGTAACAGAAGTATTTTTGTGTAAAAAAATAATACTTTTCTTGTTCATTAAAGTGAAAGTGCTCAATGATTTGGGCGGGAGAACTATTAGGGGAAGATCAATTTGGGTTTAGAAGAAATAGAGGAACGCGGGCGGAGATACTAGCTTTACCGATAACAATAGAGAAAACGATAGTAAAAAGAAAGAAATCGTACACAGGATTTGTAGATTTAGAAAAAGCTTTTGACAATGTTAAATGGGACAAGATGTTAAATATACTTAAAAATGTAGGCATGAGTTACAAAGATAGAAGAGTGATACTTAATTTGTATAAAGAGCAACAGGCAGTTATAGAGCTAGTAGGACTGTAACGTAGAGAAGTAAAAATTAGGAAGGGAGTCAGACAGGGATGCACACTGTCACTGCTACTTTTTAATCTATACATCGAAGACGCGATCAACATCATTAAAGACAGTACAACTGTAGGGATAGATATACAGGGGCAAAAGATTAGTATGCTTAGATTTACACATGATATAGCAGTATTAGCATCTAGCAAGGAGGACTTAGAAATAGCTTTAAATAAAATGAAAGCGGTACTAACAGATCAGTACTGTATGAAAATAAATAAAAGTAAAACTAAAATACTAGTATGCAAGGGAAGAAAAAGTAGGGAACGAGCGAATATAAAGATAGGAGACGAAAAATTAGAAGAAGTGGCTGATTTTAGATATCTAGGAAGTCAGATAAATCAGGACGGAAGGAGTAATAGGGATATCTAGTTTTAGGGTCTATCTAGTTTTAGGGAAATGCGGAGATTAGCTCAGGATAGGAAAGATTGGAGGTACGTGTCTTACCAGTCTTAGGACTGACGACGTTATGATGATGATGATGATGGACAATGAATCTTGTAGACTGATTGTAAAATAATAATATTAATTAACAATCAAATATTTTAGTTTGTGTAATTCCTTATATATACAGTGTATTGACAAATACATACAAAGTAAGAAGCCAGATCGTCGGCGAGCTTTGCCGAATAGTCGCCGACCACGAAAGTGGCCGAATAGTCGAAGTAATGAATTGATTTTTTTAAATTAACATTACCCACTACAAATATCCCCAAATTCAAGCTTTCAACGATGAGCTTTTCGAGAAAATCTGATGAATCTTAATTTAAAAACTTAATTCATTAATGTATTGAATTTAATCCTACAAAATTCAAACTGTCTATTTACTAACAATGATTATACATTAGTTCGACGATTCTGCAACTTCTGGTGGTAAAACTTGGGGCCCAGGTTTAATTCCCGACGATTCAGTGGCTGCAGCAGCAAATTTTTCTTATAAGTTTAAGGTTGTCTGTAATTCAAAAAATTAATTCATTAATGCTCTGAATTTTCTCTTCTGCTTTTTTTTTAACTTGATTAATTTTGTGTCAATGTGCATTCTTTTTTTTGCGCAATTAGTAAGTATTAATTAATGTAATATTTACAACTACGTATTACATTTACATCATTATCGTAGGATCGTCAGTTTTAAGATTGCTTGAACATGCACCTCCACTTTTTCTTATACTCAGCTAATCTTCGTATTTCCCTAAAACTGGAACATCACACATCCTTAACTATTCGCGAACAGTAATACTTACATTTATTGAATAAATTCCTTCTTCATCCGTTTAATCTAATTATTAACATAAATGTTGTATAGATTTGTTGTTTTACAAAAATTGTACTTTCCTTCTATAGAAGCGCACGTGCCTCGAACAGCTTAATTTATGCTATTAAATTAACATTCTTAATAAACATGACGGGATATTGATAGAGTTAAAACAAGTTAAAAACTTAACGATCTGCGACAAAAAAATAACAGCTACTGGGTGAGGAATGCGGGACATGTAAACAATAAGAAATAAACGAATGTAACATGGTTATCATAAATGTATTTGTGTCAGTGTAATAGACAAGAACGCATTTTTACGTCGGTAGGATGTTGTATGAAGACGTAAATATTCATACTAAATGATAGCATTTGTTCTAAAAAATTGTACAACCAGGGCCATAGTGACTAGTGGTGATCCTGGTGGATTCGGAAGGAATTTGACCTCCAAAAATTAGAAAAAACACAAAAAAACTATTTGCCGTGAAATCACGAGCAGTATTTTCTCAAATATTGTTTTCAACGGAGCAAATGAAATTCGAATTATTAAGTATAATGTAACGGAATACAACTGCAGGTACAATGAAGAAAATGTGAAATAAAATGCAAGTTAACAACAAGAAGGACAAGACGTAACCACAGTATAAACTATATATATTAACTACATATATTAGGTTTATACTGTGACGTAATTAACTCTAAATTATGTGACAAAATCAAAAATTTGTTTTGATGCCTTTTCCTTGAGCTATGTACTTCCTGTAAGCTGCATAGAATTGAAGAGCATCAAGGACCTTCGCAGAACCTGACCATTGTGACCAAATCTATTATTGTTTGCAAAAGAACATTCAAGAAATATTTGACTACTTTGTAGGCATTTCAAATTATAAAAATTTCCAATATAATAAAATAAAATAGGTTGAATAATAATAAGTAAATCTATCTCTAACGACTAAAAAATATTAAAAATTAGACTAAAAATCAACATTAAATATATCTAGGCGTATTGTCCTTTGACCTTAACATTTTAAAGCCCATAACTCCAACTCCGACTAACATTCGAGACATTTCTCTGTTACCGTGACTGGAACTGTAACTAATAGACCAAAAAATAATACATTACTATACCTAATTGAAAATACGTGTGCTAAGTAAAGGTGGGTGTTTTTTTAGTTTATTTACTTATCAAATATTAATCTTCTTGAATGTATATGAGTTGGGTAGATCAATCGAATCAACAAAAAGACGATAATCACAATTGGATATATGTACAAATGTTGATGTATCACATCGTTTATTTTCAATTTTAATTTTTACCATCATTGTACTAGTTTATAAAGGTATTGTTTGAGTAATAGTTTATTTATATTACATTCATACGAGATACTGTTTACTGTCAGATTTATTTGTGATGCTTTTAACGGAATAACGACAAATGACCTTATCCTTGTTTTTGAGATGATAATTTAATAAAAGTATTTATACAGGTTATAGGAAGCGTATGTATCCTCTTCCTCTATTTTTAACAAATATTATAAATAGGTAGGTAGGTACCTAATAAAAATTGTCATGGCGAATTTTAAATGAGGTTAAAATTATAATAAAGAATTACCCTCAGGTAAAAAATTTCAAAAATCAACATTTGTACGTCACTATCATCATATGGTCGTCAGTCTTGAGACTGCTTGGACACGCACCTCCTATTTGGTAACAGTAATCTATTGTAAGTCTACCTCTCCTCCCTTTAACTCTTGTTTGTGCTTCTAGTACGTCTCTGATTAGCCCTTCATAACTGAGAAGATGTCCTACTAACCTATCTCGCCTATTTTTTATTGACTTCCATAGAGTCCTCTATTCTCCTATTGTTTCTAATAAAAGTAATATGCAGCCGTAGCGCGCAATACCTGGTTATTTATTTGCCATTTATGTATGGCTGAACAGGTTACAGTCCAGGACAGCAAAATTCAAAGGGCAGCAAGCATCTCATTGATTTAATGCATGACTATGTCTGAACACGCCTTAAATCGAATTGGGTTTTCATTTAAACACATCAACTTCTGCCCTTTATTGGAACTGAGGGTGGTTACAAAGTTTAGTGTACCGTAGTGATGAGCAAAATAAGACAAAGACTGCGACTGTCTGACTCGGTCTTGATTTTAGTCTTGCTGATGTAATCATGGTCTTCGATATAGATATGATACTATTTTAGCTATCAGGATAATCAGGAAGGGCCAAGAATGTCGGACAGGGTCGAAATTGACGATTTCTTAGAAATTTAATTAAATTTCCTGCCACGCTGTTACTCAGGTTTACTTTAAAACCTGTTTAAAACTCATACTTAAGATGTCTAAACATGTTTGAAAACTATAGAGACCCAATTTTCTCAAAATCAGTTTTCTCGGACTCATATCCTTAAAAACTCCATAACTATTGTTAATTTCATCTTTTCGTCTCAATTATCTATTGACAAGTTACGGCCCCTTTTTGCACTTTTAGCATCACGTATAGATATTGGGATATTTCTGGTTCTGGTATGAATAGTACTTAAGCAATAGACAAAAGAACGAACTTTCGTTGTTTAGGAAGTTAAATAACTCACGTACAGACAGTCCTAATTTCTAAGGTAAGGGGAGTATGTTATTGTATAATACACACGTTCACATGAAACAATAGATGATCTAAGTAGGTCTACCGTGACATGGAGCGCTATCTTCCTGGCTGCTTTGACTCGACACACCGACACAAGCAACAGCATTAAAATAAAAGGAAGGAACTTCCTCATTAATTCAACAAGAGCATGACTTCCTAGCATGCCGTTCTGCTTCTACAATTATAATTATTTTCAGCGCCACGCTATTGAGATAATGAAAGAAATCATCTCTTTAGCGGATTCGACTAGATTATGTACACGTTCTGTCGTTTAATGCCGTTTGGAATGTTTCTTCCTAATTACACTATTAATTTGACATAGTTCGACAGCATGAAGGTCTTTTCATTTAATGGAAGTAGAAGAATATACAGTTAGAAATTCAGAATACATTGCTTGCCATAATTGAAATGCGGCGGTACTCAAGTAGTATAGATATATAAATATTCGACATTAATTTTGTTTTTTTCTCAGACAATTTAGGAACTTTTTGACGGGCTGGTTTTACAATAAAAAAAAGGCGATAATTTCCATAAAAAAAGGATTACTAGGTACTGATGAGTATTAAGGTTGGGAGTAAACTCTTTAGGACGAGCGAAGCCAGGAAGATTAGAGATAGGAGTAGAAAGTAGAAAGTGCATGGCGCGTAGGAAGAAGATTTTGTTTACATTTTCAGTTTAACAACTGGAAATATCAATTTGATGGGCGTTCACTTATCGCGCAGCATACAGACGCGTTCTCTATCCTTTATTAGTTGAAGTGCTTCTTAGACTTATTCGCTTGGCGTTAAGTTTTTGTTCTTACCCGACTAAAAATTGGTACGTTAACTTTTAAGGTGCTAATGTGGAATGCATATGGGAGTCCTACATTTGAATAAGCTGTTTAGGTCCAACTCAGAATTTCCACAGTTTATATAAAACGTTAATTGAATTTGGTTTTCTAAACGGCGTTTGATCGTTTTGGCTTATAAAGTAACAATTTCTAAATTCTGAATCATTGAATGCGGATAAATCCAATAAGTTGTAATGTGAATTTACGTAGATTATCCAAGTGCAACTGGATAATCTACGTAACCATTTATACCTTTGGTAGTTATACTGATTGTGTTAATTTTACTACTATATATGAGTAATATAACGTTTGTAGGTATGTTTTACAATGAGGTTTTAAAATGGTTCTACCCTGATTTATTATCCAGATTTTCTTTTTGAATTCCTTTTTAGATTATAAAGTTTATTTCTTTGAAAGGTCCTACAAACAGAAAAGCGTAACAGTCCTAATCATATTCACATAAGGCGGATATTGTTAGGGCTTTAGTAGGATAAAGGTTGTCTCTATCAGATGCATGATTACAATTTCTAGTCGGGTAGTTCGATTGATCGAAACTTTAAAACAGGGCTTTCTTTTTACAGAATGTGATAGTTGGCAACCGGATGTTTTGAGGCATTTAGTATAAAGCTAATTAATAGAGTTAGAGGAGGGCAAATGCAATGTTATTATCACCCCATCTTTGTAATACTGGATCTGGACTAATTATTCTTCCACATGTAACACGTATTCTCTTTGATACAGTCTAATATTGCACAAAACAAATATTCTGGAACGTGTGTGACTTGATTGCACTGAAAACGATCTAACTCACAATTTTCGAGCATTGCTTACCATCATGGTCATCATCATTATTGTGGAACACGCAGCTCTAACTTTTCCTATCCTCAGTTAATCTTCGCATTTTCTTAAAACCAGAATATCCCACATTTCTAACTATTTGTGAACAGTTATCTACTCTAGGTCTGCCTTTACTCCTTTTAACTTCTGTTTCTGCTTCTAATGTGTCTCTAATTGACCCTTCATTCGCCTATTTTTTATTGGCTTCTGTAGTGCCTTGTGTATTTGATAAAATCCATTGTGAACTTCAGTTAGTATCGATCGGATTGCATGGTACAGACCAGGGGAGTACGCAGAACTTTCGTTTGGGAGGAGGGGTTAAAAAAACAATTTATGGAAGAAAGCAGTTTTTTGACTATGTTTATTTTTGTATATAAACCGGACCTAAATACCGTCTAACTGTAAATTTATATTTCATAAAATGAGTGTACATATTATATATAAATTTGCTAATTCACTAGTGTGTTTGTTTTCAATTAACAATAATCTTTTTTTTTTTAATTAATAGTTTGTTCAAAATTCCTTTATTTCCAATTGCTTAAAAAGGCACCATAGCTCAGTTCGAACCCTTACTATAAACATAAGCCAGAAGCCAAATACAGCCAAAAATCGCCACTCGGCCCACCCATAACAACAAAATCCCAGAATTAACATAACTACTCTTTGTTGAAAAATAATGATCGAGTCTTTTACTGGTGCGATTTTTTATTTTTCTGTCAAAATTTTAACTTCGGGGTGGGGGTGTTAAAATCCAATAACTCCCCCTTTGATATGCTATAGTTGTGCGACTTAAGTAACAATGAAGCAGAAAAACTGGCATCATAATGAGAAAACAATCTTAAGCTCCACAACGTACGATAGCTAAGAAACTCAGGCCCGTACCGAGGAATTTTTTTGGGGGGTGGGGCCTTAATAAACTATAAATAAGCGCCTCTCACATTTGTTGCATGATAAATGATATTATAACAAGGTCGCTTATATACAGGGTGTTTGTTAAACATACTCTTTTGATAATTTTTAAAAAGTTGCTTTGTTTAGAAGATCTTGTGTTTATGTAAATATGTATATTAATTATTTATTAATCTTTTACTTGAAGAAGTATGTATTTTGTAACTTAGACGCGTGTTTTTATTATTCAGTATGGAGTTAAAAGCTTCATCTTTTCAATTTAAAAAAAGGGCTTTTTTAAAGTTCAACGTGGTTTAAATTTAAAATGTGTTTTTACCTATTCAACCTATGTCTCATTAAAAATAACGATAATTCGACAATCGTTCGAACTTCAGTGGATATTTTAAGTAAAATAATCATAAACTTAATGAGATTACATGCATTTATGTCTACATCGAAAGGAGATTGAGAAGCACTTTTGTATGTCTCAGTATGGGTAGTACCACTTGTAATAAGTAGGCACTATTTGTTTTCTCAAATAGCCATTGTATGTAATTATAAGAATCTAACAAAAAATATTGAACGCTGCGTCAAATATGGTTAGGTAAGTGTTTTCAATTTAAATTTAACATTGCACGTCACATATTGTATATTCTCGACGTAATAAGTAAAAAAAAGTTCGTTTTAAAGTGTGACTAGTTTAAAATTTAGAGTCTAAGAGACTTGTTTATTGTCGTCCGGGATGTTCAAATCTTAATAATCTAATCAAATGGAACGTAGTTTGAACGAATCATCAAAAGTAGGAGATTGACAAATTTATGTTTACCTACGTATGATCCTTTAGAAAGGAAATAATGAATGGGAGACCATTTACTATTCGTTTGAAGAAATTAAAGATATGCCCCTTCCCTTTATTAGGATCCACCGATCATCGAGCGAGAACTAGACAAAAGTGTACAGTACCATTTGCAAAATTATTTAAATTGCCTCGTTAAAATTTAAGAATATGCTTCATTTAGAAGCATATTTAGCCAAAAATAATAACAAGTGAATCAACTTAACGTTCTACACACCTATAAAAAACGTTTGCTTTGTTTTCTATTGTTAATTTATATACATTTTTGTTTTAAAAAATTGCTAAAAATTTTCGTCTAGTACTGTACAGTTCTAGCCGATCTCCTAAGACCGCCCATCGAGAGCTCTGCTCGTTCAAGCTTGTTCCAACTATTTCTGTCTTGCTCACGCTTATTGTGTATTCTTTCTATATTCGCGCAGATTTCTTCAAGGTCACAATTCTAACAAATTGAAATAGACTGTACTTTCTTTAAAAATAAATGTTTGTGGCACGTATGGATGTAAGACTGAATTTTCTTCTCTACGTTAGTATTTAGATCTCAAAGTTGAAAGGAAAACTGGCTTGACATAGAAAGCATCTGATTTTGATTAACCAAGGACATTTAGTAGGTACGAACGTAAACGCCTACAAATTGACATGACTTCTGACATTTCAATACATAATAATTTTAACTCCAAGTTAAACTTGCAGATATGGCAAAACTTCCGGAATATTGAAAGAATTATCAAGTTTCCTGTTTAAATTACCAGCTAGATTATTGTAGTCTAATAAGGGTTGAGCATGAGATCTCATAATCTGCCGGAATACGAACAAATTGTACAGTAAAATATTCCGATATGTTCGTATATTGGGTTACGTTTCAAAGTAGTCCCACAGTCCACTAGGAACATGGAGTAGATAGTGTGAAAGTACGCATTTTCCTTAGCCTGTTAATTTTATGAATAAATGAATAAATATCAGCAAGGGGCACAGCTTTTGTATCAATATCCTTGATTTTTGAAAAGAGGAGCTATTCATGCGTTTCTGTTAAACATTTGTTCCATTTAAGAACAACAATTACTTCACTACAAAATATCAAAGTCAATGTTTTCCCCATTAACCCTCAACTAAAAAAAATTGGATACCTCCGTCTTAATTGATGTAGTTTTTATGAACAACAACAAAAAAGATCATTATCAAACCGATTTATAGAACTTGTTTTTATAAATAAACTACAGTAAAAACATTAAAAAAGGACAAATCTGAATTGACGTTATCAACGGTGGTAAGGATTACTACTTTACTACTAAAAGCGCCCTCTTACAATAAATCTATGAGTTTTTCTGGTGTTGCGGAAGTACTTAAGCGAAGCTACTTTTTCTAAAAATAACCCATTTCATTGCTGCTATTAATCTGATGTGTAGCAATTAGTTCGTTTCAGTTTCAGCTCACGGGAATAGATCAAATTAATGATAGTCAATTTAAGAACCAACGAGTCGAATGAAACTAGTAAACATTTGTGGATTTTTGTTGTTGTAAAAAAATGTTTCGCTTTAGTAGGTATGCTTGATGGTCGTTTACACAAAAATGGAATTACGAGTGTATACATATATATGGTATAAAGTACTGTAAACATGAGACAAACGAAGATAATGCGTATAAAATAATTCGAAGTGGTCTGTATTCTATCGAAACTGCCATACGCGGATGGCGATTTCGATCTTTTTGGATGTCATCAGCGCGTTGCAGACAACTCCGACAGAACAGAGACCAACTTTTACCTGCTGTCTTAACAGTGCGTTTTAGAAAATACCACAAATGGCGCAGTAAACGCCATCTGTAGTACGATGCTACATTTTAGGATTATGTATGCTCCAACAAGGTCCATTTAAATGTATGGATATCTACATGCTGAAACGAATCCCGGCGTAGCTAACCTCAACGTAGTAGGCACGTTACCACAATCGAATAAAATATTTCGAAGTGGTCTGTATTCTGTTTAGTTTAGTTAAAATTACTAATTTCCATGGTTTTCCCTGTGATAAATTATTTTCATCTGAAGAAGCTATTATGTAGTGAAATAATATTAGAACACCACAGTAGATGGCGACGTACTGTTGTAAGAATGTTTCTTCGCAATCTTCGTTGTAATTCATCATCAGAAAGTCGTCAGTTCTAACGCTGGTTGAACACGCACCTCCACTCTTTCCTATCCTGAGCTGATCTTCCTTTCCCTAAAACTAGAACATCTTATTGATTTCCATAGAGTCCACTGTTCTCCTATTCTTTCTAATACCTCTTTATTTCTACCTATGTTTATCTACGATCGCCTATAACACCACATTTCAAATACTTCTAACCTATTCTTTTCCCCTGTGTCTACCGTTCATGTTTCGCCCTCGTACCGCACCGCGTTCCAGACATACACTGTTGCGGCTTCAATTAAAAACTTTAAAACTTTTGGGTGTTTCATTCCCACCAGCCAGTAATGCTGGTGGGCGGGCAGTCCCTCCGGGCTACGCCGGAAGGCCCTCTTCAGCCTGCTTTCAGAAATCGTGGGAATGGGTGGGTGGTGGTTCGGGTGAGAAAGATGAGACGGACGAAATGAAGACAGAAGAGAGTGAAAGATTATCTGTGGAATATTACTGCCTCAGCATTTGCCTAAGTGATCNCAGACTATTAATAACTATCCTATCGAGGAGAATGCTTGCGATAAACATTTTAAATTTAATTACCGACGAAACGAAATAGAACGTTCTGTAATACGCCTTCCACTAAAGCCCGAAATACGAGTTTGCAATGTAGTTACCTTCAAACCAACACCATGGTCAACTTTGTTGTTAAAATATTCGTCCTATACCAAATTATTAAGGGTAACGGCACTCATTCGTCGATTTCTTAATAATTGTAGAAATTCAAACAATAAACAAATATCAAGTTTAACGATAGCAGAAGCAAATAATATAACAGTTAAAACCGTGCAAGGAGAAGTTTTTTATCCAAAATTCAGGCAATTAAATTCAATTCAGTCGTTACATAAGTCAAGTCCAACACTATTACTCAATCCCTTTTTTGACTTACACGGAATTTTACGAGTAGGTGGTAGATTGGGTAACGCAAATGTGGCATATAATCAAAAACACTCTTATATCGTGCCTAAACATTATATTACCAAGCTAACAATATCCCAATATCACAACAAATATTTTCAAATGCAGGCAAAACCGAATGCAGTACATCAGCTTATGACTGATTTGCCTGCAATTAGACTTCAACAATTCAAACTTTTTGTTAATACCAGTGTTGATTATGCCAGTCATATCTTAATGAAGGAAGGTTGCGGACGTGGCAAAAGATTCATTACGGAACTGACCTCAGAGGCATTTTCAGCAGCAATCAAAAGATTTATTACTAGACCGGGTAGGATCACAAATATTTATTACGACAATGGCACCAATTTTGTTTGTGCTAATTGAAGGCTTAAAAAATTGGATCAATTATATCATCATAATAAATTTAAAAATCAGTTATGCTATGCTCTCTAGTACAAATCAGTAATGTGGCACTTTATACCACCAAAATCCCGGCACTTTGGAGGAATTTGGGAGGCTGGAATAAGATTTATCCAATATTATTTCAAACGTATTATTGAAAACATAACAATGACATTCGAAGGATTGTACACCAATCAAACTCAGATTGAAGCAATCCTAAATTCCCGTCCTCTCCTGTCTATTCCCGATTCACCAAATGACCAAGAAGCCCTAACACCCGGACACTTCCTAATCGTCATGCCACTTGCTGCGATCCCGGAACCGGACCTTACCGGGTTAAATCCAAATCGACTATTCCGACGGCAACATATCCAACAACCCAGCCAACATTTCTGGAAACGCTGGAAAGGTAAATACTTGACTTCGCTACAATCGAAGGCCAAAATGGAAGTCTATCAAAACCAATATTCCCGTAGGAACCGTGGTTATTCTCAAGGAGGACAACCTTCCACCACTCCAGTGGACTCTTGGCCGGGTCGTAGAAATTCACCCACGACAAGACAACCTAGTGCGCGCTGTATCTATAAAAACTGCGACTGGAATAGTGAAACGTGCAGTGACATAGATGTGCTCGTTACCTAACAACAATTCTTTTTAATGATTGAAAGAGACGTAGTCCTTTCAAGACGGGCGGCATGTTGCGACTTCAGTTAATATTTGCACATATATATATTTAATTTTGTTCGTATTTTTAGATAGTCAACACTTTGTATTTTATTCTAGTTGTATTCAATTTTAATGTATTTATTTCTGTAGGTATAGATAAATATTAGTTTCTTAGAATAGGTAATGCAGCAATTTTAACGAAGAGATCGGACCAGGTAGGTCTCACAAAACCATTCATTAATAGAAAACCCAAGTCCGTCGCTACGTCATCACTTCAGAATGTACAGATAATACCTTAGGGGTACGTAGCGACGGCGAAGGGGTAATGTGCACGATAGGCGTTGCCTATTTTGTGCCAACGTTATTTAAACAACGCGAAATCAAATTTTTAGTATTCGAAAATCGAAAACATAAATGATCAGACTATTAATAACTATCTTATCGATAAACATTTTAAATTTAATTACCGACGAAACGAAATGAAATGTTCTGTAATACGCCTTCCACTAAAGCCCGAAATACGAGTTTGCACTGTAGTTACCTTCAAACCAACACCATGGTCAACTTTGTTGTTAAAATATTCGTCCTATACCAAATTATTAAGGGTAACGGCACTCATTCGTCGATTTCTTATTAATTGTAGAAATTCAAACAATAAACAAATATCAAGTTTAACGATAGCAGAAGCAAATAATATAACAGTTAAAACCGTGCAAGGAGAAGTTTTTTATCCAAAATTCAGGCAATTAAATTCAATTCAGTCGTTACATAAGTCAAGTCCAACACTATTACTCAATCCCTTTTTTGACTTACACGGAATTTTNCCGAAAGAATATATGGGGCAGTGAGCGAATACTGCAACCACCGAACATCCACGTTTTCGAATTCCTATTAAATTAACCGTCCGCTGGCATAGAAGCTTCTTCTTCTTGTTGAAGGCAACTCGACTTTGCTCTATCTGTTTTATATCTTTACTGCTCTTTCCATCCTAAGATATTTGACTTCCTATCTTCTGCTTTTATATTCGCTCTTTCCCTACTTTTTCGTCCCTTGCATACAAGTATTTTTGTTTTATTTTAATTTATCTTTATACAACACTGGTTTATCAATACCTCGTCGTAATTTATTTATTTATTCGCCGCTCAAGACAACTCATCAATGTTGCAACAGCAAACCTTCTCCTCTACATTCAACCATCCTGAACATGAATCCACCTCGGATTCGCTTCCGCAGTATAAAATACACTGAGGATCTTCAACGATATACTAGTCAATATCACTTAATTCTCCATAACTTTCCCGACATCAACATTCCGTTCGAGGAAATCCTACAAATGGCGCGGTAAACGCTATCTGTAGTACAATGTTACATCTAGTGGAATTCAATATGTTCAACAACGGCCATTTACATAGATAGATATCTACTTGCTGAACTGAATCCACAGCGTAGTTTACTATACGTGAATGGGACGTTTCCAAAACCGAACAAAGAAGTTCTTGGTGTCAATATTCTGTCGAAACGCGGATTTTATTGGATCTCATCAGCGCGTCACAGATAGATTCGACAGAATACAGACCAAATCTACCTACTACCTTGACACAGCGATTACGAAATCTAACAAATGGCACCGTAAACGCCATATTTAGTAAAATGCTATATTTAGTGGAGCTCGATATGTTTATAAGTTTAAAAAAAAAATTTAAGAGTATTTAGTGTCAGTACTTGACATAATGTTTTTGCGAGCATTACAGAACGGTCTTGATTCTTCCCGTTCACTCTGTGGACAACGTTACAAACATTAAAGAAAATTTAAGATATTGATACTTATTCCAAACTGCTGTTTGGTACCGATGGTCGGCTCGTCAACCCCCACGCCCACCACATTGAAGCAAATTCGAACATATTCAAAAAGTGATTTCAGTGCGATCGACTTGTCGATATCCTTATGAACCTCGGTCGAATATGTTTTAATACAGGTAGCATTGACTATGCTGTTTGTAGTAATTTAATTTATAAAATGCTTCCTAAAAGCAGCAGGTAGAGCAGTAAGTTTTTACTGGGTTCTTATACAGAAAATCTAGTTATTATGGCTGCCATAACTCATTAATACATATATGAAGTAAAGCACTACACTTAGTATACCTAAAATAAAATCAAAACAACCCGAATTTTGTTTCCTTTTTGTAAATGGCGCGAGTTCGGTAATGTCGAAAAGTAGGGAGTAGGTAATGTCGGTTATTCGAAGCAGAAGTAATAATGACGATTTTAATATTTATTATTAAATTATAATAAAAGGGTATTCGACATTCTCTTACTTTACTCTACTTTTTAAGAAAGTATGATGATGATTGACAAGTCCCGAAGAAATTTTAATTTGCTGAGCAAGAAACGATGAATATTTACATAAATGAACGGGATAAAACTCATAAAAGGTTTGATAAATTGTGCTCATTTATAAAGTATGTGTCTACTTAATAAGGGCCATTTTTATATTTAATGTACGCTACAGTAATATGTTTTTATTAATATGTAAATATTAATTTGTAGTAATACCTGCTTTCATGCCGTATAGGTATTGATTATGAAAAACTGATAATTATATGCTAGAATAGTTAATTATGATGCGTATATGGAAATATGCACGTAACTAATTGACAGACACTGTGTACGCGTATCTCTCTCATCACTTCTTCGATGTGGCTCATTAAGCATTTACAACAATTATTCAGAGGACGACATACGTGAAGCACTTAATTGAGTGAAATAAGCAAGGAAACTTGGTTCATAAACGTCACATGGCCGGTAATATCCCGGCAGCTTCCCAGGACCTTTTTTAACGTATTAGATAAGAAGAGGCAAGGCAAGAGAAGGCAAACGAACATGGTTGGAAGGTCATAATATTTCCACGCTATCGGAGATGCTGTATGCAAAACGTGTGTATTACGTGTACGTAGATAACTGTCCTCTGAGCCCGAGGCTAACAGTGACTTCCTGTTTGTTCCCCGTCAAAACCTCCGTGGTCCGATGATGTTGCGAGTGCCAAGAAAGGCTATGGTATGCGACGTTGCCAAGCCTTTTAAAAAACATCTTTCATTACATAGTATACGTTATACAGGGTGTTTCAGAAATAAGTAGCAAGCTTGTAGGAGCTGATAGCGCACTGTGAAATAAGAAAATTATGTCAATGTTTATATGTCCGAAAGCTCACCGTATAACAAAGTACAGACAAATGTAATTCCGGCTCTGGAAAGAAATTCGACAATACAACGCTATATTCAATCAGCTGGTAAAATTAACAGCATCAATGTTGTATTTTTGTTGCATTTTTTGCTCATGTATTGTATGTAACCAACCTGTAGTAAGAGTTATTTATCCTTTTAGTGTTTAAACCTTGTATTTAGTTAATCAATGTACAGTTCAATAAACTATTTCAAAAATACAATATCAATCATTGGAGTGGGTCAGTATGCATGTCACTGTGGAACAATTGTTGTTACAATAATGTGACATGCTACCTATTTATGGGTTTGGACAACATTGCCTGTGTAAAAGACGAAATGCTTGATTACACTGAAAACAAACACCACAATTGGGATCCATCAAATGGGAGGAGTCTAAAAACATGGCGCCGATTAGGGAAAATTTATCGTAGTTCCTTTAGTGTACCGTGCAATTTCCAAGTTTTTAGATTACGATAAAAGGTTAATATTGACACAATATGTGATTGGGCTGACACAAAGCCTCGGAAAGGAAATTTCGTTGAAGGTGAGAGTGTTTTTAATGCCAATCACATTATAAAATTCGGAAATAACAAATCCGGAAGCTAGCCTTCAAATTCCGTCAAGTTTACTGCCTACTTTTTACAAACTTAAATTTTTAAAAAGTGATTCACGTTATATAATTGGTGAGGTGATTCTGGATGATTTAAGCAATATCATATCAATGACTTGCACGTGCAAAGAGCCGATTTAAGAGAACGTTGCAAACACATTATTGCAACTTTGTTGTATTGCAGCAGGTAGGTTCTTAACCTCAAAATACTTATATCGTATCATTAGAATTGTGTTAAATCAATTACACAGGAATAAATAATTTCTCACTTTATAATTTTAGTATGATTCTACTTTTAAATATTAAGATTATGGCTGATGGTAAATACTTGCTGAAATATAACCATGTGCATTAAAATGACGTGAACAAATTTTTATTCCGGAATTCACTTCTTTGATACCTACTGCTTTCATCCAAGCTTCTATTAATTCAAGAATCAGTAGATTCAAGTCCAGAAAGACATCGCTGCTGCATTGCTACTGCAGGCTTTCAAATCGAATAAATTACGCATAGTTTTATAGCATTTTATATTAGCACTACAACACTATATAATTTTGCTGACGCACGATGGTTTTAATGTTAGACTTGTGGTCGTAGTATGTATAAAAAAAATGTGAGTAGGTATAGGTAAGGTTTTCCTCTGAATACATTCACTATAGTTGGTACGCTCAAAATTGGCAGAGTCCGCAATGAAACTGTTACATTTACTGTCATCCTTCAATTTACTAACTAGACTAGAGCGGTTGCTGTCAGAACGCCTACTTTCACTCACGACAGACGTTGTAGGGAATATCGTAAACATAGAGACGAGATGTCAGGTAGGGATTGCAGCGGACACTAATGAAGAAAAAGAAATAACAGTACACTAATTAATGTGTACATGGGACTGTAAAGAATGTTCAATATTTTCAGGAATTTAGGAAAGCAAAGACGTTTGTTTAAATATATAATTCCAACCAGAGTTATAAAGCCGACCCTAATCTTTAGTGTGCCTCATGAAGCATTTCCTAATTTAACAAAAGCGTGTTCAAAACGCAACAAATGACTACAGTCCCAAATGAAAAAAGAAAGAAGATACGTTCATTCTCATAGATAATTGATAAGCGAACTTTGCCAATTTTCATCGTCCCTACTATACCACTCCAATTGCTTGTGTGCATGTTTTGCTGAGATAGGTGCTGGTGCTTCTTCATAAGATTGTGCCAAAGTGCCCTATAATGTTCGAGCACGTTCCAAACTGAAGTATGCGCATGCTAATGAGTGATAATAGGTGACTTTCATTTAGAAAATTTGCTGCCTTATATGACAGAAAGTCACAGAGAGAAAGGAATTGTTTTATATTAGATTTATCTTGATTTTAATGTGAAAATTTAGATGAAAAAAAAAAAAATTCACCCTAATAACCAGAAGGAACATTTACGGTCGGATACTGTTTCGGTAAGTAACGTTTCTTATCTGGGATTTTTATTAAAACAGACAAAACGGATACCAATTTCAAGTTCACAACGGTATGTTATTTTTTATCTCCAGGATAGCTGTAAATAAATATAAGAAGAGAGAAATTCTTGTGGAATCCCTTAAATAAAGCGTATGCAATGTATTGCATTATTTCTCATACAAATTAAAAACGTCATTTTTAATTGATTTCTGTTTGCTTGGCAACAGTGAGATTCATTGCCAGCAGGGCCCTGCAGCAATGTGTATTAAGCAACTTTTTGTCGAAGACGAAGTGCAGTTGTAACGGAACGGACCAGGAAGTTGGTGCGGCATCAAGAACAGCAGAAGCAGCGTTAGCAGCTTTCAGAAGCATCAAAGCACTACACAGTAACCGACTCGACCGACCGGACCGTTCCAGTACCCATTGGTTGACACATTCCATTTCGGATCAATTAATTTTTTTTTTGTTTCGAAACCGCTGCTCCCTTGTTTGCCTACGTCTACCTATAATACTTACAAATACTTAAAATACTGATCTAACGTCCGTCGTCCAAGTGGCTGGTTGGACTTTTTAATAACACAAGCTGGCGATGGCGTACCGTTTTCTGATGCACCGTCGAACCGTTAATTAAATAATTAGAAAAATGTGACGACTCCTTTAAACAGATAGATGACATACAAAAATGCAGAACCGTTTCAGTTGTTGTTGCTTCTTTACTTCCTTTTATTTCTTCCGATAATTTCAATTAATAGAGCATCTTTATTAATGTCTACTTTTACTTAGTACTGTTAAAATTTATACATATATTCCAGCGTACTTCTTCTAATCTACTTCTAATGTGATTTAATGTACAGTGTAAACTCTTCATAACGTCACTCGATTTAACGACAAACTCCTTAAAATGTCGAAATTGCTTGACTTTGGTTGGTTTATATTGTTTTCTATACAATATTACACTCTATATAGCGCTCACTTTATTTAACGACAACAATGCGGCATTATAAATCATTAAGCAGTACTTTCTAAGTTGCCGAAATAGATAAGAACTGCAGCTGTGTACGTTGTTGAAGAAGACGATCCTGTCCCTCCACCAAGCATCAAACAAGCACTTGATGCAGCGAAACTATTAAAAAAATACTTTTTATATA
>NW_020438879.1:651343-654696 GCF_000699045.2 Agrilus planipennis | reverse complement strand
GAGTTAGGAGGGGTAGAGGTAGACCTAGATTAGATTACTCTTCGCAAATAGTTAAGGATGTGGGCTGTTCTAGTTTTAGGGAAATGCGAAGTTTAGCTCAGGATAGGAAAGAGTGGAGGTACGTGTCCAACCACTCTTAGGACTGATGACCTTATGATGATGATGATGAGGATTTTTGTTACATTCGTTTTCATTTAAATTTGAATAGGCTTTCGAAACTTCTGGGTAGTAATGAATGTAAGGATTAGAGAAGGACCTTCTAAATTAGGAGGATATTCTGTTAGGAATTACGATTGAATGTAGTCAGTGCGAGTTAAAATTATCAGAAACATTACGGATTAACGGTAATAATTTAATAACCTAATCTCATTTATACGTAGGTTATAAGTTATAAGGTATTAAAAGCCAACGTAAATTGTTTATGGGATCCAGTTAATAAGTAACCGCTTCATTAAAATGGTTAAAAGAACAATTAATTTAACGTGGCTTCTACCTTTTGCAACGTTATTACTCATACCAGTAGTATCGTTAGCATTCTGACGATCCGTACTTATCAACAACAGCAGCTGGTAAGTAAAACGTATCAGTTAAACATCCTAAGAAGAAGAAGAAGAATATCTATAGGTTCCAACTAGATACGGACATGCATGTACACGAACGTATATACAGTTAAGTCTTTTAATAAGAGAACATCTTCATGCCAGCCAAGGAAATCGTTTAATTTCGTATAATTGCCGTTCGTCTTCGAAACGAACCTGAACTAAAACTGTTACTCATACCGGGCATAAAATTGCTACTATTTGCGGACTTCCTCATTCTTCTCTTTCTTCGGTACTGTTAAATCATGTCCCGCTGCGATTATTTCATCATACCAACGCCGTATAATTGCGAATTAATACCACTAAAGACCTTGAAGCAACATCGCAATAGTTCCAAATAACTATTATTTATACCTATACCTTAATTTTTTCTTTAAACCGTTATTCATTAGGTTTATTTCAAATTTTTGTTTTCAACTAATAGTCCATTTCGAATTATTTTATTTAGCTTTACAGCAGCTTAATATTTTAATCTTGCTGTTGATTTTTCAGCCATTTCCCATTTTCTGATTGAGTTCAAATTTTGCACGCATATGTAATTTCCATGGTTATACACAATTATAGTAATTGACGTCATCTAAATCTGGACAAGTGGATACCAGTAGATAAGCTATAGAAGAATGAAGCCGAAATCCAATGCATTTTCTTATGAAAATTTATTTTCATGTTTTTCGTTCAATTCTACCTCTGTCTACGCTTACTCTGATGTCACGGCGATCAGCTGTTGTTAGCCATTTTTGACGGCTGTTATCGTTAGCCATCTTTTATAACTTCGCTACTTGCCCTGCTTGCTCTGCGTTTTTTGCGAGTGCTCCGTCACTTAAAATCCCCATCAATTGTTACTCCATGATCAGAAGGTGCTCCTCTTCTTCTGCTGTTCGGGATACCTCGTCCGTAGACACTTCAGGTGTCGCCTCGTTGTCATCATTAGGTGGTGCTCTACTACTAACACTGATGGCGTTTGTGATTTTAATTTTTCCGCTTTCCTGACATAGTTCTCTTGTCGCTATAACTTGCCCTTCCCGGCTGCAGATCCCTCTGAAGTCGATGGTGTACAACATTTACACTTTAATTATGCCAAGATGGTTACAAACAGGATCAAAAAACAAGCAGGAACTACTAGGTATGCGTAAGAGCGCAAATTGTAGCTAAGAAGTGACAAAACCAAAATTGATGCGCAGTCGCTCATCGCGCAACAACTCTACCCGTTCGCTTCAGGTAAAGATTTTACTCCTCGCTCTAGGCTTCTTGATCTTGACGATCCTTCGTAATCTAATCCCTTGGTGCATTTTGCAGTTTACATATGTTAATTAGGGAATCTTTCCCATCATCATCATTATAGGGTTGTTTATAGGGTTGTCAGTCTTGAGACTGGTTGGACACACATCTCCACTCTTTCCTATCCTGAACTAATCTTCGCATTTCCACAAAACTAGAACAACCCATATTTTTAATTATTTGTGAATAGTAATCTAATCTAAGTCTACCTCTACTTCTATTTCTGCCTATTTCTTATTGACTTTCATAGAGTCCTCTGTTCTCCTGTTCTTTCTAATACCTCATTTCCAACCTTCTCTATCCACGGTATCCTCATCATTCGCCTGTAACACCACATTTCGAACGCTTCTAACCTTTTCTTTTCCGCCGCGTCCACCATCCCTGTTTCGTACCCGTACAGCTCAGTGCTCCAAACATACACCTTTAACAACCTTCTTTAAATTTCTAAATTAACCGTTCGCGAGCTTAGAAATGACTTCTTTTTATTGAAGGTGACTCGACCCTGCGCTATCCTCTGCTTTACATCCCTACTGCTCCTTCTGTCCTGACTTATTTGACTTCCTAGATGCCTAAAATCGGTCACTTCTTCTAATTCTTCGTCTCCTATCTTTATATTTGCTCTTTCCCTACTTTTTCTTTCCTTGCATATCAGTGTTTTTGTTTTACTTTTATTTATATTCATACAATACTGTTTTGTCAATACGGTTTATATTTTATTTAGAACTATCTCTTTCCAGTCATACGTAACTTAAATTCTTGGTGCGTAGCACTTATCCTTAGTAAATAGCATTTCATCTTTGCTGCATAGCACTTCAAATTCACTAATCGCTAAAATTATCATGCCACAAATTAACCATATTGTTATGTAAAGACCTTTTAAATCAACACGGAAGACATTTTTGTTGTGTTTCATTGATAATATCGACGACCATTTATGTTAGTGATTCTGCCGACATACACTTGACCACAACCTATATTCATGAACAAGTGTACTTATTTAAATGCATGTTAAAGTTTACAAGTTTTTAATCAAAACTTTGGATTAAAAAAAAACATCCTGAATTAATTAGTTAGTTTCATCCTTGAATTAGACGGTTTAATAGTCAGCTTCTTCCTGAAAATCGTATCATTAGAGGAGATAGCTGCACTGATTTCCATTGAAAGCATACCTACGTTGAACCATCAGCTCATTAGCATAATATTATTATGTCATCATCATCATAAGGTCGTCAGTCCCAAGACTGGTTGGACACGTACCTCCACTCTTTCCTATCCTGAGCTAAACTTCGCATTTCCTTAAAACTAGAACAGCCCACATCCTTAACTATTTGCGAACAGTAATCTAATCTAGGTCTACCTCTACTCCTCCTAACTCCTGTTTCTCTAATATGTCTCTGACTAGACCTTCATGCCTGAGAAAGAAGGTGTCCTACCAACCTATCTCGCCTATTTTTTATTGACATCCAGTCCTCTGTT
>NW_020438879.1:620486-645788 GCF_000699045.2 Agrilus planipennis | reverse complement strand
AGGCGCTATACGTGGATGATGCCAGGTGATTTAGGGAGATATCAGTTAGATTACATACTTGTTAGGCAAAGATTTAAAAATCAAGTGAAGGACTGTAGGAGTTAACCAGGAGCAGATATAGATAGCGATCATAACTTAGGAATTATGAAGACCAATCTTAAATTGAAAATTCTGAAAAAGAGGGAAGGTAGAAGACGTCTCGACTTAGAAAAGTTAAAATGAAACGAAACGTGTGATAGGCTAGGTAAAAGGACAGACGAAATACTAAAGGCGGCGGTAGAAACGAATGACAGGGACATAGAGACAGAATGAAACTGCATTAAAACGTGTCTAAAGTCAGCAGCTACTGATGTACTAGGTCTTAAACAAAACGAAAGTAAGAAATCCTGGATAACAAATGAGATTGTAGGATTAATAGAAGACAGGCGGAAATGCAAAAACAGTACAGACGAAGAAGGGCAAAAAAGATATAAGGCTATAAAGTGGGAAATAATTAGGAAGTGTAGGGCAGCTAAGGAACAGTGGATTGATATGAGGTGTAAAGAAGTAGAAGAAAAGTTTGAAGTAGGTAAAGCCGATGAGGCTTATAATATAATTAAAAGGAATTTTACAGATGTAGGGTACAGTAGTAATAATATAAGAAACGAGGCAGGGGTCATTTTGATAGAAAATGAGGAAAAGGCAATTAGGTGAAAAGAATATTTAGAGAACCTATATGTAGGCCATGAGTTAAGAGATGTATGAGAGAAGGAAGATAGCGTGGAGATAGATGAACTAGGTTATCCTATAATGAGAAAAGACATAGCATTAAAAAACTTAAATTCTAAAACATGCAGGACAAGTTTAAAGATCGCATTTTTAAGCTAGTTAGTCACATTTACGAAAGGATTATAAACGGAATGTGGTAGTAACCATACCTAAGAAGAGAGGCGCGGATAGGAGCGAAGCATTTAAAACAATTAGCTTAACCCATGCGTCAAAAATCTCAACTCAATTTGGATTTAGAAGAAATAGATGAGCACGGGAGGCCATTCTAGCTTTACGGGTAACAATAGAGAAAACGACAGAAAAAGGAAAGAGTGCCTACATGGGAATATAGTTTGAAAAAAGCTTTTGAAAGTGTTAAATGGGACAAGATGTTAAATATACCTTAAAATGTAGGGTTGAGTTACAAAGATAGAAGAGTGACACTTAGTTTGTATAAAGAGCAACAGGCAGTTATAGAGATGGGGCTGTAACGTAGAGAAGTAAATATTAGGGTGGGAGTCAGACACACAGATGCACACTGTCGCCGCTACTTTTTAATCTATACATCGAAAACGCGATCAAAGTCATTAAAGACAGTACAACTGTAGGGATAGCTTTAAATAAAATGGACGCGGTACCGATAGATCAGTACTGTATTAAAATACATAAAAGTAAGACATAAATACTGGTATGCAAGGCAAGAAAAAGTACGGAAAGAGCGAATATAAAGATAGGAGAAAAATTAGAAGAAGTGGCTGATTTAAGATATCTAGGAAGTCAGATAAGTCAGGACGGAAGGGGTAGTAGGGATATAAAGCAGAGGCGTGTCGCCTTTAATATAAAGAAGTCACTTCCATGCTCGCGAACGAAATTTAAAGGTTTTTAAAGGTGTATGTTTGGAGCGCGGCGTTGTACGGGTGTGATACATGGACAGTAGGCGCGGCGTAAAAGAAAAGGTTAGAAGCGTTCGAAATGTGGTGTTACAGGCGAATGATGAGGATACCGTGGATAGAGAAGGTTAGAAATGAAGAGGTATTAGAAAGAATAAGAGAACAGAGGACTCTATGGAAGTCAATAAGAAGTAGGCGAGACAGGTTAGTAGGACACCTTCTCAGGCATAAGCGTCTAGTCAGAGACATATTAGAGACAGAAATAGGTGTTAAGAGGGGTAGTGGTAGATCTAGATTCGATTACTGTTCGCAAATAGTTAAGGATGTGGCTTGTTCTAGTTTTAGAACAAGAGTTGGCACAATAAGTTTGTTCTCCTTTACTATCGTAGTAGTTTTTATCCGTTGTACTATGTCAGATGCGGCTGTGTTACCTACCAACTAAAATTCAGCAAAACACAGTTGGTCGTTATAATAGATATACATTCCCGAAAACATTAATCTAATATGATGACTAAATGCAGTATGTAAATGTAAGAAAAGGTATTCTTCATAAGGCAGTCATTTAGTAATATAACTAATAGGTATGTTGTTTTAAACGATGTCGTCTAAACGGTTTTGGCCGTAATAAAGTAATGCCTAATATAAGTCTAATAAAACAAATTAATGCTCTTGAGGGGTGTTACGGTTTAAAAAAAAAATTAAGATTTCGGTTATTTTAGGATACTTTCCAGAGAAGTATGGTATATTTTCAGATAGACGTGATGAAATAGCATATTCCACATGTTTACCAAATTATGAATTTTCGCTCATACGACATAAAAAGAAAAAATGCCACCATGGAAATGTGGAAAATGTATGTTCGGTGAACGTTTTTACCTTTTACCTGTATGGGCGACCTACAGTCTTGTTGTGTCTCCCGAATCTCTCTCGCCTTTACGAAAAACCTATTTCTAGCTAAAACATCAGATATCACATCACCAGCTTGAAATAGTTTCACAAAATATCATACTATTGTTTCCTAGTGGTCCTTTAATGATAGATGAAGGCTTGCAAAAGGTGAGAAAAACTAAGCTCAAAACACCCGAAATTTTCCTTCACGTTTTAGAATGTTCCATACTTAAAGAGTATGCTTTCTTGCTTGCTGTATACTTTATACATAAAAAAAATTCATTCCAAGCAAGACGTTTCATAACTGCTTTGTATTTTGTAGAGAATATATATACCTTTTGACTCTTCGGAACTATCAGACTAATTCTTCGTTGATTCTATAACAAAAAATTATTAGACAATTTATATCTATTTTATTCCTGAGAAAAATAGGGTTCGATACAATGCTTGACTTTGGAGTAATTTAATGAACACAATTTGAAAGGAAGTACTAGTTAATATTAAAAAATGCATTTCTTCGACAAAAAAAGACAGATTATGTATTTTAATTATTTATTATTATTTTTTTTTTGAGATTTGCAGAGTACGTGCATATTGTTTATAAAAAAACATTCAAACAAAGTTCTTTACGATTTTAAACTTATTAGTTCTAATCAGCACAACAGCATCGAATGAATCGAAAGTTGGTATAACGTGATGTTACAGGAGGTAGATCGCCATCTACCAATATTTACTGCTGGCTATAATCTTTATAAGAACATAACATTTACGTGATGCTCCAATCTCACAAACTATTAATTTTGATGCCTATACAGCTGCTCTAGTACAGGCGTCGTCAATTATTTTTTCACTAATTACAAGTAGAAAAGGTAATTTTGTAAAGAAAAGTAAACAGTAGCAGATGTTGATTGACATTGGGTTATATTATTGTTCAGAAATACTGATGTGAAATGTCCTAGTATATAGTATTAGAAAAATGGAAAAAATAGCTCCAGTCTTCGGACTGACGACACTTTAATGATGAAGATTCCACGAATGAAATCTTTAACTTCTAAAAAGACATAAATCCCTGAATGAACGATATTGTTGAATATTTTTTATCGATAATGGATAATTTTCTTGTATTGCGTATCTAATGAAATAATTCCTTACTTTCAAAAATTTATTATGAAAAAGGTTTTAAGATTGCATTACTGAAGATTCTTCATCAAATTAGTTCAGACAAACAGAACTATAATCTTTTGGTCAGTTTTTAGTGTTTTGAATCGTAAAATAGTAATTGCGTTCGTCTTTAACCTAATTAGGTATACAATATTGTAGGACCCCAGGCTTTATTGCATTTATGATTAAATCTTGTAGTCGATGGTAAGGGGCATCAAACTCCTCTCGTTTTATTTATCTTCCTCAAGCAGAAAATTAATTAACGAGGCAAGTGACTGTTAAGCGTTTGCATACGTATGTAATGTACATTAGTTAATGTGGAAGACATGCGCTTGTGCCACCTTGTGGGTTCTATATTACGCCATTAAGAACAATCAGTCCAATAAACGTTATTTAAGAGATCAAAAGAGGTTACGGAGGAGAAGGCGAGCGTAATAAGAGTGGCGTCACTTTTAATAAGACCGTCTGTACATCACTAAAAAGGTGGTGGTCGTTCGATTCAATTGGAACAACTACAACTGGCGAAGTTTTGCATCGTCGTCGGTTTGTTACATTACATTAAACAGCAGACATGGACCGATAATAATTGAACGTGACAGCTACGACCTTCTAGGAAGAGGAAACGATGGAATTAGAAAAAACTTCCTGTTTAATAGGCAGTTATGCAACGGCCATGAGACTCGCGCTAATGATCGTTGAATATCTTTCCCGGCTCGTTGTCGTTCTTCGAAAGGATGTTTGAGAAATCGTTATGGCACAACCAATGTATGTAGTTAATTACGTAGATAGGTGCATACACAGGTACCTTCCAGGCACTAAGCGACGCTACGCAACGCATCCAATTGCTTCATAATATATTTAAAAGTAGATTGATATTTCAAAAATGAAAGATTATGTCAGATGTTTAAATAAAATGAAACTGAAAGTAAATTTCTTAAAATAAAATGTAGGTTTACTAGGTATTGTCACAGAACCATTTTGTGATCTATATAGAAATCAGACCTCAGGATTTTGAAATATGTTAACAATAAACTGTAAAAATAGTTAAACAAACAAATTCGAAGTGGTCAGTGTTCTGTCGAAACTGCCAGACGCGGATCGCGATTTCGATCTTTTTGGAACTCATCAGCACGTCGCAGACAGTTTTGACAGAACACAGACCAATTTTTACCTGCTGTCTTAACAGCGCGTTTTATAAAATACCACAAATGGCGCGGTAAACGTCATCTGTAGTAGAATGCTACATTTAGTGGAATTGATTATGCTCAACAAGGTCCATTTAAATAGATGGATATCTACTTGCTGAACTGAATCCACGGCGTAGCTCACCACTACGTGATAGGCACGTTACCAAAATCAAACAAACAAATTCGAAGTGGTCAGTGTTCTTCCGAAAGTGCCAGACGCGGATCGCATTGTACTACAGATGGCGTTTACCGCGCCATTTGTGGTATTTTATAAAATGCACTGTTACGACAGCCGGTAAAAATTGGTCTGTGTTCTGTCGAAACTGTCGGCGTTCCAAAAACATCGAACCGAAATCGCGATCCGCGTCTGACAGTTTCGACAGAACCGAATTTGTTTGTTCGATTTTGTAAAAATAGTTGATTTTAGTTACTTTCTAGTTGAATGTCATCTTCAGAGAATTTTACTGACAAAAGCTAATCTTAATCGGCTAATTTAGAAATTGGAAAAAGATTATTAAAGGTGTATGGTGTTAAGAGTAGAGGTAGACCTAGATTAGATTGCCGTTCGGAAATTGTTAAGGATGTGGATTGTTCTAATTTTGGAAAAATGCGAAGATTAGCTCAGGATACGAAACAGTGGAGGTGCGTGTCCACTCAATCTTAGGACTGGCGACCTTATGATGATGATCAAAATCTCATCATGCTATTACTGCACTTCGTTTGGAGTTTCTTAACATGGGGTCCGTGGACTCCTAAGGAGTCCATGTCATGAAAGCAGGAGTTCATGGTTAGCCTGGCTAACATAATTTATTTGTAACAAAAGTTACTGTTATACTCCAGAGTCAATTCCTACCTAATGAAGAAGATTTTTTTAATTTTCCTGTTTTCATTTCCCATCATCATTCTATTCGACTGCGTGGAATTTTTTAAAAGTTTTTCAAGTTAAGAAATCCAGATTTAGTTCTTCATTATCAATCTGCTTTATATTTATACTATATGAAACACTTCATTTTAAATATGAAGTTTTCATTCATCAAGATATCGTGTATATTAATTATAACCAAGGTAATGAAACATATTAGCTAGTTGTGAATGTAAACAGAAACGGTTTTTCACATACTTGTTACTTAATATTTTAGCAAAAAAAATACTACTTCGTTCTGAAAAAAAAATTGAAAAGTTTTACTTTACGATTAGCTTATTTAATATTCTCCAGCAAAATTTCCAAACCATCATCATAGGGTCGTTAGTCCTAACACTGGTTGGACACGCACATCCTTTCCTGTTATGAGCTAATGTTTGCACTTCTCTAAAACTAGAACAGCCCACCTCCTTAACTATTTGTGAACAGTAATCTAATCTATTGAGATCTACCTCTACTCCTCTTAACTCATGAGAAGGTGTGCTACCAACCTATCTCGCCTAATATTTTGTTATTTACTTCAAGGCTAATCTTCCTATTTCTCTAAAACTAGGACATCCCGCATCTTTGACTATTTGAGAAGAATAACCTAATCTAAGACCTACCTCTACTCTTCTTAACTCCTTTTTCTGCTACTACAAAGTCTCCATTTAGCCCTTCATGTATGAAAAGGTATCCTACCAACCTATCTCGCCTAATATTTCTTATTTACTTCCAAACTAATCATCCTATTTCTCTTAAACTAGGACATCCTGCATCTAAAAAGTCTCCATTTAGCCCTTCATGCATGAGAAGGTGTCCTACTAACCTACCTCGCCTATTTCTTATTAACTTCCATAGAGTCCTCTGTTCTCCTACTCTTTCTAATACCTCATCATTTCTAACCTTTTCTATCGACAGTATCCTCATCTTCGCATTTTCCTAAAATTCGAGCATCATCCCACTTCTGGTTTATGCAGTCGCATGTACTATTTTACAGGATAGTTTGATCAAAGCTCTGTTGGCAATGGTGCAATCTAGGCACTTCCATTTATTGCCCATAAAGACTAGTTAAGCATAAGCATAATGAGATTATGTCCTCTATCTATTTATACATATTTTATGCATTTTAGCATTTAATTAATGTATTTTACTTACGGTTCTTTTAAATATCCTTTTTACTACTGATTATGATACGTGCGGCTTCCATAAGATTCTTTTGCAGTCATCATGAAATTAAAATTTAATGATAGAGATCATGAACACTTGCAAATTAATATATTTAAGTAACGACGTGCTGTCATCTATTTGAGCGTAACAATTACGTGCTGCAGCTCTGACAATCAGGAAAACTCATTTCGAATTGATATTAATTATCTTTTGTACTTGTAACAAAAATTACGGTCCTCGATTAAACGGTTAATCTTCTTAAGGCATTGAAAATGTTTCGCTTGATCTTTTTTTTATTTTATCTCAGTGTTCTATTGCTGACCAATTAATTATATAATGTTAATTTGATGTGTAAAAGATAATTCTCAAATAATAAGAAGAAATGAAACAGGAAATGTCACGGGCTGAAGTCGATGCCGTTTGCAACGCGGTAAAGCAGGAGTAAAAGGAAGACGAAAACGCGAAACAAAACTGCATTGGAAAAGACTACCGGAGCGGTATAATCAGTCAATTGCAAAATAAGGAAGAAAACGAACCGCTAAGCCAAAATGTTGAAAACCGTATAGAAGAATGTAAAAAAAGAACTTTTGGGCGTTTCGTACTACACCGGAAAGTAGGATGGAAGGCTGTCTTCAGCCTCCTTTCAGGAATCGTGGGAATGGGCGGGTGGTGGTTCGGGTGAGAAAAATGAGACGGGCAAAATGAAGACAGAAGAGAATGAAAGATTATATGTGAAATATTACTGCCCCAACATTTGCCTAAGTGATCCAAGGAAACCACAGAAAAACTTGACAGAGGCAGACGAACCCGGAATCGAATCGGCGTCCTCCCGAATGTTAAGCAATGGACTAAATTTCTATGCCATGCCGGTCGATCGAAAATGTAACTGCACCGTAGGCATATCTTTAATATGCTGGATGCTTTCGTTTCATTGAAATTTTTAATTAAAGACGACAATCTTCACGTGTTACGCTTGCTTGAATGTCAGAATGTCAGTATTCGGGATGTTCGTACACAAAATAAAAAGGTTAAGGATTTTTACTTTATCCAACGTATCACCAACAGCCATGGTTCGCATCCTCAGGGAACACGGCGAGGTCGTAATGAACTCTGCTGGAGTTGCACTGACAATGAGAAAATATTTTGTTTGTTATAACTAAATATGCATATTACAGTAATAATCAGATAATTGACCCTCACAGGGTTAAACATAATATATTCGGAAAATTAATTATTCATGAATCACGGAAACACGAAGCATGCAAACCATCTAATGATTCATTAATAAGTCTGGCAGTTTGAAATGTAATGATGATCAATTTTTTCCAAGGTCCATTTTATTTATTTTCTATTGCGGGTCTAATGCCCCTGACATTTCAATTGGAACTCGTTGAGAGTGTATATTGGGAAGTCCTAATGTCGTAAGTTTCGCGCATATAAGACCATCATTGCTGAAATGTAACGGTTTTTATAAATTAAAACGCCACTTCATCCATTTCCTCAATTTAAAACGAAGTGTTTGCCTTCCGAGAACAACATTGTAATTAACAATTCCATAATTCTGAAAAACGTAAGAGCCTTGAGAGTTGCCAGAGCGTTTTTCTAGTTTCTTGTTTTTTTTTTTTTTAATTGTTGCGAAATAGGCTCACATGTATGACAACCACGCGTAGAAAATTTTTAATTATTTATATCAAGACTTCATTAATAAAGGTTTAATGGAAGTAAGTGCTATTAAGATGGTTTTTTTGATTTATAATATGAGTTATGTGAACGTATTTAAAGATCACGTACAGTGCACGCTTATACCTATCGACTCTACTGGATTTATCAGGAACTCTTTGTTTCACGATTAGATGTGGTACAAGGGCTAATAAATGAATTTAGTTTATCTGAAATTCACATCTATTACAAAGCACGTATAGTTCTTGGTCAAGTGATCTTTTGAAGCCATCATACGTAAATCCTATCGTAATTTCACTACTGACTTGCATTATCAAAAGCTGTAGATAGTTCCTACAGAACACCAACCAACCTAACCTGCTGCCACTAAAACAGCGCACAATATCGTGGCAAATTTTCTATAAATTGCATTTGTATGTATTCACTGAACTCTTTTTGTGGTATTAGGTAAAGTAGTCGGTGATCTGTTGCGACTGTCCAGGACATGCTAATAAGAGCCATCAATTTGGAATCGCGATCTACCACTGTCTAACTATGGAGGAAAAAGACTCCCGAAGGGCCTTCCAATTGTTCCCAGAAAGCCACCGTTGTTGTCTGAGGGCTAACAAGATTAGTGACCCACAAATTCTAAATTTTTTTCTAATGGGCTAAATCTAGATTACTCTCACAGCTATAATCCTCTGGATGTTTACTTGCTCACTGTTGGTATTGTGCCCAGACACTACGCCATAACTATGAGTGTGCTAGCAACACCTAAAGAAGCAATAAATTCGATCATTTTTCAGTATTGTTTTTATAGTAATATTAGTTGGTAGTTTAGGTGTTTGTTGAGTATTGGCATAGTTTTCTGGATAAATACTATATATGTAGTATAAAAGAGTAAAAGTATAACTGTCCTAGGTGTTTCCCTCCTTTATTTATTTGCAGCCGTGTTTCATTTGGGCTGCTCCAGCAAATAAAGCAGCTTCCTTCTTGGACAATGAATTTTCACGTTCCTTTTTATGTAAGTAATGCATTATTATTAGTGTTGGCCTATGGTTTTCCTTGTAAAGCTCATGCTAAAAGTCCTAGGTGTCTGCCTTCTTTAATCGTTTGCAGCGATATTTATTTAGACTGGTTCAGCAAACAAAACAGTTTCCATCTTGGACAATCGATTTTCACGTTTCTTTTTATACAAGTAAACCATTATTATTAGTGTTGGCCTATGGTTTTCCTTGTAAAGCTCATGCTAATGATCCTAGGTCTCTGCCTTCTTTAATCGTTTGCAGCGATATTTATTTAGACTGGTTCAACAAACAAAACAGTTTCCATCTTGGACAATCGATTTTCACGTTTCTTTTTATACAAGTAAACCATTATTATTAGTGTTGGCCTATGGTTTTCCTTGTAAAGCTCATGCTAATGATCCTAGGTCTCTGCCTTCTTTAATCGTTTGCAGCGATATTTATTTAGACTGGTTCAACAAACAAAACAGTTTCCATCTTGGACAATCGATTTTCACGTTTCTTTTTATGTAAGTAATGCATTATTATTAGTGTTGGCCTATGATTTTCCTTGTAAAGCTCATGCTAAAAGTCCTAGGTGTCTGCCTTCTTTAATCGTTTGCAGCGATAGTTATTTAGACTGGTTCAACAAACAAAACAGTTTCCATCTTGGACAATCGATTTTCACGTTTCTTTTTATACAAGTAAACCATTATTATTAGTGTTGGCCTATGGTTTTCCTTGTAAAGCTCATGCTAATGATCCTAGGTCTCTGCCTCCTTTAACCGTTTGCACTGATATTTATTTGGAGTGCTTCAGCAAACAAAACAGTTTCCTTCTTGTACAATGGATTTTCACGTTTCTTTTTAAGTAAGTAAGGCATCATTATTAGTGTTGGCCTCTGGTTTTCCTTGTAAAGCTGACACTAACGATCCTAGATGTCTGCCTTCTTTAATCGTTTGCAGCGATATTTATTTAGACTGGTTCAACAAACAAAACAGTTTCCATCTTGTACAATGGATTTTCACGTTTCTTTTTAAGTAAGTAAGGCATCATTATTAGTGTTGGCCTCTGGTTTTCCTTGTAAAGCTGACACTAACGATCCTAGGTGTCTGCCTACTTTAAATCATTTTGCAGCAGTATTTCGTTTGGAATGCTTCAGCAAACAAAGCCGTTCCCTTCTTAGACTATAGAAATTTCACGTTTCCTTTTCTGTAGGTAATCCATTATTATTATTATTGTTGATTTCTTGTTTTCCTTGTGAAGATCAGGCTAAAAATCCTGTGTCTGCCTCTAATCATTTGCAGCCCCCCTAGAGACGCTAGAGACGGCACTTTGGTCAGTACTCGTTGTTGTACTTTTTTTGTGATTAATTTTAAAGACATGGAAATGTGAGCGTGACGTATGAAGGGGTGAGCGTGGAGTAAAGGGGTATCTGACGGAACATGAAGAAGGGAAAAAAGCGCAATATGTGAACACTGAACAATCCCAGGGTAACTGAAATTTACAAATATGTAACCCTGCAAACAAAGAAATAAAAATCTTGCAATGAAGCTCTATCAATAATCGCTTTTGTTATAAGAACCAATTAGCCGGCAATAAATAATCTTAATGACGTATTCATTTTGTCTTCCTTTCGATATCCTATGATTGATAAATTAAAAAAAAAATGGTATGCGCTCTAACCGGAAAATATCACGTCAATGTGATTATGCACGTATCTTTTCACATACACGCTTAATAGTTATGCAAATGTTAAGGTCAACCTGTATAATTGAAAATTGCGTACAATGATCTGTAATTATATAAAAAAAAAAGTTTACGTAGGCAAGAAATTGGACTTGGTAAACACGAAGATATGTCAATGTCGGTAATTTTGATGAAACAGTTGGTACATATAACACGTATATAGATAATGGGGCTAGTTTGATAAAAAAGGAAACAAACTCGTACATAAGAAAACTTGCCTTTAACTATGTATAAGTATGTTGTGTAAATAATTAGGTTCTTTTTATCACACTTCACTGATGCTTCCTTGAAAATGATTTTTAATTTTTCCGATGCACTCTCCCGATTTTACAATATTTTGCTAAAGGTCATACAAGAAAACAATAAAAGTATAAACCATCAAACACATCATGATTGACGTTCATTCTCATTATTGATTTCATTCTCCTATTGTATGTACATGCTAATGAAGTGATACTGCTGTATTTTTCGTTTGATTGTGTTAAAGATAACTTTCTTCTTCGTATCGAACACTTAATTTCATTAGAGGTACACAACGCAATAAAATTTCGGAAAAATAGTACAATAAGAGAGCTATAAAACGCATATAGGTACCTACTGTACAGGTGACTGTGCTACAGCATAATGATTATATACAGTAGGTTCACTTCCCAGTCACGCCCATACCTCCATCTCCTGCGGACGCTTCACCAGTTCATCGACGAGTTTCCCGCTAAGCAGGGTCTGACTTGTACAGTTACAGTACAAATACATTTTGAATCTAAACACTTCGGTAAACCTATAGAATCGTCCTTATATATAGCAGTTCAGCGCACATAAAGTTAATTTATGATGGCATACAAAAAATGTCGGCATTTTAGGCAAATTAAAGGAGTGAACCTACCATGTAGAATCTTTATAGGGTGATTGTACGTTACACGTCCATTTAAAGAAGAAATTTGCTGTAACTACATACTTAATTATTTTCAATGTTAATCATTTACTGTAGAAAATTTTCAAACTTTTACGTGTTTCATACCCCTAAAACAATTAATGCTGTTGGCGGCCAGTCTTTCCGGATTACGCCGGAGAATAGGGCGAAAAGACCCCTTCAGCTTCCTTTTAGGAATCATGGAAACGGGTGAGTGGTGGTAGGGAATTTCGTAAACATAGAAAAGAGATATCAGATAAGAATTGCAGCAGACACTTTTAAGGATGTTTGGGAGATACAATCGGAGACAAGAGTACATAAAGTTAGAAATTCATAGTTAATTAGGTTTTGCAGCATATCATGAGGTAAATAAATACTATCTATACTAACAAAAAAGTATACGGTTTGAGAGAAAATTTGGAATTTGACCAAAAACATTGAATAAAATAAGAAATAACGAATAATATGGAGAATTTTTAACTTTTGGCAGTGAATATGCCTTGTTTTCAACTTCGAAACAAAAAAATATTCAGTTTCAATCTCTATTAATAATGAGCGTAAAATTTTTTAATATATTTAAATAATTAAAACATTAAAATTGCATTTATTTCAGACAATTATAAATATTATCATTATATTATCAAGTAAAAACGAGATTTTCAGCTAATTTTTCATTTTTTCCTCGATAACCATTTAGTGAATTTGAATAACCTTGCGCTAATGTGATTCTCCAGAGTTCAAGTTACTTATTATAAAAGTTTGAAATTTCTGGTAGCTTTTCTTCTGTTAATAAAAATAAATTTAATCTGTTCGGTTAACGAATATCCATAAAATGACCTGTAAAATTACAATTTTTTAAAATTTCAATAACTTTTTAACGGTTTAGTGAATCGATTTGTAATTTTTACAGGAGTTTTAGAATTGAATGAGGGACGTTCTTCCAATTTTTTTTATTTGTCTCGTAGCATTTTGACATACCTTCCAAACATCCTTAAAGGAAAACTAATAACATTACACCAACTGATGTGTAGCAGAAGATATTATTCCAACCAAGCTGTTATAAAGCCTACCCTAATCTTTTGCGTACCTAAGCAACCTTTAACCGCTGCACCTCTTATTATTATTCGGTTATCTCTTTTCACTTTGTCTGCACTACTCATGAAGCATTTTCTAACTTAACAAGGGCATGTTCAAACCGCAACAAATGATTACAGTCCCAAATGAAAACAAAAAGAAGATACATGTCCATTCTTACAGATAATTTATTGCAGACTATGCCAGTTTTGATCGTCCCAATTATATGAAGTAAACAGCACAGATATTTTGGCCAAAGGGGTTTGGCAGGGCAGAACTTGTTAGGCATAGTACTCACGACTTACTATATCAAAAACTAATGAATCGTTTTCAAGAAAATTAAATCTATAATATTTAAACTAGCCCCTTTTTCCATTTCGAGGTTTAGTTTGTTTTTTTTTTTTGATCCAACGAATCAATATAGTTTACATATTAAGAAAATTAAACTAAATTCGTTAACGTTACAATTACAAAAACTAAATACGGAAGAGGCTACTTTCCTCTGCCGAAAGTGTACAAGAAATTTAAATGGATGGCAAGTCTAATCGACAGAACTCTAACCCCAACGAATACAACACCTGCGTAGCCAGTTTTCGACTGTAGATCTTCGTAATCGTAATTGCAAAACAAGTTTGTTCCTACCCTACACACTACCGAGAGGGGCTCAGTATATCCGGTTTGTTTTTTGCTTGCGATGTGGTGTGGAGCTGATGAGATGATGTAGAAGCGTATTAATAACAGCAATAATAATAATAATAATAACGTGACCATTCGCGAGCTGCGGTCGTGGATGCTCGAATACGGAGGAGGATGCTGACACTTACATGCTGATGGTGAAGTGCCGATGACCATGCCGCCGTTGTTGCGCCGGTCGATCGTCTCTTCTTTTCTTCTTTCTTCTCCTTGCAAGGTCAGCGACTGATCCCGCAGTTGCTGCCTCTTCTCTTTCCCGCCTATCGTTTCCTTCCTTCCTCCGGTAGATAAGACAGACGAACCACCGCATTCCGACATCCTTCTTAGCCAACGATCGCGTTATTGCCACATCTATACCCTCAAAAATGTCTTAAAATTACTTTTTGTTTCTTTTTTTCATAGAAAACAAAACATTACTAATTTTTAGATACTCAAAAAATAGTTTTTACACAAGCGATAGACACCGCTTATTTACAAAATACATTGAACAGTTGTGTCTGTTATTTATAAGCATGCAATTATTTTAATATTTCTACGGATTCCCAAGTGTTAATGTATATATCTACTATTTGTCAATTTCGAATTGGAAAATAATAGGGGAGACTAGTCTATAGGTGCTACATTATTACCAGCAAAATTAAGTATTGGTAATTGTCCAAAATTAGGGCTCCAGACCAAAATCGCTTTAAAATTTTTTCCATCGATTTCCGGTCATTCTACATAATAGAATTAGATATTAAAAGGTGAGGGGAGACAGTTTTTTATGACTTCATATATAAAAAAAAATTTTTTAAATGAATTTTTCAAAATTATGGATAATTACCTGCATTGGTGACGGCATTGTTTGGTTAGGTAGATTTATGACAGATTGGAGTTTACATGACGCTTCTGCTCCGGCTGTTATGATACAGTATTTTATACAGAAGCATCAGTTTTATACATTTCCTAGAATAATATCGGAATTTCATACAATTCCTAGAATTGGGGCCCCAGACCAAAATTGCTCCAAAAATTTTTTCATCGATTTCCAGTCATTTCTGAGGGTTCAAAGTTCAATAAAACCAATGCTTTCTGTGAATAAAATACTCTAAAATATCAGGGACGTTAAATAAACTCCAATCTGTCATAAATCTACCTAACCAAATGGAGTCACCAATGCAGGTAATTATGCAAACTTGGGTCAATTTTGGAATATTATTATTCAAAAGAATTTTTTTTATTCATGATGTCACAAAAAACTGTCTCCCCCACCTTCCAATATCTAATTCTATTATGTATAATAACCGGAAATCGATGAAAAAATTATGGAGCGATTTTGGTCTGAAGCCCCAATTCTGGACAATTACCCAAATATTTATGTATTTTTGATCGTGAAAAATCATTGTTATGTTCTGAGTAGTAGTCGTGGTCCAAATGAATTCTCTGGGTTTCTGGTTGAGCGCGTCACCGTATCTATCATGTTATTGAACTGGTTCGCACGAAGTAGTTCTGCGTATAGCTTCGGAAACTCATACCTCTCCCCTCTACACCTATTTGTTAGTATAAAGCTATGTATTTAAACCTGTCTGTGAGCTGCATTCAAAGCAGCTAATCGGATTATATTGTAGCGACCACGAGCGTGATTGTGTGCGATCGGGCATACGTGTGTGTGAGCGGCTTATCGATTCGCCGACTAGCCGCGGGCGCTTTTCTTCATGTGCGCCGTGTCTGTAAACGTGTGTGTCGTACCTGCGTTCCGGGAAAGCAATTAGACCGTTCAAAGAAAACGAGACTTCTCTGGACGGCTGGAGAATGTTCCCGAAAGGAGGCAAGGGAGTATAAAAAGGAAGAGACGATCGCCAAAGTAGAGTAGAAATAAATTGACCATTGTAGAAGTGAAAGAGTAGAAATAAATTGACCGTTGCAGAGGTGAATCAAGAGATAAATTGACAGTGATAGAAGTGTAATAAATAGAACAGTGAATAGTAACAATAGTGTAAATAATTGAATAATTACCAAAGTTTAGTAATAATTTAATAGTGTAAATAAATAGTTTTCTTCTTAAAATTTAATTTGTTAAACCCACGAACATTACAATATTTATAGAACATCACTAGTCGCCACTAGACAATAGTCAAGTTGCTTTAAACATCTCATTTAATCGATTAGGTAATTGACGTTTTTAACAAAATCTGTTGTATAACTACTGCAAAAATGATAAAATATTGATTAAACCTGTATTATTTTGTAGATAATTAAATTTACACATTACCACGAGATTTTGTTACAACAGAATCGATTGAAACCTTGATCAGATTCTTTATTGTTGGTAGATAGGCAGTCTGTACAGATAAAGTAGTCTGTCTATATTTCAGCTGTTGTACAAGCATTCCTGGTCATAATTACCACGGAGAACTGTAATTATTGATTCCGGTAGTGATATATGTAATAGATTGTATGAGCGCGGGTATTTGTGCTCAAGGTGCCAACGTGCCTGCCCACAAACAAACACGGCAGTCATGAACATGAGCTTGTGGGATGCGTTCTTTCCTATTCGTCTTTCGCTTTAACATTGATTACTTCTGGATGGTGTACAAAAAGGCAACCACAAGTACCCGGAGGTACTGGCAGCGCTGTGCAGGTATCTACGTGTATGTATGTGAAATGTGAGAACAAAAAGGCGACAGAGCAGCGCACTGGAGGAGTATCGCATCATTACTGAAGCAACGGAAGAGTTTAACAAAACGCAGGTCCGGACACAAAATATTTTTCATGATCCTAAATTGTATAGAACTTCTTAAGAGATACTGGATAAGGTTACCTATGCCTAAAATATACAACAGTACCCAGTACCGAGAATCCTGTCTTTCAGTCGTGTATTGTTTTATACAAATAAAGGATATTAATGTAGTTACTCTATGTTAAGATTGTATTTAGGATTTCATCTATGGTTGGGCAGAAAAAAAAGACAAAGACATTCAATATTTTGTTTATTTACGTTGAAGAAGAAAATAAGGAAATGATAAATGAGAATTTCTAGTGGTTCTCTAAGAAAAATGCAGGGCTATAGATTTACCAATTGGCGACTTTCATTGATTGAAATATGACAAAGTGAATGATTGATTAAATTGTAAAGAATCAGGTTGTTTTTGTCATAGATAGTTGGGTTAATTGCTGATTGACCCATGGTTGTAATCCAAGGTAATTGAGGTAGATTTTATAGTTTAAAAATGATTATAATAAGGTCGCTCGTCCTAACACTGGTTGGACATGCACGTTCACTTTCTCCTATCCTATATATCTAATCCTATAGCTATCTTAGCTAATCTAGCTATCCTAACTAATCCTAGTTATATCCTAATCTTCGCATTTCACTGTAACTAGAACTTTTCACATCGTTACCTATTTGTGAACCTCTACCCCTCTTATCTCCTGTTTCAGTTTCTAATATGTCTCTAACTAACCCTTCATGCCAGAGAAGGTATCTTACCAACCTATCTCACCTAATATTTCGTATTGACATTCATAATGACTTCTGTTCTTTCTAATACCTACTCATTTCTAACCTCTATCCTCGATATCCTCACCAATCGCTTGTAACCTTTTCTTCTTCGCTGCACTCACCGTCCGCGTTTTACACCAGTACATAGCGAGCATAGAAGTGACTTTTTGTTAATGGCGACTTGACTCTGCTCTGTTTTATATTTCTACTGCTCCTTCCATCTTGAATTATCTGGCCACCTTGTTAAACAACAGCTTTTTGCTTTATTGAGGGGTCGGTAAGAACTCGTGGCGGCAGGGTGTCGATATTGTCACCTTCTAAGAAAAGGCTACATCTGGGAGTAGTTTAAAATCAAATAAGGGTGACAAGCATAGAAAAATAAGTTTTAAAGACAGTTCCTGTTGAGAGGTCACATCGAACACATTGTATAAGTTAGCCATTAGTTTTCAGTAGTTAAGAGAGTTAAATTGTAATTGTTAAAGTGTAAATAATAAACTAAGTTAAAGCAGTTCACAGTTTTAGTCAATCATTTTTAAGATATATTTCAATCAAACATACGAGATAAAGCCAGCAGTGCTTAAGTTAAAAGCACCACTATTTAGCATATTTTTTTTTGCTAAACATACAACACACCTAGATACCGAAAATGAGCGATTTCTTCTGATTTTTCGTCTCCTAGTTTTCATTCGTTCATTTCCTTCTTTTTTTTTCTCTTACGTACCAATATGTTTGTTTTACTTTTATTTATTTTCATATCGTACTGTTTTATCAATACCACTTCCATTTAATAAATACTATTATAAAAATCCAATTTAAAACTATGAGTTATGAAGCAGGAAAGTACAACATTTGTCTCTCTCCCTGGTTATGTCTATACATTAATGTAATATTTCCATAAAATCAAACTGGTTATCTTTCACGTTCTGTTTGTACTGGGTACTAATAAATAGTAAATGAAGTTTTAATTTTAACTTTTAATACATATTTTTTTAATTTCTCTTTAAATTTATATAAACATAAATGGTTCGTCTGAACGGTTAATAACCCTACAACTCCCTTCAGCTGTTTGAAGTAGAGGTTTGAAAACGTGAAAGACGTGGTATTTAGAATCCGGTCCTGTAGCGTTAAATGTGCACGTTCCGCTCTTTCTAAAAAGTCAATTATATCTCTTATTCTTGAAGAAGAACGACCCGCCAACTAACCAACCGTAGATCGGCTGCAGAGTTGGAACGTACACAAGTAAGTACTGGGTACCGGGTACTGGGTACTGGGTACTGCATGACTGCATCATCAGAACAACATCCGCTCGAGCTGGTTCATCCGTTGGCGTTGGTTCCTTCTTCTCTATCAGCGTCATTTCATACGAAGAGCTAATGAACCTGTTGAACTCGCGCGATCAATCGGAACATCACTCGTTTTTATATCATCGTGTACACATTTAGTCACATTGTAAATCTTGCCTACTGGATTCGACTTGCCTACAACTGTTTCTCTTTTGTTATGCTTTCCGGAATTTTTATATCGACGATAAATTGTAACAAAGTAAAACATTTAAACGTTCTTGTTATCTGTTGTACGAAACGTTTTAAGGTATTGATAGTAGATTTATAGGTCAATAAGGGACCGTTCATATCTTACGTCACGTAGGGAGTTTGGAAGTTTTTGGTAACGCGACAAAGTGTGACAATGAAGGGTGGTCTAGCAACGTCACGTTTTTTCTTTTACTGTGTAATCAAAAAATTCGATGAATGAATTTTTGTACCGATAACTGCTGCCGCTAACAACCATTTGAAGTATTTTGCACAGACTTGAAGAATCGTCTTGATGTCTGTGGCTATGACCCTGAACGAAAAAGTGACAAAAACAGCGTGACATACGGGCATATAAAGAACAAAACAGGTAAATGGATAAGTACGGAATTTACAGTTATCCAGAAAGAGGCCCTTATCAAGTTATTTGAAAACCCCAAAAATTCCAATGACCCGCACGGTTAATTTAGTATTAAAAAATGAAGCAGCGCGGTGGAGGTGCCGGGGGTGGAAGTGAAAAGTTTAAAATTAAAAAATTTGAATAATAAACTGGTTTATACTGACAGTAAAATGTTTGCCGCTCTATTACTGACTATTTCAGTACAAGAATTTAAAAGGAATTTGATACTCTCCAAATAGGAAGTATATCAGTATGTGCTGCTAACGTTGATTAAGAAGACAATGCTGTTTATTAAATGATATCTACACGTATCTACCTGTTAATTAGAAAAACTCCAACCAAGTGACCACGGGAGACTCAAAGATTTTTCCTGCTTTTTCCGTAGTGTGTTTTAAGTTTTTGTCCAGAATCAGTCCACAAAACGTATGATTGCAATATTACAATTGAAAAAATATTTTTTTTGTGATGTAACTATAAATTTACGGTTTTAGGATTTTCCCGTTCACTTGTTCTACGAGGGTGGATTGATAAGTTTCCGGCCTAACCAAGAGATGACGCCACTAGGCCTACCTTGAGGTGACATTCTATAGTACCATCCTTGGATAGCTTGTAGCTATAGTTTCAGCCCGATCTCCTTGCTAGTGTAGGTTTGACAGCACGCTGAACAAGACGCCTCTGTGGTTTTCGTAAAAATGGAAAAGCAGGAAAATCGTGCTGTCATCAAATACTTTTATTTGAAGGGGTTAACGCCGAAGGAAATTAAAAAAGAGATGGACTCAACACTGGGGACATCCTCCCCGTCATATTCAACCGTTAAGCAGTGGGTTTCCGAGTTTAAAAAGGGTCGTGTGAGCACCTCTGATGGGCCTCGCTCAGGACGCCCCGTTGAGGTCACAACTCCAGATATGATCGAAAAAATTCATCAAATAGTGCTGGGAGACCGCAGATTGAAAGTGCGTGAGATAGCTGAGACCTGTAAGATGTCATATGAACGTGTGCAACATATTTTGCACCAACATTTGCATATGGAAAAGCTCTGTGCAAGATGGGTGCCGCGTTTGCTAACAGTCGACCAAAAATTGATTCGAAAAAACATTTCTACCGCAAATTTGTCATTGTATAAGCGTAATCCAAGCGAATTTTTGCGTCGATTCGTAACCGTTGACGAAACGTGGGTCCACCACTACACTCCTGAAACCAAAGAACAGTCTAAACAGTGGATTGGACCAGGGGAACCAACTCCAAAGAAGGCAAAAACAATTTTTTCGGCGAACAAGGTTATGGCTACTGTTTTTTGGGATGCAAGAGGTATTATATACATTGATTACCTTGCAAAGGGTAATACTATCACTGGTCAATACTACGCAGACTTATTGCAACGTTTGAGCCACGAGGTGAAAATTAAACGACCTCATCTGGCGAAGAAAAAAATCTTGTTTCATCACGATAACGCACCAGCGCACACGTCAATCGTTGCGACGGCTAAAATCAACGATCTAAAGTTTGAATTGATGCCGCACCCTCCTTACTCTCCAGACCTAGCCCCGAGTGACTATTTTCTGTTCCCTAATCTCAAAAAATGGCTTGGCGGTAAGAGATTTGCGGACAATGAAGAAGTAATCGAAGCTGTAAATGGTTATTTTGAGGAGCTTGACGAATCAGTCTATAGAGATGGCATTAATAGACTGGAACACCGCTATGAGAAATGTATCAGCCTTGGAGGAGATTATGTTGAGAAATAAAAAAAAAAAATTTTTAAAAACCTTGTTTTTCTTGGTCAGGCCGGAAACTTATCAATCGACCCTCGTATAAGAGAGAGCCCCGGGCAAACTTTAACTTCGTAGGAGCCGCTACCTGAGGTTAGTTTAGGTCACTCCATACCCTTCAATGAGTACGAGAGAGTAAGCAGTAATGACCCATACTGCTTTCTCTTTTTCTTCTCCCTTCCACTCCCATATCAAGCCCCTTCATCCCGTAGACGAGCGAAGCCTCTTTCGCAACTTAATACCTACGAAAATTTTCTAATAATCGTCCCGCTGCTCAGGGGTAGCATGCTGGACTACGGTTTCAATACTATTTGGTTCGGCTATAGAAGGGGGGACTCACCTATGAAATGGAAGGGATAAGAAAAGGAAAGAATCATCTCACTCGCAAGAGCAATGAGGAGCTCCTTGGCTATATCTGAGGAACACTCGGGAGTCAAAAGAGCCGAGTTTGCCCGGCTCTGCTATAAGATATGGCTTTTTGCCTTATAGGTATGGATTCTCTTGCAAGTGTTAACAAACCGTCGTATCTTCTGATTGCACTAATTTGATATTTTCACGGCTCCCAGGGATTGCAGAGCTGAGTATTTGGTAATGAGCAAAGCAAAACCAAAACTAAGACTGTCCCAATTTTTATTGGTCTTGGTCTTCCTTATCCGGTTTTAGCCTTGGTCTTACTCAAACATTTCTTGTCTTGACCTTGATCATTCTGATATAGTCTCGATTTTGGTCTTGGTCAACAAATTTTTCTATTTACCGACACAATTATCTTCAATGCCGAAATTTTCTGTCATACATGTTAGTTTATCGTAACTTTTAAAGAAAATAGTGTCGACGGTTGTAAGAGTTATGAAAACTTGAGAACTTACTCTTCCTCTGACGCATAAATTCATCTTTTAGGGTAAAAATAGTACAAGGTACTTGAAAGAAGCGAAAATATCGAAAAAAAAATTAGTTTGTCTATATTTCAACCATTAGTTATCCAGTCATAGAAACAAAGAACACTTACTTCAAACAGTGGTAAAGTTTCTTTTCTTGTATATTTATTATTAAAATCTAGTAAATTAAACTGAAAATTTCAAATACAAATACAGCATATTAATTTCAACTTGATACTTAAACACGTTCTTCAGAAAAACGGTCTTGACAGACAGACAGACGGATCTTATGAGAATTCCTTTCCTGTTTCTGAGATTCGGAACCTTAAAAATATTATTATTGTTATAAGAATGTTTTTAATGCACGCTCACGTACTTAGCATTATAGGTACGTAAAAAAGGGTTATGTATTTCAAATAAACGTAGATCAGTTATTTGCAGTCTCAAGCAGTTCACTTACTATGTATCAGTCTAATGGTTAATTAGAAGTTAATATCATCACTGTATGTGTAGCTGTAGATATTTCTAATTAGTCTCTCACGAAGGAATATTTGTCAGAAAATGTTAACACCAGAACCAATTAGATCAGAAGAATTTATTGCAGTTTTAAGCTGGCAACGTATTTAGCAGATGGTAAAACTGCTACCGGAAAAGACAACCAGTTCTTTCGATGACCATTGACTGCTACCTGTTACTAAACGACCTCCTATTTAAAATACGCTAAAAGTAATACTAAGAATGGAAAGAAACAAGAGAGCATGGAAAACGCAAGAAACATTTTCTAAACCATAACAGCAGTGTTTCCCGTAACACTGTCCAGCAGCTAAACGCGCTCAATACTTTATAGGTATCGTAGAATCTTATATCGTTTCCGGTACTCATACTAATGGATTACAGTTTCTAGAGGCTATAACAAGCCATGATATACCGTTAACTTTTTTCCGAAAAGCAGATGGACTTTTTTGGGTTCAAATAACAATAAAGATGTCCTATGTGATATATAATTATTAAACGTTTCCAATTTAATGTACAGATTTACTTACAATAAATCTTATAACTGTACACTAAAAATGAATGAACAAAATCATGGAAAGAATTTACTTTACGCTAGTCCAATTGTAATGAGATCTAATTATAACAAAACAACGTTTCTATTAACTTTAGAATTAATTCTACCAACAGCAGACTACCTCAAATTGATAGTGTTAATAATAAACATTGACATAGAAATAAATACAAATGGTAGTGAAATAATACTGTTCAGCAAACAAAAATAAACTCTTGTTTTATTATCTAGATAATAAAAGGAAAAGTAGGGAAAGAGCGAATATAATGATAGGAGACAAAAAATTAGAAGAAGTGGCTGATTTTAGATATCTAGGTAGTCAGATAAGTCAGGACGGAAGAAGTAGTACGGATATAAAGCAGAGGATGGCGCAGGGTCGTATCGCCTTTAATAAAAAGAAGTCACTTCTATGTTCGAACGGTTAATTTAGAAATTCGAAAAAGGTTGTTAAAGGTGTATGTTTGGAGCGCGGCGTTGTACGGGTGCGAAACATGGACAGTGGGAGCGGCGGAAAAGAAAAAGGTTAGAAGCCTTCGAAAAGTGGTGTTATAGGAGAATGATGAGGATAACGTGGGTACAAATGGTTAGAAATGAACAGGTATCAGTAAGAATATGAGAACAGAGGACTCTATGAAAGTCAATAAAAGACATGAAGGTCTAGTCAAAGACATATTAGAGGCAGAAACAGGAGTTAGGAGGGATAGAGGCAGATAGTTAAAGATTGTACAAATATTAAAACATTTTTATATCTTGAGCTGAAGGATATAGGTCGGTATCCAGAATTTTGAGTTTATTCGTCAAAAAAAAAAAATGAAAAAAGCTATTCACCAGCTTTAGCATATCAAAATTTTGATTTTTTTTTTAATGGAAGTAATATGTACTATCTATAGCAACAATTGCGTCTAGTAACAGAATTAATTCAAACAAAATTCACGACAGATTATGTAAGTATTCAATTCAAGTATTATTCCTACACTTTCAGTAGTTCTAAACAGTTTCCTGTTTTTCTTTTACTTACAATCAAAATTAATATCTTCTAATTATTCTCGCGAAAGTAGGTACCTAGTTTGCCTGTGTATCAATTAATTGCGTTTTCTAGGCTTGTTAAAAATTAATCTATTCTAAATGTTCCGTTCTGTATACCTAATTTATTAAACTGTGACTCAGCGGGTTTCTCCAAAAAAAAACCTTCACAGAACAAAATAAAGTAATTCCTTTCTGTTTTCAGATATGTTGAGCCCAACCCCCGACGTCCTCCCGTTTACAAAAGTCGACCGGTTTAACAAACGGAAAAGTTCGTCCTCTTTAACAAAACGTTATTATTGGAGGCAGTTAGTTTCGAAGCCAGTGATCTATGAATCCGGGGATCGCTTTTGCATCATACATCTTCCAACGTTTCGACCCCCGTTGGCACTCGCGTGTAAAATCCTGACGTTTATCTTGGATTTTTTTTGCCTTGAGGGCGGACTCGTCGTTCCGGACCTTTTTCTACTGAACTTGATTTTTACCTGTATTAAGGGCTCAGGTAAGTTCCACTGTTATTAATATATATAATCACCAAATGACTTTATTAATATCATCTTTCCCGATGAACGTATTTTAAATAAACTAGAATAATCTGTACACTTGATAGCATTTCAGAAGCTAGAATGTTCTCGTATGTCGCATGTAGAGGTAATTTAGAATGACATGAACCTTGGCCGTGTATTACGTAGGACGAAACTCCGCCTATTCATGATTTTTACCCAATCGTCACTTTTTACATTTTATTTGGAGTTCCATTATAGAATAAAATTACAGCAGAAACAACATTCTCCCAATGTACAATATGAATGCGATAAGGCCTACCAGTCGGTCATCTGAAGGTTCATGTCATTGCAAACTACTAAAATAATTCGAAGTGGTCTGTATTCTGTCGAAACTGCCAGACGCGGAACTTTTAAACTTTACGCGCTGTTAAGACAGCAGGTAAATGTTGGTCTGTGTTCTGTCGGAGCTGCCTGCGACGCGCTGATGAGATCCAAAAAGATCGAAATCGCGACCCGCGTCTGGCAGTTTCGACAGAATACAGACCACTTCGAATTATTTTATTCGATTATGGTAACGTGCCTATCACGTTGAGGTTAGCTACGCCGGGATTCGTTTCAGCAAG
>NW_020438879.1:611652-616940 GCF_000699045.2 Agrilus planipennis | reverse complement strand
GAAGAAAAGTGGATCACCTTTGGCATAATAATAAGTCTTAGGTTATGGGCTTTATTATCGTTGTTTTTGTAATTTCTACCGATTTTATATGCTGAGAACATTTATTTGCAAAAATTGATACGGTCATAACTTTTGCCTCAGCAGAATTAATAATTAAAAAGCGATATTTTGTGTTTTTCTTACTGGTGCATTTCTCTCAGGCAAGAACAAAATATATTTTTATATAATGCTATAGTTTGCATGATTCAAATTGCTAGTTTGGAAGTGTTTAAATACTTCCACTCAACGATTTTCTGTCGAAATATTTAAATCTGTCAATTTTTGTGAATGATATGGTTAGAAATGAATGAAAATTCTTTATTTTTTTTCAGTCAAAACATCTGATACCTTTTGAACATCTTTTGCCCTTTAGTATACTCTTAGAAAGTACGAGATTTCGAATTTTGTATTAGTGCATTAAATTCAATTACAAATCGTTTACCACTGATCCTTGACTAAAAACGGGATAACTCTGCTTCTGGTAACTTTCTTGAGTGATACCTACCTTGAGTAGTCCCGTTCAACAGAAAAGTAGTTCGAGGTGGAGGGGGTTTTCAAAAATACCACAAATGGTAATTGGGGCGGCGGAGAAGCTAGGTTTTCACGTAGTCAATATCCTCTAGAAAAATCTTGTGCTTTTTCGAGCTATATTCAAAACTTTCTTTTTTCCAAAAATTATTTAAAACTATATTTATGATTTACTACGTGAAAACTAGAGGGGGTGGGAGGTCTGGTATATAACGTAAGGATGCCGAATATGAGATACCATTTTTATTTTTGGCCATAAAAGATAAATTATTGCACTACTCACTATAAAAATTGCAATATTCGATAGGGTGTTTAATGAAGTTTATTTATGAGAGGCTGTTTAGTTCTAAGTATAATACATTTTTTATTATAACAAAAAATATTAAAAAGTTTAGAAATTACGTTTCAGGCAAATGGTCTCCTATTATGAGATACTGAGGGTTGCTAATATGAGATAGTATCTCATATTAGGTTCTTTAGGGTTCGAGTGTAGATTTAGAGAAAAAGGAAAGAAATGAATTTAAATTAAACTTTTTAATGGTTATATTCTATAATTAACAACATCATACTCCTAAATAAATAGGTTGAAGTATGACTTAATATATGTATGTAACGTACATAGATATATTTTATATTAGACTCATCATAATCAGTGATTTTCAAATGGCACTTATTAAACAGCATCAAAAACAAAACTACTATTTCCTTTTGATCGACGCCAACTAGAAGAAAGGGTTTTTCGAATTGGGATCCGTCAAATGGGAGGAGCCAAAAAACATGGCGCCGATTAGGGAAAAGTTTTTAAATAACGATAAAATGATAAGTATTGACACAATATATGACTGNTCGAATTATTTTATTCGATTATGGTAACGTGCCTATCACGTTGAGGTTAGCTACGCCGGGATTCGTTTCAGCAAGTAGATATCCATATATTTAAATGGACCTTGTTGGAGCATACGTAACCCTAAAATGTAGCATCGTACTACCGATGGCGTTTACCCCGCCATTTGTGGTATTTTCTATTGTAAACTACCTATACATGTACTCATGTAATTAAAACGCGCGCCATAACCTATAACAATACATACGTATTTCTGCGAAATTTATAACTAAGATGTCATGAGTATCCATGTCGTAAAGCTCTAATCATGATGATTTCTAATAAATCGGACGAAAACGACACAAATTGAAATATGGCTTTGTACCGACTGGCCTATTGGGAGTTTCAAACATGTGTTTCTATTTCTATCAATCCCGAACAAGTAAGTAAGTATTTTAGGTGAGACATAGTGCCCCTTGTCAGTTAGACATCGCTTAAGAATATTTTTTTTCCGCTTGTACAAACCTTCCATCGTTTGAATTGTTTTTCATCGTTGGAGTAATTTACCCATCCCGTAAATTAAATGGACACATATCGGAACCATCCACCTTGTGCAGGCGTAAGCGAATCGAAGAAAAAGAAAGGAATACACCGAAATTCCGTTTTGTATTCTACCCTCGTCATTTCTTTATTATGTAGTGTGGTGATGGAATTCCATCTATTCAGTTCGCTTGACAAACAAGGACTGCTTCTTTAAAGATCCATTGGACCGGATTTCTTAAGGAAACGGATTTACTTTTTACAGAATGGGTTTCGTATGCCAATGGTTATAAAGAAATTTTAGATTATATAGTATATTCAGTTCGGTAATTTAAATAAGCAAACAATAATTAGATGATTTGATTGAGTTCAATCTCTGTACTCTTTAAATAGTGCTTTAATTAGATATTGCTGATCGATCAGTCGGGGCTTTTAAATTTACTATGTGTTGATACGATTAATTGATATATTGATATGGTACCTATTTATAAATTTTAAAAGGCTTTCTATCTGCATTTTTGAAATGTATTAATCTATCACGAATTAAGGCATGAACAAAATCATAAAGGATCGCATTTCGTGGCGTATTCGAGGACTCTTCACAAATCAACCAAAAATTTTTGCAGCGGCGACACAATAGAAGGATGACGAAAAAGCCGTTTCATTTTTAGTAACGAAAACTTTGTGTAAATAATATAAACCAGAGTAGTAGTCTATTTCTCGTGAACAAAAACCTTACACGACCAGGATCTATTCCACTTAAAAGAACACAAATAAATATATAAATCGAACTGAGGGAAAACTGTCAAAGGGGTTTCTTCTGTAGAATTAAATAGTGATATTGTGTAGGCATTTTTATATATATATATTTTCTTAATTATAACATTTGAAAGCTAATAAATTGACATAGAAGACGCGGTAAACATCACTAAAGACAGGACAACTTTAGAGATGGATGACAAGGACAAAAGATTAGTATACTTAGACTTGCAGATAATACAGCAGTATTAGCATCTACCAAGGAGTAGTTAGAGAGATAGCATTAAATATAATTGAAGCGGTTTTGTCTGAAAGTAAATAAAAGTAATAGTAAAATAGAATAAAAAGTAAGGAAAAAGCGAATATAAAAATAGGAGACGAAAAATTAGAAGAAGTGACTGATTTTCAGTATCTAGGAAGTGAGATAAGTCAGGATGGTAGTAGTAGCAGTACAGATATAAAGAAGAGAATAGCGCAGGGTCTAGTTGCTTTTAAGTAAAAAAGGCACTTTTATGCTTGCGAACGATTAAGTTAAAAATTCAAAAGAAAGATTGTTAAAGGTGTATAGAACGCGACGCTGTACGGGAGCGAAATGTGGACGGTGGGCGCGACGGGAGAGAAAAGGTTAGAAGCGTTTGAAATATGGTCTTGCAAGCAAATTATGAGAATATTGTGGACAGAGAAGGTTAGAAATGAGGAGATATTAAATTAAAAAGCGTAGGAGAGCAGAAGTAGCTATGGAAGTCAATAAGAAATAGAGAGAAAGGCATGAAAGACTAGTTAGAAACGTAAAGCACAAACAAGAGATAAGAGGGCATACCTAGATTAGATTATCTAGGTTATTTTCAAGGATGCGGGATATTCTAGTGTTAGGGAAATACAAGATTAGAACTGGCGACTTATGATTACGTTGATGATGATATCTTGCGCATAATAACATGTTAATATAAAATTTAATGCTTTTTTTCAAGGGACTTATTCTGGTCCATGTAATCTTTTGTTACGTTTATTTATTAAAATAGGTATAATAATTGAACAAAAAGTTATTATTAAAATAATATAGCTAACTTTTCCCCAGCATCGTTCCGTATATTGTCCTTTTTGTAAATTTTCTTACAATTTTCGTGGGTCAAATTGTTGGATATTTACTTACCAACTCGATAAATCTTCCCGTGTTTGGTATTGTACTATAGTTTACCTTGCGAAATTTCACCCATAGCGATAAATTCACGAATTGACTTTCGCTTGGAAAGAATACGATGCACAATTCGCACCGTGGGCAGTAACATGGAACCAGTTTGTTTAACTACATAATGAAAACACTGTGCACTTTCATCGGCACGAATTTTGCAAAGCTAAATATTCCCAGTGGTAGCAAATACTTCGCGTTAGTTTGTAAGATTCCTAATGTGCGAGAATGGGCATTTTCAGGATATTCCGCTGCTTTACTTTATTCGAATAATTGAAAAAGAGGTTGAGAAAATTGAATTGAATTGCAAACCATTATCTAAAGTACCGCTTGCTCCTATTGGATAGAAAATCAGTTTTAAAAGAAATGAACGATTTATAATACATGAGTAGTTGTAATCGTTGATAACTTTCCCTTGTTAGGGTTAATATGTCTTACATTTTAATTAAAGAATTTCTTTTCTTTTGTGTGAAAGACGCTTCAAATTCCAATGCGCATAAATTTTCCAAGAAATATTTCTCGTTTGAACCCTAACAAATGTCAATTGCTTAAGAAGAACTAAAGGCCGTAATCTTACATAATGCATATTTTCCACGCAACTTCAAAAGAAGTTAAAACGAAGTTCTCGTAGCGGCTGCAGCCGCTGCTGCCTATTATACAGTGACGACCCGACCCGACGTTCTACTAGATCATTATCTTTTTGTCAGTTTCATCTCTTCACTTCCTTTAATCTATTCCAGAAAACAGGAAGGCCGCGGGCGTTTGAAAAGGATGTAATACAAATCTGTCTTCATCTGGAGACCCACTGATGGCTTTCTAAACATTTCAACAGATTCTCCTTGTTCTTGTTCTCCTCTTTTTCCTCTTCTTTATCCCGATAAGAAAAATAAAGTGTGAAAAAGGGAATTATTTTCAGACTGCCGACGTGTCTCGTGGCGCTATTTTCGAAAGTTCATTTCTTAAATTCAAACCTCCTGATTGAGCAATGAATCGTTCAAACCGTACATCGCCATCACCAAGACAAGTGCGACCATATGATTTCTAGGAAAGCACTCCAATTTTATTTTGTAATCAACAAAAAAACAAACGAAATAACAAACTAATTGTAAGACGTTCTACGGGCTGTTGTCTAAAAATATACAAGGCGAATGATGTTTGTTGATGTAAAAACAAAACCGTAATTAGAGTAGAGGAAATTATTTCAAACAGTATGCAGAGCAGTTACTTACTTACAGCAGGTAATTCAAGTTCAAAAAATGAAAGACTTCAAATGTACACGATCACTTCCATGCTAGTCAACAAAAGCAACTCATTAGGTTCTTGTATGGTAAACAACAAAAAGAAGTACCTTCGAGGCACTGTTGAAATAGGCACAATAGGCCGAAGCAATTTTAGATTTTTCTTAATAAT
>NW_020438879.1:601180-608362 GCF_000699045.2 Agrilus planipennis | reverse complement strand
ATCCAAGCTTCTATTAGTTTACTTTTTTCTCTAATTTTCCGAATATATTTTTTACATATATAAAACGGTTAGTTTTTATTGGAAAGTAGTTAATGTAGGTGAAGAGTGAAGATCTATGTCTGAAGTGCTATTGCAGCTTTTAACTGAACATATTAACTTTTTATTTGATTTAACCTTAGAAGAAAACTCGACTCCATCATCAAAAAAATTTTACTTTTTTAACGTGTTTGATTATTTTAATAAACAATTTTAGAATTCGCGTGCACAGTTCCTATGTAAATTTTTCCCTCATTTGAGTTATAAATTTTGCTACCAGATGGTGTATGCCCATTTGACGGATCCCAGTAGTCATAGTTTTATATGTCCTAATATGAGATATCTCATTGTAGGAGCCTCCGCGTGTCTCATACTAGGAAAACATCTACATTCAACAAAATGGCTACCTATTATTTCTTAGTAAAGAAAATGCAACAACAGCAAATGTATCGTAAAATTCAAGATTTAATTGATACAATGACACTGTAAATTGAAGTCATTTAGTGTAATTAAATAATTGATGATAAAAATTTGGTTTTGTGGTTTCGTGAAAACCCGCCCGTACATAACCTAACTTCGAACTGGGAAACACTAACACACGTTTCGATATTTTACCACGTGACTTCTAACGACAGTAGCGCCAAATGGCTGTGGCGATTAGTTTTGTCAAAACCTAACGGTCTCATATTTAGCGACTATCTTATATTCGGCATTCTTACCCTACTACCTAGGTCAGCGAGAGGGAAGTGGGTAAAAATTGTAAAAATGGATCATGTAGTATGGGTACGTTCTCTAACACATAATTAACAGATTTTAAACAGCAAAAAATGAAATTCTCTTAATATTCTAATTTTCTACTTATTCCCAATCTATCAGAAATATTATCTCCTAAATCTTCCATTAGTGTATAAATAAAATCCGAGAATTAAATTCAAGCATTCTGTCAGTTAAGCAATTAGTTTGTATAATGCATGTAGTTTTCGTAATAATAACGGTTTACTTTCGATGGTGGTAGTTATTTCTTTAGGTCTTCACTTTGATTGCAAGTGTAAGAGGAAATCTTATTTATCGCTTTGTTAAAAGCGGCTTAACCTCATTCTCGAAACTCTTCAGTCTTTTTTTTCTGAGTGCATAACTATGTACACTCAGTCGGTATACTGATTTGGTCAGATGGAAGCAAGTAGTTCAATGTCGCCGTCGATCAACGTAAGAAGTACAAATCAGAAAGTGGATTCGATTCCGCTTACTTTCGACGTAACTCGGACGAAAAGAACCTGTTTCAATCATACACATATATCGTTATATTTATGTACAATATGTCACTATAATAGCAATGTTCATAAAATTATGTTATGGGTTGTAAGTATTTAAGTGCACTGAAGTAACCGATTTATTTCATGTGATGAATTAATTGGAAAAACCAAATCGAACCATAATGTTGTAACGTATTCGTAAGTACAATAGAATCATGATGGTTTGAACTAGAAAAAACAATAGCTGCTTAGTTTATTGATTTTTTCAAGTTAATAACATCTACGATAATTAAACATATGAACATACATAACAATATAAAACACTAAATGCATGTAGGTATAGTCGGTTCAAAATTTGGTGGTGTAATATTCTCAGAATCGAGACCAGCCAATTTTCGAAACACAAGGGTCTATCCACGCCTTTGCATACATATTTAAATCTACGTAGTGATTGAAAGTTCGCTAGGCACTGGACGAAACACATTCCTTTTTAATTAACACAGACGGAAATGTAATTGTATTAATAATAAATAATTAGAATAAACAGTGTTGCTTTTAACGATTATTAAAAAGCACGACAGAGGTTCTCGATACAAGAATCGAAAAAATTGACAGAATAGTTTCTAATACAGATGTTGGTTATATTTATTTACCTGTTCAAATATTTAAAAAAGTATATTTCGTCGAGTACCCAGAGAACTTTCAAGTACTACGGAGATTTAAATGTACGCCACTGCTTATATGGGAAAACTAAGGATTATTTTTTCCATCAGAAACTTTTAAAAAGTAAAAATTCGTCATTGAAAGGTCCTAAATTTCATTCACTGTATTTTGAACGAATTAATCCTCCTTTTTGCTGAATTAGTCCACCACTCACCGTAAGATTTTTATTTCAGTGACTTAGGATAAATTAGTTCCTTTTTTTTGTTTTAGGTATCTTAGAAACCGTAGATTTTGCGACACCTCATTTTTTGGCTAAATACTTGTAACATTTTGCCCATCATTAATATTTGAATCACAAGATTTCTGATAAAAAGTGAAATTCTTTGGTATTTTTATATTGTATGTATTGTATTATACAAAAATCATGCATCATGTATTTTTGCGCCTTATCATTTCCAGAATTTTATAAATATAATTACTAGTACATTTACAAGTCGGACGTTGTTATCCATTGTCGCCTTTTGCCGGACGTTATTTGTTCCGTATATCGTAGTGTTCTTTATAAAGGTTGGAGAAAAGTAATTTTTATTTTCCTAATAAATGGCTTTGAAGTTGTATTTCTCTAGCAATATTTTTCAGTGAAGTCATACTATAGTGCGTTTGAAAGGTAGCAGTCCGTAGAACATTGTAGATATAAAGGTACCGTTATTCATTTACTCTGACAAAAAAGTATTCATGATAAGGTCGTCAGTCCTAAGACTGGTTGGACACTCTTTCGTATCCTGAACTAATCTTCACATTTTCCTAAAACTAGAACAGCTCACATTCTTAACTATTTGCGAACAGTAATCCAATCTACGACTATCTCTACCCCTCCTAACTTCCTGTCTCTGACTAGACCTTCTAGAAGGCAATTTTTGTTATATTTTGCTTTTTTACTTCCGAAAAGAAAAAGATGCAGCGCGACCACATCGAAAATTGTGTGTTGTTTATGATGACAAGTGCTCCAGTGAGCGCTAATGTCAGAATTAGTTTGCCCGATTTCGTTCCGGAAATTTCGAAGTTAAGCATGAACCTCGCCCTGGCTGGCCAATCGTTGAAAAATTCGATAAAAATCTTAAAAAAATCGAGATAGAGCGACACTTTTCATCTCGCAACGTCGCCACAGAACTCAGCATCGAATATCAAACAGTTCTGAAACATTTGCATAAGACTCGATACCAAAAGAAGCTTGATACTTCGGTTCCACATGAATTAACAGTGAAAAATTTAATTGACCGAGTTTCCGTTCGTGAATCGCTGCTGAAACATAACGAAATCGAGTCATCTTTGAAACGAATGATTAGAAGCGAAGAAAAGTGGATCACGTACAACTATTGGGATCCGTCAAATGGGCATACACCATCTGGTGGCAAAATTTATAACTCGAATGAAGGAAAAATTTACATAGGAACTGTGCACGCAAANAGAGATAGCATTAAATATAATTGAAGCGGTTTTGTCTGAAAGTAAATAAAAGTAATAGTAAAATAGAATAAAAAGTAAGGAAAAAGCGAATATAAAAATAGGAGACGAAAAATTAGAAGAAGTGACTGATTTTCAGTATCTAGGAAGTGAGATAAGTCAGGATGGTAGTAGTAGCAGTACAGATATAAAGAAGAGAATAGCGCAGGGTCTAGTTGCTTTTAAGTAAAAAAGGCACTTTTATGCTTGCGAACGATTAAGTTAAAAATTCAAAAGAAAGATTGTTAAAGGTGTATAGAACGCGACGCTGTACGGGAGCGAAATGTGGACGGTGGGCGCGACGGGAGAGAAAAGGTTAGAAGCGTTTGAAATATGGTCTTGCAAGCAAATTATGAGAATATTGTGGACAGAGAAGGTTAGAAATGAGGAGATATTAAATTAAAAAGCGTAGGAGAGCAGAAGTAGCTATGGAAGTCAATAAGAAATAGAGAGAAAGGCATGAAAGACTAGTTAGAAACGTAAAGCACAAACAAGAGATAAGAGGGCATACCTAGATTAGATTATCTAGGTTATTTTCAAGGATGCGGGATATTCTAGTGTTAGGGAAATACAAGATTAGAACTGGCGACTTATGATTACGTTGATGATGATATCTTGCGCATAATAACATGTTAATATAAAATTTAATGCTTTTTTTCAAGGGACTTATTCTGGTCCATGTAATCTTTTGTTACGTTTATTTATTAAAATAGGTATAATAATTGAACAAAAAGTTATTATTAAAATAATATAGCTAACTTTTCCCCAGCATCGTTCCGTATATTGTCCTTTTTGTAAATTTTCTTACAATTTTCGTGGGTCAAATTGTTGGATATTTACTTACCAACTCGATAAATCTTCCCGTGTTTGGTATTGTACTATAGTTTACCTTGCGAAATTTCACCCATAGCGATAAATTCACGAATTGACTTTCGCTTGGAAAGAATACGATGCACAATTCGCACCGTGGGCAGTAACATGGAACCAGTTTGTTTAACTACATAATGAAAACACTGTGCACTTTCATCGGCACGAATTTTGCAAAGCTAAATATTCCCAGTGGTAGCAAATACTTCGCGTTAGTTTGTAAGATTCCTAATGTGCGAGAATGGGCATTTTCAGGATATTCCGCTGCTTTACTTTATTCGAATAATTGAAAAAGAGGTTGAGAAAATTGAATTGAATTGCAAACCATTATCTAAAGTACCGCTTGCTCCTATTGGATAGAAAATCAGTTTTAAAAGAAATGAACGATTTATAATACATGAGTAGTTGTAATCGTTGATAACTTTCCCTTGTTAGGGTTAATATGTCTTACATTTTAATTAAAGAATTTCTTTTCTTTTGTGTGAAAGACGCTTCAAATTCCAATGCGCATAAATTTTCCAAGAAATATTTCTCGTTTGAACCCTAACAAATGTCAATTGCTTAAGAAGAACTAAAGGCCGTAATCTTACATAATGCATATTTTCCACGCAACTTCAAAAGAAGTTAAAACGAAGTTCTCGTAGCGGCTGCAGCCGCTGCTGCCTATTATACAGTGACGACCCGACCCGACGTTCTACTAGATCATTATCTTTTTGTCAGTTTCATCTCTTCACTTCCTTTAATCTATTCCAGAAAACAGGAAGGCCGCGGGCGTTTGAAAAGGATGTAATACAAATCTGTCTTCATCTGGAGACCCACTGATGGCTTTCTAAACATTTCAACAGATTCTCCTTGTTCTTGTTCTCCTCTTTTTCCTCTTCTTTATCCCGATAAGAAAAATAAAGTGTGAAAAAGGGAATTATTTTCAGACTGCCGACGTGTCTCGTGGCGCTATTTTCGAAAGTTCATTTCTTAAATTCAAACCTCCTGATTGAGCAATGAATCGTTCAAACCGTACATCGCCATCACCAAGACAAGTGCGACCATATGATTTCTAGGAAAGCACTCCAATTTTATTTTGTAATCAACAAAAAAACAAACGAAATAACAAACTAATTGTAAGACGTTCTACGGGCTGTTGTCTAAAAATATACAAGGCGAATGATGTTTGTTGATGTAAAAACAAAACCGTAATTAGAGTAGAGGAAATTATTTCAAACAGTATGCAGAGCAGTTACTTACTTACAGCAGGTAATTCAAGTTCAAAAAATGAAAGACTTCAAATGTACACGATCACTTCCATGCTAGTCAACAAAAGCAACTCATTAGGTTCTTGTATGGTAAACAACAAAAAGAAGTACCTTCGAGGCACTGTTGAAATAGGCACAATAGGCCGAAGCAATTTTAGATTTTTCTTAATAATAAAGTGATCATTAAAAAACTAAAGTGTTTTTGTATCTGATTAATGTCAATAATATTTTACAGAGAATTAGCAGTAGAATCCTTTTTAAAAAGCAAGATAAAATATTATCATCATAGGGTTGTCACACTAATAATGGTTGGACACGTATCTCCACTCTTTCCTATTTTGTGCTAATTTTCCCCCTAAAACTAGAATATACCACATGTTTACCTCTATGTGTACCTCTCTTCCCTTTAACACCTGATTCTGCGTCTAGTATGTCTCTAATAAAACACACTGGTTTTCCAAAATTTTTTGAGAGAATCTCTTTTTTATATCTCATCGTGCGACCTCCGCTTTACTCGCAAATGATTAATTTAGAAATTCGAAAAAAATTCTTAAAGGTGTACGTTTGGAGCGTGACGTTGTGCGGGTGCGAAACATAGACTGTGGGCGCGGTAGAACAGAAAAGGTTAGAAGCGTTCGAAAGTGGCGTTACAGGCGAATGATGAGGATACAGTGGATAGAGAAGGCTAGAAATAAAGAGGTATTGGAAAGAATAGGAGAACAGAGGACTCTATGGAAGTCAATAAGAAATAGGCGAGATAGGTTGGTAGGACACCTTCTCAGACATGAAGGTCTGGTCAAAGATATATTAGAGGCAGAAACAGGAGAACAGGAGTTAGGAGGGGTAGAGGCAGACCTAGATTAGATTACTGTTTGCAAATAGTTAAAAATTGTAAAAATATTAAAACATCTTTATATCTTGAGCTGAAGGATATAGGTCGGTATCCAGAATTTTGAGTTTATTCGTGAAAAAAGCTATTCACTAGCTTCAGTCATATCAAAATTTTGATTTTTTTTTAAATGGAAATAATATGTACTATTTATAGTAACAATTGCGTCTAGTAACAGAATTAATTTAAACAAAATTCGCGGCAGATGATGTAAGTATTCAAGTTACAGGCGAATGATGAGAGAGAGGTTAGAAATGAAGAGATATTAGATAGAATAGGAGAACAGAGGACTCTGTGGAAGTCAATAAGAAATAGGCGAGATAGGTTGGTAGGACATCTTCTCAGGCATGAAGTTCTAGTCCAGTCAGACACATATTAGAGGCAAAAACAGAAGTTAACAGGGATAGAGGTAGGCCTACATTATTACTGTTCGCAAATAGTTCAGGATGTGGATTGTTCTAGTTTTAGGGAAATACTAAGACAAGTTCAGGATAGAAAAAGTGGAGGTGTGTGTTCAACCGTCAGGACTAACGACCTAATGATGAAGAGATAAGAAGCTTTAATCATATTTTTTTTTACTTAATCTTTTGACAAGAGAATTATATTTATTAAATAATTTTATACATTTATTTGTTTAGCATACGTATTATTAATAATCTAAAGTGGACTTTATCAACAGGAGTGTTTGTCGTTGACAAGACTCTTGTTTTATTATCTAGAT
>NW_020438879.1:591948-597081 GCF_000699045.2 Agrilus planipennis | reverse complement strand
GTGTAATTGATTTAACACAATTCTAATGATACGATATAAGTATTTTGAGGTTAAGAACCTACCTGCTGCAATACAACAAAGTTGCAATAATGTGTTTGCAACGTTCTCTTAAATCGGCTTTGCACGTGCAAGTCATTGATATGATATTGCTTAAATCACCCAGAATCACCTCACCAATTATATAAGGTGAATCACTTTTTAAATCCGAAATTTGTAAAAAGTAGGCAATAAACTTACACAATAATGTACGAAAAAGATTATGGTCGAAACTCGGAGAAGCTTCACAAACGATCGCAAAACCCTTATTGGCGCCAAGGAAGGTTATATATGCTGAGTGTTTGGTGGGATTTTGTTCATCATGAGCTGACCAAACCATTAATTGGACTCTCTACTGTAAACAACTGATGAATCGAAGCAGGCGACTAAAATAAATGGTCAGAATTGATCAGTAGGAAAGACGTTGTCTATCATGACAATTTTAGATCACACATACGTATTGTACCTTTAGAGACTCGGCAAAAACGGAGAGTTTGGCTGAGAAATTTTGATGCATCCGACTACTATTTGCTTCGGTCTCTGCAGAATTCTCTTAATGGTGTAAAGCTGGCTTCAAAAAAGACTTGGTTCAGGTTTTTGCTCAAACAGCTCAGAAGTTAGTTCTACTGTGACGGAATTATGGTTTTACCAGAAAAGTGGCAAAAGATCATAGACTAATATAACATTTATATCATTGACTTGTCTTTGAAATATTTATGAATAAATTTGCTTTGCAAAACAGAAAAAGCGAAATTACATTTTCCCCAACCGTTATTTTATTTATTGAACAGGGCCGTACGAGACAATTCCGTGCACTACCTATTGCGGAAACCCGCACCTCACCTCTTTTCATAAAGCAGTGGGTTTAGATGGAACAATGGTCTGCAACATACCTAATTACTGCTGTTTTACTTCTCCTATATGTTGGCGAGTTGTATGTTATTTGTTAGTTTGTGCAGTTATTTAAATAAAGCTTTATCATCCCTTTTAAATTTTTTAACGTAAAATAATTTAAACATTAAAGGGAACAAAAAAGTAGGAAAAACTGTTGCTACAGCACCCATAACAACATCATAAATTGAAAGACGCTTTTCAAGTTTCGTGGTTAGTGGGTGAACTGATGCTGTACTGACTCGGGTCTAAATGAAGGCCGTCGTTGTTTGGAGTGATTTCCTAACGTTTCGCTAGCACAAGTGGCGAGCTTCTTTAAAGTTCCTTCCATCTTCGATGCTGGATAAGGACTTTCCAAAGGCACAGAATGTTGCACAATCGTAAATTCTATCCATATTCCTGTATTACTTTACAAGCATTTAAAAAAGAGAAAAGAAGAATTGAATTTTATGAATTTATGTTAGGTGTACGTTTGGAGTACGACGCTGTAAGGGTGGGAAACACGAACAGTGGGCGTGGCAGAAAAGAAAATGTTAGAAGCATTCGAAATGTGGTGATACAGGCGAATGATGAGGATACCGTGGATAGAGGTTAGAAGTGAAGAAATATTAGAAAGAATAGGAGAACAGAGGACTCTATGGAAGTCAATAAGAAATAGGCCAGATAGGTTAGTAAGAAGGTGTTCTCAGGCATGAAGATCTAGTCAGAGACATATTAAAGGCAGAAACGAAAGTTAGGAGGGGTAGAGGTAGATCTATATTAGATTAATGTTCGCAAATAATTAAGGATATGGGTTGTTCTAGCTTTAGGTAAATGCGAAGATTAGCTGAGGATAGGAAAGAGTGGAGGTGACGACCTTACGATGATGATGATGATAGTAGTACGGTTGCAAGATGATCCAAGTTTCTTATCCAAAATGGAGGAGTATAACCGAAGATTGCAAGTATTTTAATTAGAAAGAGCGTCAAATCTCTAATGACACTTTCAGTTTAAAAACTTTTAATGAACTGTTATGCGTTATGTGTAGTTCACACTATCGAGATTCTACTCTACGTTAAAAGTAGTCATTTGAATGTACTTAACTTCTTCCTTTATTTCGCTTTACTTTCTTTTTTGTAGGAATCGGGGGTTAACGGTTGTGGAGATAGAGTGTGATTAAAATGACATTCTAAAACAGAGAGTTATTCAGTTTTATATATTTTTACATATTTTGTGGAGATATTAATTTAGTACATTTACTATTATCACATTTTAAATTATGTAGCACGTTTTAAGTTAAAACTAAATTCAGTATATACAGATGAATAGGAAATCCGATCATTTCAAATAATTGTTTCTGTAGACGACTATTTTGTTTAATTAAAGGATCTCTGAATTAGTTATAAAAGTAATCGATTTATCGAATCTTTAAATAGATTCTCCAGATGAGTAATTATTTCATCAGTATATAAGTACAAAATTATCAAAGTTTCTATCTATCATCTCGCCTGATGGAGTTACTGTGTACCGAAACAACCATAGCGATTGTATAATAAATATTTTGAAAATCCAAAACGTGAGGGATTTCTATATTTTACATATATTACATCAATATGAAGTTGTAACAATTAAGTCCCTCAACAATTAGATACAGTTTAGAATTTCGTCGGCCATGACTTTGAATTGCGCAGTCTCAAAACTGCGTGTTCATTGATTTTTATTTCTCATTGAAAACGTTGCCCTTTTAGCCTCTCATATTTTTCATTTTACCAGTCGAGTCAATGTTTTAAATGTAAAATTTGAATACTCTCGCGCAGTTCGCGGCCCAATGAATTTTAAAATACTTGTACTATACTAAATATCACCCTGTATATCGGACATGTAACTAATTCATATGTAACAGTAAAGTTGAATCATTTGTCCCAGATTTATCTTCTTTAGTTGTTTGTTATATAAAAGCGCAGGGCCGTCTCTAGAGTTAATTCCGCTCCGGGCAAACTGTTAAATAGCCGCCCTTAATATATTGACTGTCGTATATACACAGATGTAAAAAACCTTTTTTTTTTAATTTTTATTTACACAAATGTTCCTATAATGTGTCGCATAATTCAAAATTAAACAATATAAATATCATTGAAAAAGCCCAATAGATTTTCTAGGTTTAATTTTTGCAAAAGTAGAAATTAAATCGTTATAATTTAATGTAGTTGCCATCTCAGTTTCTGTTGAAATTAATACCAATCCGCCGAGTCTATTTTGATCTACATTTGAACTTAAATAATTTTCTATTATTTTTAATTTGGAGAAGCTTCTTTCTCCAGAAGCTACAGAAACGTGTAGGGTCAGTAAGTATTCGTAAAGATATCACAGCGTTGGGAAAAATTCTGGTGGCTTTATTGTAGGGGCTAATCATTGGACTAGAAATTATTAAGTCTTATTTAAAATGGCTTTTCAGAAAAATTTTTCAAAGGGAAATTTTTTTTCTAGAATATAGTATCCAGGTAACGATTTTTTGGTCGAAGAACTGCATGTTCAAAAGTACGAAAATAATAAATAAACGAGGTAATCAGACAGTGAAGGTATTTCTTAGAAAAATGATGATGGTTTAGAATACTTTTGATTATATTCTTATACAAAATAAACTAAGCAGACGGAAATGATTAGCTCACTATACAGATGCCGACTCCGGCACCCCCATTTATAGAGTTGTCGTAAAATTTAGGTTAACGTTACTTAAAATTTCGCTTTCAGATCTATTTTTATTACTCGTCCCAAAACGAACGAAATTTGACAAAGATGTGAAGAGCGAGAGGGTGAATAATAAGAGAAAAAAGCAGCAAAATGGTGTTCAATTGAGTGAGCTGCGACAATACTGAACCCCATAACAATTTTTTCCTCAGTAAATACAAAACCCTCAACTTAAAAAAGTAAATCTGTACCCGGTTTGGCCGCCCCTCCAAATGTGTCGCCCCGGTCAATCGGCCGGGTTGTTAAGACGGCCCTGTAAAAGCGATAGTTAATTAAACCGGAAGGTTCAAATACTTTTATTTCTAAATGATGCGATGCAATATTGTACGCTTTGGTGAGTAACTGTAGGTGTTGAAGCCAGTCAGTCAGTCATAGGTCGGTCCGTCTGTACCGTGACGAGATTTTTATTGTGTTGGTTATATAATTGTCCCAATTCTGGCCGAAAAGGTCGGTGGTATTGCAAAATGCCACCATCTCCGATTCTCTTCGCATTGCAATTCATGAACCCAATTATATTCTCACTCTTGCTCTTTTATGGGTACCAAACCGCGCGGAGTGAAGCGGATTGCCCAAAGGCATTGTCATCTTCATCATCCTAGACGTAGTCGCGGTAAGTAGGTAGTTAGTTATATAACAATAAATGTTCTCAACGATTAAGAGGCCAAATGAACGAACAAATCGGAGGTGTTTCACTGCTGCTGATCATCCGACTATGAGAACGAAGCGAAGATCGATGATGATGAAATGTTAAAGGAGGAAACGCGGTCAACTCGTTCGTTAAGCATTCAGTATTAACAAATCGCGGACAAAAATATCGGCGCTACAATTATTTCCGCGGAGGCGCCGGTAAACTCCAACCAACAAATCAGCCAACCGTAAAATTATGCTATCTGATTTAATGGATCGAAGAAGGAATCGTATTTGAAACGAGTAGGTGCACCATTGTTTATTTAAATTATATGCTTAATAGAAGGTTTATTGAAACAAAAAGTTATTATATAGACTATATAAAAGAACTCAATTTTCTGACAATTAAAAAACAGAAACAAAAGGTAAATGTCTAGATGATGGCCCCCACCACCTTTGGGGGATCGAAAGAGGAGGTCTCACCCCCATAAAAAGTTGATTATTTTGTCAATTTTCATACACTATAATTCAAATAAAATTCAATAAAAAAAATATTTTCAAGTGGGTGGAGGTGGGGAATCGAAAGAGGGTGGTCCCTTGAACAAAACCCGATAACCTAACCTAACCTAACCTACGCTATTGATAAAGATATTTAAATAATGTTTTATATAACTTTCTCAATATTTTTATGTATTTTTCATTAGTTTTACCTTTGAATATTGTTTAAGAATGACTATATAAATATTTACATGCCTAGAAATGTATAAAAATTGGCATATTCATTAACTTTGAACCCCTATAACTTTTTATGGGGGTGAGACCGCCACGAACTTTTTATGGTACAGTGGTGGG
>NW_020438879.1:589015-590624 GCF_000699045.2 Agrilus planipennis | reverse complement strand
TTCGAAAAATTCCAGGACGAGACTTGCTACTAGATAACAGTTTTCAAGAAAAGAAATGGAAATGAGAACATTCTATATTGTGTAAATCATAAAAATATAATATATGTTAGTTATAGGTATTATTTTATTTATTCGTTTTCATTCCTGGTAAAAGATTAATGAACTACTATTCTTTTGATGATGCCCACGAATTTATACTTAGCAACCATCGAATCTACTTGTTAATTCAATCGATTTCGATGCTATCCCATTACTAGTGAAATATTAGTTTGTTATCCAGACATAGGAACAAAGAACACTTACATACTTCGAAGACATTCTTGTAGATTCCGTTTTTTAAACAGTGGTAAAGTTTCTTCTTTTTGTAGTTACAGTGGATTTCATGTGTTACGACCTTGGCTATAGCGACCATTTTGCTATAGCGACGTTAAATCTTTTAATTTAAAGAATATTTTAGTACAAAATTCATGTGGCTATAGCGACTTCGGATGTAACGCCGAGTTCGGGTGTGGCGACTGTTTTTTAATGAATCGTTTGTAACAAATCCCTAGTAATCCCATGGAGTTATAGCGACCGGACTCGGCCGCTAAAGACACAAAGAGCTTTCTTATCTTTTGATTACATCCACACAGATATTCTGAGTAGAAACTGTGTTTAGTAAACTTTTGAATAAGTATGACACCAAAATGCACATTCACTGTTAAAAAAAAAGGCGGAAATCAAATCAAAATTGAAAAATGGTGAAAACTGTGCATACGTATTTGTATCTCTTTACGTTTGCCTGTAACGACTTCCGGATATGACGACGCAATTATAGTGATCCCTTCGTCGTCGTTACACCCGAAATCCACTGTAGTTTTAAAATCTAGTAAAGCAAACTGAAAATTTCAAATACTCCAAGAAATGAACATATTATAGTTGCTTCAAATAAACAGTTTAACTCATAAATCCATCAAAAGTAATAATTTTTCGTTTTGTCTAGATCTTAATTGTTCAGTGTTGATCTTAGTCTTGCTAGTACAGAGACAGTCGACGTCTTGGTCTTGTATTTTCGCAATACCAAGACTAATTTGCTTATCACTAATTTAGTTTGAAGTCGCCTATTTAGATAATAATTTGTTTCAACCAGATATACGATCAACAATTGAAATGTGTAAGTCATTCTTTTGAAATAAATTCTTCTGTTTTCTAACAAAAAATGGTATATTTAACATTTTAAATGTAATGAGATAGTGACATATCAAATCTAAGCATACTAATCTTTTACCCCGGTATATCTATCCCTACAGTTGTATAGTCTTTAATAATGTTGATCGCGTCTTCGATGTATAGATTAAAAAGTAGGGGTGACAGTGAGCATCCCTGTCTGACTCCCTTTTTAATATTTACTTCTCTACGTTACAGCCTCAGATCTATTAGTGCCTGTTGCTCTTTATACAAACTAAGTATCACTCTTCTATCTTTGTAACTCATCCCTACATTTTTAAGTATATTTAACATCTTGTCCCATTTAACATTGTCAAAAGCTTTCTCTAAATCTACAAATCCTATGTACGCACTCTTTCCTTTTTCTATCGTTTTCTCTATTGCTACCCGTAAAGCTAGAATG
>NW_020438879.1:559517-585907 GCF_000699045.2 Agrilus planipennis | reverse complement strand
GTGTGTGATCGTCTCTTCCTTTAAACACTCTTTTATCTACTTTCTTGAACCTTCTGGAAACATCCGGATTAGTTTATTTTTTCTCTGAACTGTTTAACTGCTTTCTCAGAACGCAGGTACGACATACACATTTACAAATACGACGCACATGAAGAAAGGCGCCTGAGGCTAGTCGGCGAATCGATAAGCCGTTCACGAACACGTGTTTCCGATCACACACAAACACACTCGTGCTCGCTACAATATATTTGAGCCTTTTGTTTGCATTCCAATTTAATTAAATGATGTAATTGTTAGGAATCTGGGCCATCCCTACACAATTTGATAACGGTAAAAATGAAGAGAGAATTGTCGGTGGAAACTTAACCACGGTAGAAAGTTTTCCATATGTTGCTCAACTGTATCATGCAAATATACGATGGTGTGGGGCCAGCATTCTTTCACCAAGATGGGTCGTCACTGCAGGACATTGTACGTACGGGTAAGTTAAGGACAAAAATAATGATTAATTGATGCAATCCATCCTTAAAGTTCTGTACCTCGTAATGAGAAAACGGTCCACTGAATCGTTATTAGAAACTATAGTTCATTTCACATTGAACTAAAAACTTAATTATGGCGCGCATTAAGTACAAACAAATAAAAGATTTACAGACCTTGCATATTTTGTAAGTAGTATTGAACATATCTGACATACCAGCTAATGGAATTCTAAACTGTCCAAAAGAATGATCTACGGTTTTTTAATTGGATTCTAATAGGTGTTATAGGCATAAGATTTGTATCACCGTTCCTAATTAGTGGGTATGTTACCGGAAATGTATAAAGTCTAGGAAATGTATACCATTCCTAGGAAATGTATACAATTCCGAAGCTATTTAGGAAATCTATACAATGCTGTTTCAAAGATTTTTTAATACACACATATCCTGGAAAATGTATGCAATTCCTAGAAATTGTATGAAATTCCGATACTGTACTAAGAAATGTATAAAACTAACGCTTTATATGAATAAAATGAAAGAACACGTTAGTAAATCAGAGATCTGTGTTTACGCGGTTCTAGTTCGAATGTCGGATATAAATGAATTGATGACGTTATTGTTTGGTTAGGTTAGGTTTAGAGCTGAATATGCATTACTTATCAGTGCCGAACTGGCCCAGGGTGCAAATTTTGTTATAAAAGGAAAACAAAAAACACTATAAAAATATCAATTATAAAGAAACGTTAAAATTTTTTTTAGAAGAATTAAGTAACGTTTTTTATTCTTATTCGCTAAAAATTCAAGAGCGTTTCAGTCCATAAATTTCTTGTATACTCTGGAATATGCGGTGTCGCTAACGTGTCTTACCTTTCCTCTAACTTCTACGCAACACAGTCCGCAGCGGTAACGCCACTATCGACTGTTTATAAACAATCCGGTCTAGGTAAGCGTGTGCAAAGACAAACGCAAATTTCCTCCTAACTTCTTAAATTTATTTAAAACCGAGTGCTATTAAAATCTGTGCACTTTCCCTTTTAAACCAGGCCATTTGGTTACATCGCACCCCTGGCCAAAATCTTCAGTCCGGCTCTGAATCCAGCCGTTCATTTGTTAAAAATGGTATAATAAAACACAACTGACATAGAATAACAAAACGCAGCTGACAGCTAAACGTAATGTTGTCTACGATTAAGTACGATGTTTTATTAATAGTCAGATTTACCTGAAAGTTGACTTTAATGCTTTTTCATATAAAATTAGTGACATACATACCTATTTCAACATTTTACAAAATTCTTCTCTTTTTAGGAAGCTGAAAGGGGTTTGCAAAGATTGCATGTTTGCTTTTGGTCCGATTCACTTGAAACTGGTTAAAAAATTCAGTCTCTGTTGGGGGGGGGGGTGAAGGAATTGCAATGTTTAAATGGAACATATATTACTTGTGGTCAGATTTACTTGAAACATGGTCTCTCATTTAATTTCTGAAATACCTATCTCAACATTTTGAAAAATTCAACCTCCAAAAGGGGGGAGGGGTAAAAAGTTGTTGCAAATTTTGTACTTCATTTGTGGTTGAATTTACTTGAAACTTGGTACATATGCCGTTTGATATTATTAATCATATGAAAAGAGGTTGCAACGTTTCCATAGGGTATATTTTATTTGTACTCGGATTTACTCGAAAGTTGCTCATTGTTGAAATTAAGCAAATACGTGTTTTGGCAATTTTTAAAAATCAATCCTTAAGGATGAAATGTTGTTGCTACGTTTGTATTTGAAATCTACGGTGGCGACATTACATAAAATTAAAACGTTGTAAGAGTGAATTGGGGGTTAAAAGGTTTTATGGAGAAACAATATTAATTTCTGCGAGCGAAGCCGCGGGGAAAAGCTAGTATTTTATAAAAGTCACCACGGCACGAGCCAACAGTACTTACAAGATGCCTACACGTTGAAAAATAACACCGAATCCTTTTCTGTTTACTCGGTTACATCTCTTATAAAAACTGCCTCGGTACGTGCCAACAGTACATACTCAAAAGATGCCGATTCATTAAGGGAATTCAGTAGTACACGTGCCGTAGAGTAAAAACATGTTTATCGGTTCTAGATATCAGAGTTTAATGTTTGGAAGAGAGGTTTGAAATTTTGTAGTAAGATAGATAAAGCTTTGTTCTAAAGCCTGTCGATGGCCATTTTATATGTTTTTAATTTCTATTAAAAATACGTGTCCTACAAGAAGCATCAAATTTAAGAACTTGTAAAAGCTTTTAATGACCGTATTATTGAAAACCAAAAACGTACCAAGTTAGTGTAAACGTTTGTCTGTTACCATACAAAAAATCACATATTTATCTCGCAGCATTAAATCACAATGTTAAGAATAGGAACCCATGCTTTCGGAAAAATTCACGCTAGGTTCGAGCGGTCTATTGCTGTCTATCCCCTTAATAAATGACGCCGAATCATTTTCTGTTTACCTATTGCATCCGCGAATAATGAAATTTTTAGCCGCGAATACAGGAACTGGATCACAATTTTTTCACCCGCGAATAACTAAAACGCAAATAAGGAAACTGTGAGTAAGGAACTTTTACTGTATAGTTGTATCTAGCTATATTTCACTGACATCCGCAATATAGTTATAGTTAGCTTAAATAATCGTTTTTGTCGCGAAAACGTTCAAATTGAAGTATATTATGAGACAGTTATTGCAATTACTATTACAAAGTGCACAGTTGTCTAAAAACATTCCGCTGTCGACGTTATATAGGATGTAACAAGCAGCGTAATTAAGGGCAAAAAATTTCTTTTAATAAAAAAAACAATTTGTAATCCGATGCTACTTCTGTACGTAAATTGGTAACGCATTGTGGAGAATGTAAACAGCGACGGTTATTGAACGTCCAAGATAAACAAACACTTTACTACCATTCCACCCTTCTTAAAAGTAAAAATAAGTTTATATTGCAAGCGGTAATTAGCATAATTACCAACGAATATTAATATATTCAAAAGTGGTTTGCCCGTTAGGGCAGTTACCCGATATGACAAATACAAATTTCAAGAAATAATTAAGTGTACCATTTCTTAAACTAACTAGACTAACCCCAGGGAAAACAGCGTCTTGATTGAATAAGACCAAATCATAGTTAACCATTTTGTGTCGTTATTGTATATTGTAAGCATTTCTTCCATCTGATGAAACAGTTAACTTTGGAACTTTGTTGTTTTATTTGCCGAGATTTGAAGGTACTAGGACTTTGGTGAACGTTTTATTTGCTCTATTAGTAAGGTATTTTAAAGATTTTTATAGTTTCAAAACTTTCTTTATGCAAAAATAATTATTCATTCGTTGTGAGACGGTAGCTAGTAGATATTATAAGTATTTTAGTCACCCTGTGGTACCAATTCTGGTAATGTACAATTACCAATTTAATGGAAATCTACAAACTCTATAAACGTCATCTGTCGTACAATGCTGTCCATTTAATTCACGCGGGACGGAATTTTGAATTATCACAATAATCACTATTGGTGCGACCCAAATTCGCATGTCGTATGACCTTCGCGATTTTAACTTTTTCGGTAAATATGTAATAAGACTTTTTTGGTAATTTTACTTACAATCACCCGCAATAAGGTAAAGCACCTTGACAATACCCCAGTGATGGTGTAGAAATTTTTCTTAATAAAATTAGAATTATCCAGATGATGTTCATTAGGCAATTAATGTTTACGTAACTTACATTTTATTTATTTTTTTGTGTTTCTACTTTTTTATATTGCTGCCTGTAATTTACTTATTTAATTTATTTAGTCTCAACATTATGTAAAGTACTAAATTGTTTATGTTTATCTTAACATTCAATAATCGGCAATATTCACAGCTGCAGAGTTTTTATCGGACTATTCTATTCAGTATTAAACACCTATCTGCCAATTCATGCACAGGGTCGGCTTTGGATTGCAAATGCTAATTTTAGTGGAATGCAATATGCTCGACGGCGTAGCTCACCCTACGTGAGAGGCATTTGAAGTGGTCAGAATAAGTCAGTATTTCGTCTCATCATCGCGTCGTAGACAGTCTCAACACAACGCAGACTAACTGTACCTGCTACCTGCTACCTTAACACTGTGTTTTATGAAATACTACAAACGGCCCAGTAAACGCCATCTGTAGTACACTGCTACATTTAGTAGAATTCAATATGCTCAACAAGGTCTATTTAAATAGGTGATGATACTGATCACTTCGATTTTTTTTGTACCAATTTAATAATGGTCTTACATTAAAAACGATTTTACATATTTCCTATTTTATTTTGTTTTATTATACACTATTTGTAGTTTATAACAGGTGCAATTTAACCATTCTTTTACATAACTTGTTATCCATCCTGTAATTCATACAACCAGATCCGAATTACAGGATGGATAACTTGTTATCCATCCTGTAATTCGGATCTGGTTGAATAGCAAAAAATTAACTGAATAAATATAAATGTACATATATGTACACTTATTAAAACTAGCAACTTTGTTAACATATGTACCACTTACACGTGTACCTAATAGTTACATTTTCTTGCAAGTGAGAATGATCAGTTATTTCGTTGGTATTTCGCATTTGAATTACACGACAGGTTTTTGAATAAATTAATGCTACAAGGCTTTATTATTACAATTTACTTAATGATATTCGGAAAGTTGTGAAAAAATTCAATCCGTTTCAATAACGAAAATTGGTACCTTGCGATTTGTTGACCAACTTACATGTCCAAAACCAATTAGTCTGATCATTCATTCAAAACAATTAGAACTTTTTTGCAGTTAAACGTAACAGTTATAAGTTACGGTTAGTTAAAGAAACGAAATACGGAAGCTTACAAGTTATTATCGATTACCAACTCTGACTATTTTGCAACCGGAAATCGCTATTTATGGTTGATAGACCACTAACTTACTGGCACGCTATAAATACTTTACTCACTTCTAGATATAACAATTTCATTTAACGTACATTCACAAAAATAATTTATGCTGAATACAGTAGGCCGGAAGCTTTTGGTATTAATTATTACCGGAGAAGGTTATATTGTGAACAGGACCGTAATAGCTTTATTTCAATAATGAATAATTAGTATGAACTTGTGTAGTTTCTACGATTAATTATTTATCATTTACGGTAAAATATTTTTTGTTTGCCTGTTTCGACTCTTATTAATATACTGAATTATTTTAATAGGACGTTGACTTCTTCTTTACACTTTCATTAGTGAAGATCTATCTATATATTTTTAATAGTTGTCTAATAAATCCTTAATATTAAACGTACTTACTTATTAGTTATTATAAAAAAGCTAAGGTACTAACAATTTTTCTAATTGTATTCTTTGAAAAATTAATATGAGAATCTTTCACCCGGGACGGAATTTTGAATGTTCACAATAATCANAGTATTTTAGTCACCCTGTGGTACCAATTCTGGTAATGTACAATTACCAATTTAATGGAAATCTACAAACTCTATAAACGTCATCTGTCGTACAATGCTGTCCATTTAATTCACGCGGGACGGAATTTTGAATTATCACAATAATCACTATTGGTGCGACCCAAATTCGCATGTCGTATGACCTTCGCGATTTTAACTTTTTCGGTAAATATGTAATAAGACTTTTTTGGTAATTTTACTTACAATCACCCGCAATAAGGTAAAGCACCTTGACAATACCCCAGTGATGGTGTAGAAATTTTTCTTAATAAAATTAGAATTATCCAGATGATGTTCATTAGGCAATTAATGTTTACGTAACTTACATTTTATTTATTTTTTTGTGTTTCTACTTTTTTATATTGCTGCCTGTAATTTACTTATTTAATTTATTTAGTCTCAACATTATGTAAAGTACTAAATTGTTTATGTTTATCTTAACATTCAATAATCGGCAATATTCACAGCTGCAGAGTTTTTATCGGACTATTCTATTCAGTATTAAACACCTATCTGCCAATTCATGCACAGGGTCGGCTTTGGATTGCAAATGCTAATTTTAGTGGAATGCAATATGCTCGACGGCGTAGCTCACCCTACGTGAGAGGCATTTGAAGTGGTCAGAATAAGTCAGTATTTCGTCTCATCATCGCGTCGTAGACAGTCTCAACACAACGCAGACTAACTGTACCTGCTACCTGCTACCTTAACACTGTGTTTTATGAAATACTACAAACGGCCCAGTAAACGCCATCTGTAGTACACTGCTACATTTAGTAGAATTCAATATGCTCAACAAGGTCTATTTAAATAGGTGATGATACTGATCACTTCGATTTTTTTTGTACCAATTTAATAATGGTCTTACATTAAAAACGATTTTACATATTTCCTATTTTATTTTGTTTTATTATACACTATTTGTAGTTTATAACAGGTGCAATTTAACCATTCTTTTACATAACTTGTTATCCATCCTGTAATTCGGATCTGGTTGAATAGCAAAAAATTAACTGAATAAATATAAATGTACATATATGTACACTTATTAAAACTAGCAACTTTGTTAACATATGTACCACTTACACGTGTACCTAATAGTTACATTTTCTTGCAAGTGAGAATGATCAGTTATTTCGTTGGTATTTCGCATTTGAATTACACGACAGGTTTTTGAATAAATTAATGCTACAAGGCTTTATTATTACAATTTACTTAATGATATTCGGAAAGTTGTGAAAAAATTCAATCCGTTTCAATAACGAAAATTGGTACCTTGCGATTTGTTGACCAACTTACATGTCCAAAACCAATTAGTCTGATCATTCATTCAAAACAATTAGAACTTTTTTGCAGTTAAACGTAACAGTTATAAGTTACGGTTAGTTAAAGAAACGAAATACGGAAGCTTACAAGTTATTATCGATTACCAACTCTGACTATTTTGCAACCGGAAATCGCTATTTATGGTTGATAGACCACTAACTTACTGGCACGCTATAAATACTTTACTCACTTCTAGATATAACAATTTCATTTAACGTACATTCACAAAAATAATTTATGCTGAATACAGTAGGCCGGAAGCTTTTGGTATTAATTATTACCGGAGAAGGTTATATTGTGAACAGGACCGTAATAGCTTTATTTCAATAATGAATAATTAGTATGAACTTGTGTAGTTTCTACGATTAATTATTTATCATTTACGGTAAAATATTTTTTGTTTGCCTGTTTCGACTCTTATTAATATACTGAATTATTTTAATAGGACGTTGACTTCTTCTTTACACTTTCATTAGTGAAGATCTATCTATATATTTTTAATAGTTGTCTAATAAATCCTTAATATTAAACGTACTTACTTATTAGTTATTATAAAAAAGCTAAGGTACTAACAATTTTTCTAATTGTATTCTTTGAAAAATTAATATGAGAATCTTTCACCCGGGACGGAATTTTGAATGTTCACAATAATCACTATTAGTGCGACACAAATTCGCATGTCGTATACCCTTCGCGATTTCAAGAACTTTTTGAATCCTTATTTGATTTTTTTGATAACTTTACCTACAATCACCGGCAAAAAGTTAACGCATCTTGGCAATACTTCAGTGATGGTGTAGAAATTTGCCTTAATAAAATTACAATTATCCAGATGATGCTCATTTAGCGATTAATGTTTATGTAACTTACATTTTATTTTTTCTTTTGTGTTATTACATTTTTATATTGCTGCCTGTAATGTACTTATTTAATTTATTTAGTCTCAACATTATATGTAGTACTAAATTGTTCATGTTTATTTTAACGTTCAATAATTGACAATGTTCACTTCTCCATCCATATAGCTGCAGAGTTTTCATCGCACGACTCTATTCAGTATTAAACACCTATGTTGTCAAATCACGCGCAGGGCCGGCTTCGGATTGTAAATGGCGTAAATGCTAATTTTAGTGGAATTCAATATGCTCAACAAGGTCCATTTAAACAGATGGACATCTACTTGCTGAGCTGGATCCACGGCGTAGCTCACCTTACGTGATAAGCACGTTATCAAAATCGAACAAAGAAATTCGAAGTGGTCAGAATAAGTCAGTATTAACTATGCTGCTGAACTCACGGTGCAATTGTTTATTACATCTAGTTTACACCCTCGAAAGCTCAGCAGTTATTTCTGTTATTTCTGTTACACCCTGTATAATTTTATAAACATATTTATTTATTACTAGATTTTACCTGCAGCTTCGCTTACGTTGATGTCCTAAATACATGTCAAAGATCATCGACGGAAGCAGTATTTTTCTTCTAGATAAAGGGTACCCTATGCCCTTTTCTGTACCCTTGACAAGGAGTCTACAAAATTTCATGATGATCGATTGAGTAGCTAAGGCGTGAAATAGAGCACATAAAACTAATTTTTCTATCCCTCGGGAACAATATTAATTTTTTTGATAAAATATACCTTATGTCCTTTTCTGTACCCCTGACAATGTATGTATAAAACTTCATAATGATCAGTTGAATAGTTAAGGCGTGAAAAACTGACAAACAAACAAACTCACATTCGCATTTATAATATTAGGAAGGATTATGATATTACGTATTTATGTTTTGTCTCTTGCGGTAATTATGTATGTCCATATAAAATAGTAAACAAAGCCCAAATATCTACACGAAATGTGTTTACAACTTTTATAGGAGCACATATTCTGCTCACGTCTTGAAACGTATCTTGGAATGATACAGAAACATTTTTGAAATGTTTTTTTCGGGTTACAACGTAGGTTGCATCTGTGTTCTGTACTGATAAGAATCACTGAAATTCCTCAGATGCATTTATGAAGCATTAGTTAGCTAATTTACATTCTCTTCAAACAACGCCCTCATACCTTTTCTTCTACCCATAAAGCTATCAGCAATGTACCGTCTTTATGTGTTCTAACATTCTTATTTAAAAGTCTGACATATTTATTGTCAAACTTGATACACGTTAGTAAACGGAACTATTACTATAGTAGAACCAGACTATTATTAAAAGAAATATTTTGTTTAAATGGAGTTCCAAATTATTGTTATTTTTACAGCAGATCATCTAGATTTTCGTATTTTAGTAAGTAAAGCAACTTTTTTGTTTTGCTTTACACCGTATATATGTATGTGCTGTTTATTTACTTCCCTTTTTACGGCACTAGATATTCACTTGCCGTTTTAGCGATAATTTACCAATTTAAGCTTTGGTTCCCACTGTATCGTGTTACAACGATTTAATGATAAAAATGAATAATAATGAAATAAAATCGGTGATTGTATCTTCCAAATTTTACCAAATTATTATAAGGGAGACCGAGGCAAAACGGGAAAAGAAAATAATTAAAAAGCCCAAGAAGTATAGGGTCAATTGAAAAGTCCCCGGCCTGACACATAGATGGCGGCACCAGAACTAAATCCATATGATTTTCAGTTAGTCCTAACCTTCAAAAGACGCGTCTATAAATTTGACGGCTGTCGTATCATTAGTTTGTGAATTATAGCATTTTTAGTGAAGCAACTTTTGTTATTGTGAAAAAAATGGATAAAAAGGAATTTCGCGTATTGATAAAATATTGCTTTTTGAAGGGAAAAAATACAGTTGAAACAAAAACTTGGCTTGATAACAAATTTGGAGTCTGTATTTTGGGATGCGCGTGGAATAATTTTCATTGACTACCTTGAAAAAGGAAGGACCATCAACAGCGACTATTACATAGCGTTATTGGACCGTTTGAAGGACGAAATCGCCGAGAAACGACCGCATTTGCAGAAAAAGAAAGTCCTGCTTCACCAAGACAATGCACCGTCTCACAAGTCAGTGAAAACGATGGCAAAAATTCATGAATTGGGCTTCGAATTGCTTCCGCATCCACCGTATTCTCCAGATCTGGCCCCCAGCGACTACTTCCTGTTCTCAGATCTCAAAAGAATGCTCGTTGGGAAAAAATTTTCGTCGAATGAAGAGGTGATCGCCGAAACTGAGGCCTATTTTGAAGCAAAGGACAAATCGTACTACAAAAATGGTATCGAAAAGTTGGAGGATCGCTATAATCAGTGTATCACCCTTGAAGGGAATTATGTTGAATAAAAAAAAACAATTTTGCAAAAAAAATGTGTATTACTATTTTAGGCCGGGGACTTTTCAATTGACCTGTTAAAGTGTGCTTGAAGGAATCGTGAAAATCGGACGGTGGCGGTTGGGGTAAGAAAGATGAAACGGACGGAATGGAGAATAATAAACGATCATATGTAAAATAAAATTATTATTACTACTGCCTAAGTGATCCAAGTAAACCACAGGAAAACTTGGACCAGGGTCTGTCTGCGGGGATTATTCGTGTCCACTCATCAAAACTTAAAATGCGCGGTTCAATCCAATCTATCCGATTCTTATTTCAAACGAATAATAGGAAGCTCTGGTTTCAGCTGTGCACAAAAGAGCTGTCACCCACGTAATTTAACGTGATGCGTCTTGTAGACTAGGTTCCAATCGTTAGCTTTAGTTTTTGATAAAATCAGACTTAGTATTTAAAAAAGTTCATAAATCTACGGATTTATCTGAATAAAATCTACTGAAATCTGTAGGTCATTTTGAAATATTTTTTTATTGAATTACATATTTTTGAGCACATCAGCAGAAAGAGCCGAAAATCGAAACTTCATTTGTCCTTAATTTATTGTATTCTAAATAAACTGCAATAATTTTTGTTTAATACTTCATCTGAAAATGCCCACTACCTCTTTTGTCTCAACATACATGTCCGCACCTCGGGAAATCAATATAGCCAGGTATACATTTTTGTAAATTTTTGAAATTCTTATTAAAACAAATTGATTGAAATTATGTGCCCAAACCAACTCTCTGACTAGTAGGTTTAGGAAAATAGAAGAACTCTCAAAATCGAAGTTTTTTATTTTGACGTAAATCCACATATTCCGTATTTTAAACAGCTGACCCTAAGACAAGAGTCGTACTTGTGGAAATGCTTACTTATTTTTTGAATGATATGAGTATGTGGAAATTTAGATAGATTAGCAATACAAAACAGATCCGTTTTTGTATGTATTTTGTTAACCTTTTGTTTCATTTTCATCATAAGGGCGTCAGCTTTAAGACTGGTTAGACGTGCACTTTGACAACTTCCTATCTTGAGCTAATCTTCGCATTTCCCTAAAACCAGAACATCCCATATCCTTAACTATTCATAAAACCAAATCTGGATCCACCTCTATTCCTCTTAACTCCTGTTCCTGTCTCTAATATGTCTCTGACTAGACCTGAGAAGGTGTCCTACCAAGATATATCGTCTATTTCTTATCGACTTCCATACAGTCCTATGTTCTCCTATTCTGTCTAATATCTCTTCATTTCTAACCTTCTGTATCCATGGTATCCTCATCATTCGCCGATAACACCACATTTCGAACACTTGTAACCTTTTCTTTTCCGCCGCCTTTAACAACGTTTTTAGAATTTCTAAATTAATGGTGCGCGAGCATAGAACTGACTTCTTTTAATTGAAAGCGACTGGACCCTGCGCTATTCTCTGCTTTATATTCCTACTACTCCTTCCGTCTTGACTTATCTAACTTCCTAGATATCTAAAATCATCCCCTACTTCTAATATTTCGTTTCCTATCCTTATATTCGTTCTTTTCTTTTCTTGCATACCAGTATTTCTATTTTACTTTTATTTAATTTGTTCTTTATATGGTCTTTTTTAATATAGGAGGTTAAATATCTATCTCGCACAGTAATCACATTAAATCACACGTGGTTTTCTTTTTTCTAATTTTATATTTACTTAAGTGTGAGTGTGATCTAATATTACTTTAAGTCTATGGATTTTTGAGTCTAAACCTGAAATACTGTGTTGGTTTCCTTTACATACGGTATTTTTTATAACCAGTACACCCTCTAACAGTGATATTTATATTACTCATTACAAAAACTCTTCAAGAGATGTTCTTATTTCGTAATATTCGTCATTAAAAAGTATCATCATTAAATGTTTCAATTGTATATACGGAGATAATATATAATAATGATGCTGCCGCACATTTACTGCTAATGACGTTCAGTAGATAATTTTCTTGCAACAACACTAAATTCACATGCAACCGCTTGTTCTATTACCGTTCAATCGATTCCACTTTAGGAATAATTAGCTCGATCTAGTTTTGTAAGTAGCAACCGTAAAGTCGAAACAAGACGGAAAATTTATTTGTAGCAGTTCAGTTTACTAACGGATTTGAAGTTTTGTACTTTTTGTATTTATAATTTCTTATGCATCTACGTTCTATTCATTATATCCAGTGGAATAACCAAAAAAAAAAAAAATACAACGTGTAATTATACAACAAACTACTGAAGTGAAACTTCTTCAAACACACAAACATACCGGGATAGGGGTTAAGGAATTGGTTTAATGGTATTATTTGTACACTATGAATTTAAATTTTACACTATACATGCCGGAGTTGCCTGTAACGAACGTTGCATTGAAGCGCGCTCACGGCTCAAGCGATCCCCACTACGAACTCGACTACGTGGCCGAGTAGAGGGGGGACATCCGTTGCATGATTTCGTTGCATAGCAACTCGCATGAAACGAACTTACCCTACCGTGCGTAAAGAAGTTTCACTTCAAAAATTTTCTTTTCCGTGACAAAACAGCACATTTACTTGTGGACACCGTTTGTTTTTTATAACGTAAAGTAAAATAATAAAACACCTGTCACGCTACTCACCAAATTATTTAACTAATTACTTTCTAATTAAGGCCACTATTATTAAAAACTCGATCGTTCACTACTACAGTGGTGTAGCGTAAATTTCTGTTGGCTAGATTTGTTGCCCTTCATATTTTAACAATTATGTGAGATCTTTTATTTAAATTGGTCAGGATTGCAGTTAAAAAGTATATAAAGAACATGAACACAGATCTAGTAACATTGGGCTTTCAACTAACATGAATAATCCACACCAAGAACTTCAGGAGACCATTATGAAGTATCGTTCCTTACCATACATAAAAGTGTCCCGCATAAATTGATTAAAACTTTTTAAAAAAAATAAAGTTAACATCGCTTGCTACAACGTGGTTACTAACAAACAAATTTTTAAAAATCAAATGATAAAGATCCCCCAGAAAGGTCAAGCCATCTAATATACAAAGTCGATTGTAGGGATTGTGACAAATGTTACATCGGACAAACTTCTTAATATTTGATAAATCGTTTTAACCAACATCTAAATGATAGCCTCTCAGAATCCAGTAACAGTGCATAACATAACTTGCATACCACAGCCAGAGATAAAAAAGTTCAGTCTCTCAGAGTCTCTGAAAGCGAGACTCGAGTCTCCGTCTCTCATCGAGGCTCTCTGGTGTCGCTGAGAGAGACTGTCGAGAGACTGTTTAGCGTCTATGAACGAGAGACTCGAGTCGCTCATAGAGAGATCCTCATTTCATATCCAGTCTCTGAACGAGAGACTCGAATCTCTGAACGAGAGACTCGAATCTCTGAACGAGAAACTCGAATCTCTCAATAAGTGGTGTCTCGATAGACATGGTTAAAATTTTCTAAGTTCAACATATTTCAGAGATCCCAGTCTTTCTACGAGAGACTCGAGTCTCTCAATTTTTCAGTTTTATTCATTCAGTCTCTCTGTGAGAGACTCGAATCTCTGAATTAACAATTTTATCGTTCAAGTCTCTCATACAGAGACTGTGAGAGATCCATAAAAACATCTAGGCAATAACTGAGAGACTGAAAGACTGTGAGAGACGCTCTCAGAGACGCTGAAAGACTCTGAAAGACTCTGAGAGGCTGGAGAGAGACTGAATATTTTTGTCTAGGGAAGAGATGATATTACAACGTTCGAGAACGTATCGATTCTCTAAACTTGCCGCACCATCCGAAAAGTCTTCTTTTTTTGGAAATGGCGCATATATATAGAACTGATAACTGTATGCACACAAGATCTGACCACGAGAACCTGAGCACCATCTCCTGTTATTTGCTATCTATACAGTAAGTTATTTACCACCTTACTGGTTCCCATCATTGATGGTTAACCTTCCGGTTGATCTGTCAATGATTATTTTTGCCGCCTTTTTCACCATTTTGTTTTGAAAATTTAACGTAATTATTTAACAAAAATTGTAATTTTCAACTTCTCATTTATATATTCGTAGTGATCCAAGAATGTCTGCGAAAATTTGAGAGTTCAATAAATGTAACATCAGTCCATCGTTTTGTTCACAAGAATTTATCTACCGACACCCTCAATTTAATTATCTTTAATACCCTAATAACTTTGTCTAACGACTACGTTATTTATTTTATTTTTTACTTTATTTTATTTAGTTTGACAAGAACAGCTCTTTACAAAAGTTTACAGGAGGTATGTAAATGCTATTCAGAACAAACAATTACAGATCTAGGATACAAACCCAGACGAAGCCAATTTTGGTAAATTTACTGTCGTATTAAAGAAATTATATAAAAACAGAAGTGACGCTGTAGACCAATCTTAAAGGCTCCAATGAATGTGATATCTCGTAAATGAAAAGGTAAGGTGTTAAACGTGCGGATAAGTCTTGGGATAATGGAGAGGAAATAAAATGAAAAATTTATTACATTAAAGAGCAAATAGGCAATAAAAAGAGAAAGTAATGTTTAATTCGTTAAGATATTACCATTTAATTTCATTTTGAAAGTCCTTTTCCAAAATATTAAGCTTCAAAATGGTCTGCAAATCGTTCCAAAACCATTTATAAAACCTGGATAAAACTTATGAATCTGTTTTGATAACTACTTTAAACTCAAATTTGCAATATCCTTATTATACATATTAAGCTAGAATAAATAATTAAATTGCAACTATAAGATCAGAAAAGTCATATCGGTCTTTTACATAAAATATAAAGACATAAATTTTTAATGAGTTATTTTTAATCAGTGACGAGAGCGATCCTTCGTTATCAGCAACCTATTGTTATCTAGTATGCAAATATTCAATGCTAGTTCCATAAAAATCAATAGATTTATGAGCAAAACATCCAGTGATGGAATTTTTGGTATTGGAATTTTCAAATTTTTTGGCACTTTTTAGAAAGTATTGGGAATAAGCTGAGCGTGGCAGTACCTCCTACCCTAATTGATTATTTTCAGGGTTCGTCATGTGCAGTGTGGTCATACATTTCCGTGTTTCAGAAAAATACCTTTTCTGTAGGCAGTTTCCGGACGCTACAAATTAATTTATGATAAATCTGTTGAATAAAATGTTTTTAATTTAAGCAATTGCGTAATTTTGACAAGTACCTACATATTTTGTTTTCTGTCGGTTTCTTTCTGTCTTGCCCTGTTACGAGTATTTTTAATTATTCGAGTCGATTTCCTGGTCATTCTATTAGCATTAGCTTCAAGTTCAAGGAAATTAGAAAGTGTTAATTGTTTTGCGCGAAATGTAATTATGAATACATCAAATTGTATTTTGCAATAATTAATTTTTGTGGTCTCTAGTTTCCTTTTCTTACTAAAATTTACCTTCTTAATGAAAATTTAAAAAATATTTTTATTGAATTTATTTTTTTAATACACGTAGACACACATTCATACACTACAATGCTATTAAAAAACAACCAATATTACACATGATGTCGTCAATGCTACTTGATTACGCAGACACTCTTTTCTTTAACTTCTAAGAAGCAATATTGTGGCAACACAAAACATACTGGTCAAATGATTTACAATTTGGGACTAAAACAATTTGTTTATTAGTCCAGGCGATATGGGCGGGTGAGTGGGTGGTGGTGATTTTATTCACAGAAATTATTCGTTTTGTACATTTCCTAGTACAATTTTATACAATTCATAGGAAATACATATACATTTCCCCAGATATGTGAATATTAAAAAAATCTTTGAAACAGTATTTTATACATTTCGTAGATTTCATACAATTCAGGTAACATATATATACATTCCACTCTCACATGTTATATTAGCGCCTTGAAGACGATCATCCAGCAAGCTTGCCTTTTAAATAATTAAAATATAAAATCTTTTAATAGAAAAAAGAAAAATGTCTCTCAACTATTACCATAAGATTAATTTATTACGTGTTATATTCGAAATTGTATTAAACAATACCTTATGGATCATGATTGTAAGTTTTGTCTTTTAAAATTGGCTTTGGGAAAATTTTGAAAGGTATTTTTTTATATCTAAATTCCTTAAATAAAGGAAAAGTATTTTCTTCTGTATTTTGCTTTCTCATGCATGTACTCTATAAAATGATACAATTTTATAGATTACAAATTTTTGTTTTTATCACAAAAAAAGCATGGACAATATTGATATTTATCAGAAATCATCCAGTAATGCTGGTGGGAGGGCAGTCCCTACGGACTACGCCGGAAGGTAGGGTGGAAAACCCTCTTCAGCCGTCTTTCAGGAATCGTGGAAATGGGTGGGTGGTGGTTCTGGTGAGAAAGATGAGACGGACGAAATGAAGACAGAAGAGAATGAAAGATTATCTATGGAATATTACTACACACAGCATTTGCCTAAGTGATCCATAGAAACCACAGAAAAACTTTGACCAAGGCAAACGTACCTCGAATCGAACCGGCGTCCTCCCCAATGCTAAGCAATGGGCCATGCCACTCGTCACGTCACCTTAACGAACGTGTTAAAATACACAAATTGCTTTATAGTAGGGCCATAAAGCGCCCGCATACATTATCCAGAGGAGTCCTTGCCTTGGCACCATGCTCTAAGTGCGATAAATAGCGCAGCGCAGTCGGCGGAGCTAGAGTAATAGTGGTGATTCTGCCCAATTACGTTTTTGGTAGCAACGATTAATTTTGAAATTCGAAAAAGATTTTTAAAGGTGAACGCGGCGCTGTACCGGCGAATGACGAGGATACCGTGGATAGAGAAGGAATAGGAAAACAGGAGACTCTACGGAAGTCAATAAAAAATAGGCGAGATAGGTTGGTAGGACACCTTCTCAGGCATGAAGGTCTAGTCAGAGACATATTAGTGGCAGAAACAGGAGTTAGGAGTGGTAGAGGTAGACCTAGGTTAGATTACTGTTTGCAAATAGTTAAGGATGTGGGATGTTCTAGTTTTAAAGAAATGCAAAAGTTACCTCAGGATAGAAATGAGTGCAGGTGGTGTCCAACCAGTTTTAGGACTGACGACCTTATGATGATGAATATTAAAAAAAAATTAATTTGTTTATTAAAAAAGAGACAAAAACTGTCAAAGAACGCACCTATAATTTAATGCGGTGAAAGTCAATGAATGAATTGTTGTTTGTCATAAAAATGTAGTACCTATAACGTAGTTCAAGGTATGTATAACTTATAAAACGGTTAAGATCGGTAAAGCAGTTTTTGGGTAATGCAATTTGCAACTAAGCAAATTTTGAAAATTCAATTTAATGCCAGTCTCTAAGACCCATATTTTAGTTACAACTAAAAAGATATTTTTAAAAATTTTTAAATTTGTTTCAACATAATAGAAAACACAATTTTTCTCAATTTTTACTCTACTTATGGAGATGTTTCTTTTTTTACTTTGGGGTAGCACAACGAGATATGATAAATTGTCGTCATAAAAATTAGTTTCGAACTTATTTATTAATGGCTGTTCTATTAAAGTCTGTCAGTCCTAAACCTGAATGAAATTTTAAACTTCTTTAATTAATGAAAAGAGAAATTTCAGGTAATGCTTGATCTAAACAAAATAATTGAACATCGACGGAATCATTTAAAGGAGAGAAGGACCAGACTTTAAGGAGATCATTTTAAGACCAGTTTAGTTTTTACTCAATAATCAAGAAATACAAATATAGATATTTTATCGTATTTTATTGTGCTCTTTAAGCACGGTATTCATTTCCATGTTAATGCTTTTGTAAGAATATGAGTTATTTTCGATTATTACATTAGTAATTTGATACTTCCTCCAGTGTTCGCTCGCATCAGTAAGCCAGATAGATAATTATGTAACCTGGAAAATATTTTTGTATGTGAATACGTGTGAGCATATACACATAATAATTAAGTACACCAGTTACTTCCCTCAAATCATTATTTTATTCACAACGTATGATTCTAGGCATTTTAGTTAACAATTTTTATAAAGGCAAATTATAATTCTCTTTTTTACAAATACCGGGTTTTCTGCCGGATGTGACTAACACGGTTGCCAATCTTTGTTAATAGATTTACATAAGTATATAATTTTATGCTTTATCTAAAGACTCCACTTTGATTTAAAAAAAACGGAAATATTGCAAATATTTTTTAGTAATCCAGTACAATTATTTCGTTGTTTCTTTAGTAAGTGATAAGCAAAACAAAACCAAGACCAATACTGTTTCAATCTTGGTCTTGATAATTTAATCTCATTAGTTTTTTTATTAATTCTTCTATGCATAAACTTCTCTGTTTACCGACACAATTGTCTTAAATACTGCATTTCCTTCACTGCATAAATGGACCTTTCAGCGAACAAAATAGTGCGTAAAAATACAGAAAAAAATTAGTTTGTCTCTACACTTTAACCATGTCTTATCCAGGCATAGGAACAAAGAACACACTCCGACGACATTCTTGTAGATCCTTGTTTTCAAACAGTGGTAATGTTTCTTTTTTTGATGTATATTTAATGTTAAAATCTAGCAAAGCAAAATTTAAAATACTAAAAATGTTTTGCTCTAAGAAAAGAATGTATTAAAGTTGCTTCAAATAGTGTAACTCATAAATCCAGGAAGTAATAATTTTTCGTTTAGTCCTATTTGGTCTTAATGTTGTATATTCGGTCTTGGTTTTAATATTGGTCTTATTCGTGTTTTCGCAAAACCAAGACCAAGATTGCAAGACCAATACCAATTTTAATCATCACTACTTCAGAAGGAAAACTAAACTTATAAAATGGTCGCTTTAAGATTGAAATAGAAGTAATTTTACATATTCTTTTTAACTATTCGTAATCGGTACAATTTACCACAAAACTCACTGTCACTTATAGCCATAGTTGGCATCAGTATTAACTATTTCACCAATACTACATTTGTTGTGGTAAAATTTACCAAACGTCGTGTATGGCGCATAGGGACTGTTCAAGTATTACGTAACGCAATTTTTGAAGATTTTTTATTATCCCTCCCCTTGTAACGCGCCGTAAGGTTTTTTTCTCAACCCCCCCTCCCCATCTCTAAACGTTATGTAACACTCAAGTGACCATTTTTACCGAAAAGTCGCAAAAGTTATGTTGCGCAAGTCGTAAAACATGATTTATATGTTCTATAAACTTTTCCCTATTTCTTAGTTTTCCTTTAGCCGTTTTCCAAATTTCGTTAGCATTTCTTTGACACAATTGCGCTGGCAAGTCAGCATAAGAGCCTTTGTAGGCCAATAACAGCTGATGATACAAATCTTTCTCTTTTGAGGACATTACAGTAAGAACACTAACGAATACTGACAACGGAAACAACATTAAATTACGTACAATAGAATCGAGGGTTTCCACTTAAAACGTAAACGAAAAGGGTTGCCAACTTGGTAGTTTTCATTCTCTAATTATTTATTTAAAAAAAGAAACAATGTTACGTAACGTGTTGTAAAAAGGGCCCCCTCCCCCCCAAATTGCGTTATGTAATACTTAAACGCCCCCATGTTTAACCACGACAAATAGTCACAACATACCCAAATAATGGTAATGTCTGCCATATTCTTTTCTCAGTGGGTGAGAATTAGAAATTACCTACATTTTACAATAATCATTTAATTTAAATTCGTCAGTTAATAAATAAGCCCTTATCAATCAAATCAGTATTATTAAACGCCTTTTTTGTTTTTTTTTTTTTTGAAGAATTAAATTAAAGAAATTGGAAACTGTCTGGTAGATACCTACTACGAAAAATATCATGAATGTAGGGTTGTTTTACTTTTAATTAAAGAATTACTGTTGTTAAAAGTTTAGTTTCAAAATCTGAACTGCGTACTTCTTAGCTAAAACGCCATTGACGGTAGACATGCCTAAACTCTACCAACCACGCATACAGATAAAATTTTTCGAATTCGCTTAAATATATAACTTCCCTATACCAGAGCGGAACGATAGTAAGTAATACAGTCGAGACAACGGTGTCAGCGACTAAAGGACGGTTACGAATATTATGTAATATTACGTAAATAATAAGAAAGGGAAAGTAGATCGTGGCCCGCATTCGACTGATTTGCTTTCCGCACCAAGTAGTCTGCGTCTCGCGGTAAGCTGTCTGCGTTACCGGTATTCGTACCAGTTCTTCCGGCCTGGTACCCATACTACGACCGGCACTTTAGAGCCTCGCTGGACTCATTTATTTAAGTGAATTAATAACATTGTAATTAATATCACGTCGCTAATTGCCCTTGTACAACTGTTGAAATTTACATAAAAACTGTAAATGAAGTTAATTTTAAGCGAGTGAAATAGAGAGGGGCGTGCGGGTTTTTTTCTTATTTTGCTGACAAAGCGAAATTCAAGTAAATTTTTTCTTTATAAATTAAATATATAATATTAGTGTTAGGTAATAATACATTATTAGACATTAAGGTATTTTATATATATTCATAAATTATTAAATCCGTACATCAGTGTTTAAAGTGCGACAAATCATAAACAATAAAAGAGCAAACATAAATAGACAAATAGAAGATTCAATTGTTTCACACACTTCGCTGATACGAACCCACAATATAAACAAAAACAAAAAATAAAGAAAGCCACATTTATCTAATCATCTCTTAATTCATCCGGTGATGCCGAATTCCCTCCCGCAGGTACTTTTGGTTAAAATATAGATAGTCGAATTCCCGCCTGGGTACTAGCCGAGTTCCCTCCCGTTCATATCAGCTCCAATAGTTAAGTTAACGACTACTTACCGTTTTTATTTATCGAAAATAAATATATATTTATAGTGCACTTCAGTACTTCAGTAATTTAAAGATAAAATAATTTCAGAAAGAAGACACATATCAGTTATAAAATGTTTAATTATTTAATTTTAATATGGTTTCCCACTACCTTAACAAATTCAATGTTTGGTAATTCGTGTGCGTCTAGCTTTTTGATGCAATCATCTAGAAAAACTTTATTAGTTTTAGTTGTCTTGTCTTGACTAATAGAAAGGTAGTCTGATAAAATTATTATTGTTATTGTGGTGTCTATAATATATGAATAATATGTGAGGCTGTATTATTTAAACAACTCTTTATGACTTTATAGTGGCAATTAGCACTCAAGGTCATACGCCGCCGTTGGGAGGCAACTGATGTATAATTAGGAGGGAATTCGACATACCGAAAATGTTAACCCTAATTATAAACAGGTATATGGGAGGGAACTAGGCATTATCCAATTCGTCTCTTTCTATTTTTCAAAATCGTTATTAATAGGATCAGTCCCCCGTTACTTAATATCCGCTTACATTTATTGAAATCTTTACTTTCATCACATGAATGTTTCATCACCTACTTTCACATACTTATCCTTTCTTCCCCCTTCATCGAATAATCTCACACTGTATTCCAATTTCCTACCCTAATGACTATTGCGTCCAAATCTTTCCTCAATTTTACATATTGTGGATCACTCTTCCCCGGCCAATGCTCCCACAACAAGGCTTTCATGTATTCAACATAATTTTCAAATCATTTTCCCAAATTCCTCCATCATCATTATCTTTGTTAATAATGTGAAAATTAATTTTCAATTTTCCATCTACTACAAACTATCTCGAGAAATGAAGAAAAATTTTTGTTGCTGTTGTCACACCCCCGCCGAGAAACGACAACAGCAACAAAAATTGTCCCTCATTAACTTGAAGTAGTTTGTAGTGGACGAAAAATTGAAAATGAATTTTCACAATACATATTTCATATTAACCACTATTAATTATTAAAAAGTGTCATTATCTTTTTTCTTAGAACAGATTCACATAAAATCCCACGATCGTATTAAATATAATTTAAACGCTTACTTTTCTAACTTGATATAAATTTCTTTTAAAAATATGAAACATTGTTGTTACGCGCGACTATTGTGTAACAAACGAGTCTAGTTTCTTGAGGTGATTAAAGGAATTGTCTAGTATCATTACCGGAATGTCTCTTTACGGACGCTTTTTACAGAACAATTTTTTCCAATTGTACGTAGTGTGTATACTTGACAGTTGCTTTACCACGCTTGCAATGTATGAATTAAAAAGAAAAAAGAAACAAATGTGAGACAGTGGTGTTCAGCAAAGCTAATACAGAGCTACTTGTAAAAGTATGATCTTAAGGTATCGATAGAAATTGAGGTCCCAATTATTTCTAAACCAAATTATTTTCTGATACATTTAAAGGATGGAATAAAGACATTTAGTTACAAGCCTTTTCAGCATTCCTGATTGAAACCGAGAAACTAAAGCAGAAATTAAACGGCGCATTGGAAAACGCGATTCAAATAAAAATCAATCTTTATTATCTTTCGTTTCCCCTTCGGTTTAAGGCTTCCTCTAAAGTAATACATGGAGTCTTACAATCAACCTTCTTATCTAATAACCTCCTTATACATATAGGAACATGTGACATATTTATTTAATTTTCACTTACGATTGGTAGGTATATTCGTAATAAGACTTGTGTAATTTTCAATCTAATTATAAAGTTTCTATTGTACTTTAGTCTGTCGTTTTGTTGCAATTAGAGATAACCGGCATTAGTTTTGTAGAGTACCCAGCAAAACAACTACGGTTGATGGTTCGTCTCTTTGTTTTCATCTTTGTTCTGGCAAGCTTTCCATTAAAGAGCAGCCCCCACCAACGTTCCAAAACACATTAAGTGCCGTTCAAAAAGTCATTTAAACACTAAACCAATAAATTTTAGTTCTTGGTTGGCGGATTTTCAACAAGTAGAGTAGAAACTATTGAAAGGAGTCCTTAGTGCTTTTGAACATCAAAAGTTTGCAAGGTGTCAAAATATTAATAATACAACTTATCGTTAATTAAACCGTGATATACCTACCAATAGTTCGACGATACTGATGTATTCTCGTTTACGAGAAAAAGGAAACATTAGAACTATATCAAAATAACAATAATTTAGCATCGTCATCATCACAAGGTCGTCAGTCCTTAGAATAGTTGGACAAAATAGAACAACCCATACCATTAACTATTTGTAAACAGTAATCTAATCTATATCTACCTCTACCCATCCTAACATCCATTTATGCCTCTAATATGTATCCGGCCAGACCTTCATGCCCGAGAAGGTGTCCTATTGGCATATCTCGCCTATTTCTTATTGACTTTCATGGAGTCCTCCGTTCTCCTATTCTTTCTAATACCTCTTCATTTCCACTTTTCCACTATTACTGAGAGATCATGACATTATGACACGAATTCTGCTAGTTTGGAAAGACGTTCTACAAATAAGTTTGACAAAATTAGTAAATTGGTTTGTTATTATTCATACACTTTCAGAATACGTCAGTCATAACTCAATATACCTGTGCACTGAGCAATCTAGCTTTAAATGTAATAAAAATATAAATCGAGCCGTACCGGTATCTTGGAATAATACGAAAAATACTTTTAATCCCTAAAAAAGATAACCTTGTTACCTAAAAGTACTTCGTAGGCTTAATTTTGTATTTTGACGTTGAGGTTTAAGAAAAATGTTGTTAATAAGCAAACAGAACATGTACGTCATATTCAGTCAATCTTATTAATTAAATTAATTAAGTCCAGATGACTTTGTATCGTCAAGTATAAGTTTAATTTTAATTAAATTTTGTTATGGTATGGCGGGGCTAGTTGAGCATAGGGGCAAGTTGGGCAATCAAAATATCTCGCAAACTATTCCCGTACGCATAGGCATCGTTTGACGGAAAGAAAGAATCACGGGAATCACGTGTTTATTTTGTGACCAAAAAGTAAAAACGTTGGTTATCACAAGTTTTCGCCTGCATTAGTCAAATATCTAGTTTAATGAGATAAGTGTTAATCTGTAGAGAGGTTCTGGCGTTCTGGGTATAATTCTTACGATTTTTTTATAACCTCACTTTTGTTTTAAAATTCTGGATTGGGGTAAGTTGAGCAACTATAGCTCAACTAACCCCACGACTCAAACAACTAAAGTAATGGATGTTTTATTTTTTGTTAGGGAAGTGAACTTACAAGAGGAATACTACAAGATATTCTTACACTACTAATGTAAATATTTAAGTCTGATTTTAAACAGAAAGACTATATCTAATTCTGAAGTTAATGTTTTGTTGATTCTAGTTTCTGTTAATTATTCAAAGAAAATTACTTTAAGTTTTGTTGTTCTGTCACTAAAATATTACAAATAAAGAGCTGATTGTCAAACACATACTTTACTTCATGTCTAGTCAACATTGAACCCACATGGTTTGGCTAGACATTCTTAGTGCTCAACTTGCCCTTGCTCAAATTGCATCACCTATGGGGTACATTTAGCTTACTTGACTCTGCATTTAAACAGCTGTAACTCTTAAATTCGACTTGTTACAAAAAAATTACTATGAGCACTTTTACTAAGGGATAAATTACTAATCCGTCAGGCCGTATTACAACTCATTGATACTTACCATTGACGAGCTATATCCACTCAAGTGAAAAATTGCTTAACTAGCCGCCCTACCCTAGTATTTTCTTTCGTTCTTATTTATTCTATTTCATTAACCCTCTCAGTAAAGCTCTCTCGATATTATTGTTTTAAAGAACATAATACAATAAAATGCGTAATCGAATAATGTTGCAAGGTTTGTAAGTAAATACTAATTTCTTACATAACATTTCACCAGTTTCTTTTATATATTTATGAGAAATGGAGACATTAAAAAAATGTTAGGCTTCGTTTGATTTTCAATATCCTCATAACAATATAGTTATTGGGACTTTAACGACAAATACGTCCGCCTGTTTTTTAATATCTGCACAAATTAACCCAGATATTTATTTCCTATATGTTTTCTAGACCAACATCTTTCCTTACTAATTGCGTTATTATATAGACGTCACTTTCAACAGATCTGTCATAATAAATAAACGATCGCGGATAAATTCCATAAAAAATTGTGTATTTTGCTGTAGGTAGTTAACGTTATTACGTGGAAAATGAGGTCACAGAATGATTCTTGCAAGAATGCAAAAATTATCGGTAATTAAATGAGCACTAGAAGTTATCGTAACGTCCTCATAACGTCGGTCGATGGTAATTAACCTTTCGTTGACGTAACGCATTCGAGCAATCGGGTGATAACAATGCTAAAAATTTGAAAAGTAATCTAGGATGTTAACGTTATTTCTGGAGATATTACATATGAAATAAATACGCAATTATACAGAAATTAGTTTAATATAAACACAATTAAAAATTAAAATTGTTGGTCAAGTATTTTATATAAGAATTAAAAAATTAACTTACATTGTTTTAATTTAATTATATTCTGAAACAAGAATTTTCATAAATTTTAACAATAACATAAATATTGTAAGGAAGTATTTCCTAACTAGGTATTTTTTACGTTCGAAATATTCAAATTATTGATTCGAACTTTTTGTACAATTGTACCACATATATAACTCGAAGGACCATAGAAACGCCGAGTTGTAAATATAACGAATTTATTGTACAACTTACAACTACGACTTATTCTAATTTATTATAAATATTGATTTTTATTAATGTATTATGAAAATAACTAAAGTCTAGTTACTCTCAGCGAGTCTACAAAAGAACTGTTCTATCAAACTTAAAATTTTGTACACTAGATTCCGAAATCGACAAATTATCC